>NW_027184622.1:4095812-4410875 GCF_032405125.1 Capricornis sumatraensis | reverse complement strand
GAAAGCAGGGAAAGGATCCCTCATCTCGAGCTACGAGGGGGAAACGGGGCTCCTCTGGATGTGGGCGGGACCATCGTGCTTCCTCTCGAGTGGAGACGGGTATGGCGGTGAACTTCTTGAGTTGCAGCAAGGGTGTGAAAGACCCTTTCGAAGTTCCAGAGGTTAGGTGTCATTAGTCTCCAGACGCCTCATCGGAAATAGGCCTCATCTCGCCTGGAAGGGAGAACTTCCTGGATTTTCTCGAGTTGCGGCAGGTGTTCTCGAGTTACGACGGGGACCTCAGGGACCCGCCCTGGTGGCCTCAGGAGAGGCCAGTCCCCATGCGAGGTGCTAGGGGGCCTCTCGGGATTCCTCTCCCGTCGATACCGGGGCCAAAAACCTTGTGTGGAGTCAGGGCCGGAACCGAGGATTCCTCTCAGGGGCTGACATGGATCTTTGGATACTTCTGGAGTCTCCCCAGGGGAGTCAGGCCTCGTCTCGAGTGGGGGCATGCACGTGCGCTTTCCTTCCAGGCTGTAGCAGCAATGTCACGCTTCCGGTGGCCTGAATCAAAGGATCTGTGGTTTTCCCTCGAGGCTTTCCCTCGAGGTTTTCCCACAGGGCTGTCCCACGTGCCACCGTGGTGTGAGTCGATCCTCGGCGTGAAAGATGAGCCAGTGCAGGGCAAAGAGGTTCCTCTGTAATGGACTGAGACATCTGGGGGACTCTTGGAATGGTGGTACGACCATGGAGTTCCTCTCGCCTTTCCTGTTGAGAGTGCCTCCTCTTGAGATGCGACGGGAACGCCGGGAATTCTTTCCCGTTGAAAGCAGGGAAAGGATCCCTCATCTCGAGCTACGAGGGGGAAACGGGGCTCCTCTGGATGTGGGCGGGACCATCGTGCTTCCTCTCGAGTGGAGACGGGTATGGCGGTGAACTTCTTGAGTTGCAGCAAGGGTGTGAAAGACCCTTTCGAAGTTCCAGAGGTTAGGTGTCATTAGTCTCCAGACGCCTCATCGGAAATAGGCCTCATCTCGCCTGGAAGGGAGAACTTCCTGGATTTTCTCGAGTTGCGGCAGGTGTTCTCGAGTTACGACTGGGACCTCAGGGACCCGCCCTGGTGGCCTCAGGAGAGGCCAGTCCCCATGCGAGTTGCTAGGGGGCCTCTCGGGAATCCTCTCCCATCGATACCGGGGTAAAAACCTTGTGTGCAGTCAGGGCCGGAACCGAGGATTCCTCTCAGGGGCTGACATGGATCTTTGGGTACTTCTGGAGTCTCCCCAGGGGAGTCAGGCCTCGTCTCGAGTGGGGGCATGCACGTGCGCTTTCCTTCCATGCTGTAGCAGCAATGTCACGCTTCCCGTCTCGTGGATCAAAGGATCTGTGGTTTTTCCTCGAGGCTTTCCCTCGAGGATTTCCCAAAGGGCTGTCCCACGTGCCACCGTGGTGTGAGTCGATCCTCGGCGTGAAAGATGAGCCAGTGCAGGGCAAAGAGGTTCCTCTGGAATGGACTGAGACATCTGGGGGACTCTTGGAATGGTGGTATGACCATGGAGTTCCTCTCGCCTTTCCTGTTGAGAGTGCCTCCTCTTGAGATGCGACGGGAACGCCGGGAATTCTTTCCCGTTGAAAGCAGGGAAAGGATCCCTCATCTCGACCTACGAGGGGGAAACGGGGCTCCTCTGGATGTGGGCGGGACCATCGTGCTTCCTCTCGAGTGGAGTCGGGTATGGCGGTGAACTTCTTGAGTTGCAGCAAGGGTGTGAAAGACCCTTTCCAAGTTCCAGAGGTTAGGTGTCATTAGTCTCCAGACGCCTCATCGGAAATAGGCCTCATATCGCCTGGAAGGGAGAACTTCCTGGATTTCCTCGAGTTGCGGCAGGTGTTCTCGAGTTACGACGGGGACCTCAGGGACCCGCCCTGGTGGCCTCAGGAGAGGCCAGTCCCCATGCGAGTTGCTAGGGGGCCTCTCGGGATTCCCCTCCCGTTGATACCGGGGCCAAAAACCTTGTGTGGAGTCAGGGCTGGAACCGAGGATTCCTCTCAGGGGCTGACATGGATCTTTGGGTACTTCTGGAGTCTCCCCAGGGGAGTCAGGCCTCGTCTCGAGTGGGGGCATGCACGTGCGCTTTCCTTCCAGGCTGTAGCAGCAATGTCACGCTTCCCGTGGCCTGGATCAAAGGATCTGTGGTTTTCCCTCGAGGCTTTCCCTCGAGGCTCTCCCACAGGGCTGTCCCACGTGCCACCGTGGTGTGAGTCGATCCTTGGCGTGAAAGATGAGCCAGTGCAGGGCAAAGAGGTTCCTCTGGAATGGACTGAGACATCTGGGGGACTCTTGGAATGGTGGTACGACCATGGAGTTCCTCTCGCCTTTCCTGTTGAGAGTGCCTCCTCTTGAGATGCGACGGGAACGCCGGGAATTCTTTCCCCTTGAAAGCAGGGAAAGGATCCCTCATCTCTAGCTACGAGGGGGAAACGGGGCTCCTCTGGATGTGGGCGGGACCATCGTGCTTCCTCTCGAGTGGAGATGGGTATGGCGGTGAACTTCTTGAGTTGCAGCAAGGGTGTGAAAGACCCTTTCGAAGTTCCAGAGGTTAGGCGTCATTAGTCTCCAGACGCCTCATCGGAAATAGGCCTCATCTCGCCTGGAAGGGAGAACTTCCTGGATTTTCGCGAGTTGCGGCATGTGTTCTCGAGTTACGACGGGGACCTCAGGGACCCGCACTGGTGGCCTCAGGAACGGCTAATACCCATGCGAGTTGCTAGGGGGCCTCTCGGGATTCCTCTCCCGTCGATACCGGGGCCAATAACCTTGTGTGGAGTCAGGGCCGGAACCGAGGATTCCTCTCAGGGGCTGACATTGACCTTTGGGTACTTCTGGAGTCTCCCCAGGGGAGTCGGGCCTCGTCTCGAGTGGGGGCATGCACGTGCGCTTTCCTTCCAGGCTGTAGCAGCAATGTCACTCTTCCCGTGGCCTGGATCAAAGGATCTGTGGTTTTCCCACGAGGCTTTCCCTCGAGGCTTTCCCACAGGTCTGTCCAACGTTCCACCGTGGTGTGAGTCGATCCTCGGCGTGAAAGATGAGCCAGTGCAGGGCAAAGAGGTTCCTCTGGAATGGACTGAGACATCTGGGGGACTCTTGGAATGGTGGTACCACCATGGAGGTCCTCTCGCCTTTCCTGTTGAGAGTGCCTCCTCTTGAGATGCGACGGGAACGCCGGGAATTCTTTCCCGTTGAAAGCAGGGAAAGGATCCCTCATCTCGAGCTACGAGGGGGAAACGGGGCTCCTCTGGATGTGGGCGGGACCATCGTGCTTCCTCTCGAGTGGAGACGGGTATGGCGGTGAACTTCTTGAGTTGCAGCAAGGGTGTGAAAGACCCTTTCGAAGTTCCAGAGTTTAGGTGTCATTAGTCTCCAAACGCCTCATCGGAAATAGGATTCTTCTCGCCTGGAAGGGAGAACTTCCTGGATTTTCTCGAGTTGGGACAGGTGTTCCCGAGTTACGACGGGGACCTCAGGGACCCGCCCTGGTGGCCTCAGGAGAGGCCAGTCCCCATGCGAGTTGCTAGGGGGCCTCTCGGGATTCCTCTCCCGTCGATACCGGGGCCAAAAACCTTGTGTGGAGTCAGGGCCGGAACCGAGGATTCCTCTCAGGGGCTGACATGGATCTTTGGGTACTTCTGGAGTCTCCCCAGGGTAGTCAGGCCTCGTCTCGAGTGGGGGCATGCACGTGCGCTTTCCTTTCAGGCTATAGCAGCAATGTCATGCTTCCCGTCGCCTGGATCAAAGGATCTGTGGTTTTCCCTCGAGGCTTTCCCTTGAGGCTTTCCCACAGGGCTGTCCCACGTGCCACCGTGGTGTGAGTCGATCCTCGGCGTGAAAGATGAGCCAGTGCAGGGCAAAGAGGTTGCTCTGGAATGGACTGAGACATCTGGGGGACTCTTGGAATGGTGGTACGACCATGGAGTTCCTCTCGCCTTTCCTGTTGAGAGTGCCTCCTCTTGAGATGCGACGGGAACGCCGGGAATTCTTTCCCGTTGAAAGCAGGGAAAGGATCCCTCATCTCGAGCTACCAGGGTGAAACGGGGCTCCTTTGGATGTGGGCGGGACCATCGTGCTTCCTCTCGAGTGGAGACGGGTATGGCGGTGAACTTCTTGAGTTGCAGCAAGGGTGTGAAAGACCCTTTCGAAGTTCCAGAGGTTAGGTGTCATTAGTCTCCAGACGCCTCATCGGAAATAGGCCTCATCTCCCCTGGAAGGGAGAACTTCCTGGATTTTCTCGAGTTGCGGCAGGTGTTCTCGAGTTACGACGGGGACCTCAGGGACCCGCCCTGGTGGCCTCAGGAGAGGCCAGTCCCCATGCGAGTTGCTAGGGGGCCTCTCGGGATTCCTCTCCCGTCGATACCGGGGCCAAAAACCTTGTGTGGAGTCAGGGCCGGAACCGAGGATTCCTCTCAGGGGATGACATGGATCTTTGGGTACTTGTGGAGTCTCCCCAGGGGAGTCAGGCCTCGTCTCGAGTGGGGGCATGCACGTGCGCTTTCCTTCCAGGCTGTAGCAGGAATGTCACGCTTCCCGTCGCGTGGATCAAAGGATCTGTGGTTTTCCCTCGAGGCTTTGCCTCGAGGCTTTCCCACAGGGCTGTCCCACGTGCCACCGTGGTGTGAGTCGATCCTCGGCGTGAAAGATGAGCCAGTGCAGGGCAAAGAGGTTCCTCTGGAATGGACTGAGACATCTGGGGGACTCTTGGAATGGTGGTACGACCATGGAGTTCCTCTCGCCTTTCCTGTTGAGAGTGCCTCCTCTTGAGATGCGACGGGAATGCCGGGAATTCTTTCCCGTTGAAAGCAGGGAAAGGATCCCTCATCTCGAGCTACGAGGGGGAAACGGGGCTCCTCTGGATGTGGGCGGGACCATCGTGCTTCCTCTCGAGTGGAGTCGGGTATGGCGGTGAACTTCTTGAGTTGCAGCAAGGGTGTGAAAGACCCTTTCCAAGTTCCAGAGGTTAGGTGTCATTAGTCTCCAGACGCCTCATCGGAAATAGGCCTCATCTCGCCTGGAAGGGAGAACTTCCTGGATTTTCTCGAGTTGCGGCAGGTGTTCTCGAGTTACGACGGGGACCTCAGGGACCCGCCCTGGTGGCCTCAGGAGAGGCCAGTCCCCATGCGAGTTGCTAGGGGGCCTCTCGGGATTCCCCTCCCGTCGATACCGGGGCCAAAAACCTTGTGTGGAGTCAGGGCCGGAACCGAGGATTCCTCTCAGGGGCTGACATGGATCTTTGGGTACTTCTGGAGTCTCCCCAGGGGAGTCAGGCCTCGTCTCGAGTGGGGGCATGCACGTGCGCTTTCCTTCCAGGCTGTAGCAGCAATGTCACGCTTCCCGTGGCCTGGATCAAAGGATCTGTGGTTTTCCCTCGAGGCTTTCCCTCGAGGCTCTGCCACAGGGCTGTCCCACGTGCCACCGTGGTGTGAGTCGATCCTTGGCGTGAAAGATGAGCCAGTGCAGGGCAAAGAGGTTCCTCTGGAATGGACTGAGACATCTGGGGGACTCTTGGAATGGTGGTACGACCATGGAGTTCCTCTCGCCTTTCCTGTTGAGAGTGCCTCCTCTTGAGATGCGACGGGAACGCCGGGAATTCTTTCCCCTTGAAAGCAGGGAAAGGATCCCTCATCTCGAGCTACGAGGGGGAAACGGGGCTCCTCTGGATGTGGGCGGGACCATCGTGCTTCCTCTCGAGTGGAGATGGGTATGGCGGTGAACTTCTTGAGTTGCAGCAAGGGTGTGAAAGACCCTTTCGAAGTTCCAGAGGTTAGGCGTCATTAGTCTCCAGACGCCTCATCGGAAATAGGCCTCATCTCGCCTGGAAGGGAGAACTTCCTGGATTTTCGCGAGTTGCGGCATGTGTTCTCGAGTTACGACGGGGACCTCAGGGACCCGCACTGGTGGCCTCAGGAACGGCTAATACCCATGCGAGTTGCTAGGGGGCCTCTCGGGATTCCTCTCCCGTCGATACCGGGGCCAATAACCTTGTGTGGAGTCAGGGCCGGAACCGAGGATTCCTCTCAGGGGCTGACATTGACCTTTGGGTACTTCTGGAGTCTCCCCAGGGGAGTCGGGCCTCGTCTCGAGTGGGGGCATGCACGTGCGCTTTCCTTCCAGGCTGTAGCAGCAATGTCACTCTTCCCGTGGCCTGGATCAAAGGATCTGTGGTTTTCCCACGAGGCTTTCCCTTGAGGCTTTCCCACAGGGCTGTCCCACGTGCCACCGTGGTGTGAGTCGATCCTCGGCGTGAAAGATGAGCCAGTGCAGGGCAAAGAGGTTGCTCTGAAATGGACTGAGACATCTGGGGGACTCTTGGAATGGTGGTACGACCATGGAGTTCCTCTCGCCTTTCCTGTTGAGAGTGCCTCCTCTTGAGATGCGACGGGAACGCCGGGAATTCTTTCCCGTTGAAAGCAGGGAAAGAATCCCTCATCTCGAGCTACCAGGGTGAAACGGGGCTCCTTTGGATGTGGGCGGGACCATCGTGCTTCCTCTCGAGTGGAGACGGGTATGGCGGTGAACTTCTTGAGTTGCAGCAAGGGTGTGAAAGACCCTTTCGAAGTTCCAGAGGTTAGGTGTCATTAGTCTCCAGACGCCTCATCGGAAATAGGCCTCATCTCGCCTGGAAGGGAGAACTTCCTGGATTTTCTCGAGTTGCGGCAGGTGTTCTCGAGTTACGACGGGGACCTCAGGGACCCGCCCTGGTGGCCTCAGGAGAGGCCAGTCCCCATGCGAGTTGCTAGGGGGCCTCTCGGGATTCCTCTCCCGTCGATACCGGGGCCAAAAACCTTGTGTGGAGTCAGGGCCGGAACCGAGGATTCCTCTCAGGGGCTGACATGGATCTTTGGGTACTTGTGGAGTCTCCCCAGGGGAGTCAGGCCTCGTCTCGAGTGGGGGCATGCACGTGCGCTTTACTTCCAGGCTGTAGCAGCAATGTCACGCTTCCCGTCGCGTGGATCAAAGGATCTGTGGTTTTCCCTCGAGGCTTTCCCTCGAGGCTTTCCCACAGGGCTGTCCCACGTGCCACCGTGGTGTGAGTCGATCCTCGGCGTGAAAGATGAGCCAGTGCAGGGCAAAGAGGTTGCTCTGGAATGGACTGAGACATCTGGGGGACTCTTGGAATGGTGGTACGACCATGGAGTTCCTCTCGCCTTTCCTGTTGAGAGTGCCTCCTCTTGAGATGCGACGGGAACGCCGGGAATTCTTTCCCGTTGAAAGCAGGGAAAGGATCCCTCATCTCGAGCTACGAGGGGGAAACGGGGCTCCTCTGGATGTGGGCGGGACCATCGTGCTTCCTCTCGAGTGGAGATGGGTATGGCGGTGAACTTCTTGAGTTGCAGCAAGGGTGTGAAAGACCCTTTCGAAGTTCCAGAGGTTAGGTGTCATTAGTCTCCAGACGCCTCATCGGAAATAGGCCTCATCTCGCCTGGAAGGGAGAACTTCCTGGATTTTCTCGAGTTGCGGCAGGTGTTCTCGAGTTACGACTGGGACCTCAGGGACCCGCCCTGGTGGCCTCAGGAGAGGCCAGTCCCCATGCGAGTTGCTAGGGGGCCTCTCGGGAATCCTCTCCCATCGATACCGGGGTAAAAACCTTGTGTGCAGTCAGGGCCGGAACCGAGGATTCCTCTCAGGGGCTGACATGGATCTTTGGGTACTTCTGGAGTCTCCCCAGGGGAGTCAGGCCTCGTCTCGAGTGGGGGCATGCACGTGCGCTTTCCTTCCATGCTGTAGCAGCAATGTCACGCTTCCCGTCTCGTGGATCAAAGGATCTGTGGTTTTTCCTCGAGGCTTTCCCTCGAGGATTTACCACAGGGCTGTCCCACGTGCCACCGTGGTGTGAGTCGATCCTCGGCGTGAAAGATGAGCCAGTGCAGGGCAAAGAGGTTCCTCTGGAATGGACTGAGACATCTGGGGGACTCTTGGAATGGTGGTATGACCATGGAGTTCCTCTCGCCTTTCCTGTTGAGAGTGCCTCCTCTTGAGATGCGACAGGAACGCCGGGAATTCTTTCCCGTTGAAAGCAGGGAAAGGATCCCTCATCTCGAGCTACGAGGGGGAAACGGGGCTCCTCTGGATGTGGGCGGGACCATCGTGCTTCCTCTCGAGTGGAGTCGGGTATGGCGGTGAACTTCTTGAGTTGCAGCAAGGGTGTGAAAGACCCTTTCCAAGTTCCAGAGGTTAGGTGTCATTAGTCTCCAGACGCCTCATCGGAAATAGGCCTCATCTCGCCTGGAAGGGAGAACTTCCTGGATTTTCTCGAGTTGCGGCAGGTGTTCTCGAGTTACGACGGGGACCTCAGGGACCCGCCCTGGTGGCCTCAGGAGAGGCCAGTCCCCATGCGAGTTGCTAGGGGGCCTCTCGGGATTCCCCTCCCGTCGATACCGGGGCCAAAAACCTTGTGTGGAGTCAGGGCCGGAACCGAGGATTCCTCTCAGGGGCTGACATGGATCTTTGGGTACTTCTGGAGTCTCCCCAGGGGAGTCAGGCCTCGTCTCGAGTGGGGGCATGCACGTGCGCTTTCCTTCCAGGCTGTAGCAGCAATGTCACGCTTCCCGTGGCCTGGATCAAAGGATCTGTGGTTTTCCCTCGAGGCTTTCCCTCGAGGCTCTGCCACAGGGCTGTCCCACGTGCCACCGTGGTGTGAGTCGATCCTTGGCGTGAAAGATGAGCCAGTGCAGGGCAAAGAGGTTCCTCTGGAATGGACTGAGACATCTGGGGGACTCTTGGAATGGTGGTACGACCATGGAGTTCCTCTCGCCTTTCCTGTTGAGAGTGCCTCATCTTGAGATGCGACGGGAACGCCGGGAATTCTTTCCCCTTGAAAGCAGGGAAAGGATCCCTCATCTCGAGCTACGAGGGGGAAACGGGGCTCCTCTGGATGTGGGCGGGACCATCGTGCTTCCTCTCGAGTGGAGATGGGTATGGCGGTGAACTTCTTGAGTTGCAGCAAGGGTGTGAAAGACCCTTTCGAAATTCCAGAGGTTAGGCGTCATTAGTCTCCAGACGCCTCATCGGAAATAGGCCTCATCTCGCCTGGAAGGGAGAACTTCCTGGATTTTCGCGAGTTGCGGCATGTGTTCTCGAGTTACGACGGGGACCTCAGGGACCCGCACTGGTGGCCTCAGGAACGGCTAATACCCATGCGAGTTGCTAGGGGGCCTCTCGGGATTCCTCTCCCGTCGATACCGGGGCCAATAACCTTGTGTGGAGTCAGGGCCGGAACCGAGGATTCCTCTCAGGGGCTGACATTGACCTTTGGGTACTTCTGGAGTCTCCCCAGGGGAGTCGGGCCTCGTCTCGAGTGGTGGCATGCACGTGCGCTTTCCTTCCAGGCTGTAGCAGCAATGTCACTCTTCCCGTGGCCTGGATCAAAGGATCTGTGGTTTTCCCACGAGGCTTTCCCTCGAGGCTTTCCCACAGGTCTGTCCAACGTTCCACCGTGGTGTGAGTCGATCCTCGGCGTGAAAGATGAGCCAGTGCAGGGCAAAGAGGTTCCTCTGGAATGGACTGAGACATCTGGGGGACTCTTGGAATGGTGGTACCACCATGGAGGTCCTCTCGCCTTTCCTGTTGAGAGTGCCTCCTCTTGAGATGCGACGGGAACGCCGGGAATTCTTTCCCGTTGAAAGCAGGGAAACGATCCCTCATCTCGAGCTACGAGGGGGAAACGGGGCTCCTCTGGATGTGGGCGGGACCATCGTGCTTCCTCTCGAGTGGAGACGGGTATGGCGGTGAACTTCTTGAGTTGCAGCAAGGGTGTGAAAGACCCTTTCGAAGTTCCAGAGTTTAGGTGTCATTAGTCTCCAAACGCCTCATCGGAAATAGGATTCTTCTCGCCTGGAAGGGAGAACTTCCTGGATTTTCTCGAGTTGGGACAGGTGTTCCCGAGTTACGACGGGGACCTCAGGGACCCGCCCTGGTGGCCTCAGGAGAGGCCAGTCCCCATGCGAGTTGCTAGGGGGCCTCTCGGGATTCCTCTCCCGTCGATACCGGGGCCAAAAACCTTGTGTGGAGTCAGGGCCGGAACCGAGGATTCCTCTCAGGGGCTGACATGGATCTTTGGGTACTTCTGGAGTCTCCCCAGGGTAGTAAGGCCTCGTCTCGAGTGGGGGCATGCACGTGCGCTTTCCTTTCAGGCTATAGCAGCAATGTCATGCTTCCCGTCGCCTGGATCAAAGGATCTGTGGTTTTCCCTCGAGGCTTTCCCTTGAGGCTTTCCCACAGGGCTGTCCCACGTGCCACCGTGGTGTGAGTCGATCCTCGGCGTGAAAGATGAGCCAGTGCAGGGCAAAGAGGTTGCTCTGGAATGGACTGAGACATCTGGGGGACTCTTGGAATGGTGGTACGACCATGGAGTTCCTCTCGCCTTTCCTGTTGAGAGTGCCTCCTCTTGAGATGCGACGGGAACGCCGGGAATTCTTTCCCGTTGAAAGCAGGGAAAGAATCCCTCATCTCGAGCTACCAGGGTGAAACGGGGCTCCTTTGGATGTGGGCGGGACCATCGTGCTTCCTCTCGAGTGGAGACGGGTATGGCGGTGAACTTCTTGAGTTGCAGCAAGGGTGTGAAAGACCCTTTCGAAGTTCCAGAGGTTAGGTGTCATTAGTCTCCAGACGCCTCATCGGAAATAGGCCTCATCTCGCCTGGAAGGGAGAACTTCCTGGATTTTCTCGAGTTGCGGCAGGTGTTCTCGAGTTACGACGGGGACCTCAGGGACCCGCCCTGGTGGCCTCAGGAGAGGCCAGTCCCCATGCGAGTTGCTAGGGGGCCTCTCGGGATTCCTCTCCCGTCGATACCGGGGCCAAAAACCTTGTGTGGAGTCAGGGCCGGAACCGAGGATTCCTCTCAGGGGCTGACATGGATCTTTGGGTACTTGTGGAGTCTCCCCAGGGGAGTCAGGCCTCGTCTCGAGTGGGGGCATGCACGTGCGCTTTCCTTCCAGGCTGTAGCAGGAATGTCACGCTTCCCGTCGCGTGGATCAAAGGATCTGTGGTTTTCCCTCGAGGCTTTCCCTCGAGGCTTTCCCACAGGGCTGTCCCATGTGCCACCGTGGTGTGAGTCGATCCTCGGCGAGAAAGATGAGCCAGTGCAGGGCAAAGAGGTTCCTCTGGAATGGACTGAGACATCTGGGGGACTCTTGGAATGGTGGTACGACCATGGAGTTCCTCTCGCCTTTCCTGTTGAGAGTGCCTCCTCTTGAGATGCGACGGGAACGCCGGGAATTCTTTCCCGTTGAAAGCAGGGAAAGGATCCCTCATCTCGAGCTACGAGGGGGAAACGGGGCTCCTCTGGATGTGGGCGGGACCATCGTGCTTCCTCTCGAGTGGAGACGGGTATGGCAGAGAACTTCTTGAGTTGCAGCAAGGGAGTGAAAGACCCTTTCGAAGTTCCAGAGGTTAGGTGTCATCAGTCTCCAGACGCCTCATCGGAAATAGGCCTCATCTCGCCTGGAAGGGAGAACTTCCTGGATTTTCTCGAGTTGCGGCAGGTGTTCTCGAGTTACGACGGGAACCTCAAGGACCAGCCCTGGTGGCCTCAGGAGAGGCCAATCCCCATGCGAGTTGCTAGGGGGACTCTGGGATTCCTCTCCCGTCGATACCGGGTCCAAAATCCTTGTGTGGAGTCAGGGCCGGAACCGAGGATTCCTCTCAGGGGCTGACATGGATCTTTGGGTACTTCTGGAGTCTCCCCAGGGGAGTCAGCCCTCGTCTCGAGTGGGGACAGGTTCGTGCGCTTTCCTTCCACGCTGTAGCAGCAATGTCACGCTTCCCGTGGCGTGGATCAAAGGATCTGTGCTTTTCCCACGAGGCTTTCCCTCGAGGCTTTCCCAAAGGTCTGTCCCACGTGCTACCGTGGTGTGAGTTGATACTCGGCGTGAAAGATGAGCCAGTGCAGGGCAAAGAGGTTCCTCTGGAATGGACTGAGACATCTGGGGAACTCTTGGAATGGTGGTACGACCATGGAGTTCCTCTCGCCTTTCCTGTTGAGAGTGCCTCCTCTTGAGATGCGACGGGAACGCCGGGAATTCTTTCCCGTTGAAAGCAGGGAAAGGATCCCTCATCTCGAGCTACGAGGGGGAAACGGGGCTCCTCTGGATGTGGGCGGGACCATCGTGCTTCCTCTCGAGTGGAGACGGGTATGGCGGTGAACTTCTTGAGTTGCAGCAAGGGTGTGAAAGACCCTTTCGAAGTTCCAGAGGTTAGGTGTCATTAGTCTCCAGACGACTCATCGGAAATAGGCCTCATCTCGCCTGCAAGGGAGAACTTCCTGGATTTTCTCGAGTTGCGGCAGGTGTTCTCGAGTTACGATGGGGACCTCAGGGACCCGCCCTGGTGGCGTCAGGAGAGGCCAGTCCCCATGCGAGGTGCTAGGGGGCCTCTCGGGATTCCTCTCCCGTCGATACCGGGGCCAAAAACCTTGTGTGGAGTCAGGGCCGGAACCGAGGATTCCTCTCAGGGGCTTATATGGATCTTTGGGTACTTCTGGAGTCTCGCCAGGGGAGACAGGCCTCGTCTCGAGTGGGGGCATGCACGTGCGCTTTCCTTCCAGGCTGTAGCAGCAATGTCACCCTTCCCGTCGCGTGCATCAAAGGATCTGTGGTTTTCCCTCGAGGCTTTCCCTCGAGGCTTTCCCACAGGGCTGTCCCACGTGCCTCCGTGGTGTGAGTCGATCCTCGGCGTGAAAGATGAGCCAGTGCAGGGCAAAGAGGTTCCTCTGGAATGGACTGAGACATCTGGGGGACTCTTGGAATGGTGGTACGACCATGGAGTTCCTCTCGCCTTTCCTGTTGAGAGTGCCTCCTCTTGAGATGCGACGGGAACGCCGGGAATTCCTTCCCGTTAAAAGCAGGAAAGGATCCCTCATCTCGAGCTCCGAGAGGGAAACGGGGCTCCTCTGGATGTGGGCGGGACCATCGTGCTTCCTCTCGAGTGGAGACGGGTATGGCGGTGAACTTCTTGAGTTGCAGCAAGGGTGTGAAAGACCCTTTCGAAGTTCCAGAGGTTAGGTGTCATTAGTCTCCAGACGCCTCATCAGAAATAGGCCTCATCTCGCCTGGAAGGGAGAACTTCCTGGATTTTCTCGAGTTGCGGCAGGTGTTCTCGAGTTACGACGGGGACCTCAGGGACCCGCCCTGGTGGCCTCAGGAGAGGCCAGTCCCTATGCGAGTTGCTAGGGGGCCTCTCGGGATTCCTCTCCCGTCGATACCGGGGCCAACAACCTTGTGTGGAGTCAGGGCCGTAACCGAGGATTCCTCTCATGGGCTGACATGGATCTTTGGGTACGTCTGGAGACTCCCCAGTGGAGTCAGGCCTCGTCTCGAGTGGGGGCATGCACGTGCGCTTTCCTTCCAGGCTGTAGCAGCAATGTCACGCTTCCCGTCGTGTGGATCAAAGGATCTGTGGTTTTCCCTCGAGGCTTTCCCTCGAGGCTTTCCCACAGGGCTGTCCCACGTGCCACCGTGGTGTGAGTCGATCCTCGGCGTGAAAGATGAGCCAGTGCAGGGCAAAGAGGTTCCTCTGGAATGGAGCTGAGACATCTGGGGGACTCTTGGAATGGTGGTACGACCATGGAGTTCCTCTCGCCTTTCCTGTTGAGAGTGCCTCCTCTTGAGATGCGACGGGAACGCCGGGAATTCTTTCCCGTTGAAAGCAGGGAAAGGATCCCTCATCTCGAGCTACGAGGGGGAAACGGGGCTCCTCTGGATGTGGGCGGGACCATCGTGCTTCCTCTCGAGTGGAGACGGGTATGGCGGTGAACTTCTTGAGTTGCAGCAAGGGTGTGAAAGACCCTTTCGAAGTTCCAGAGGTTAGGTGTCATTAGTCTCCAGACGACTCATCGGAAATAGGCCTCATCTCGCCTGCAAGGGAGAACTTCCTGGATTTTCTCGAGTTGCGGCAGGTGTTCTCGAGTTACGACGGGGACCTCAGGGACCCGCCCTGGTGGCCTCAGGAGAGGCCAGTCCCCATGCGAGGTGCTAGGGGGCCTCTCGGGATTCCTCTCCCGTCGATACCGGGGCCAAAAACCTTGTGTGGAGTCAGGGTCGGAACCGAGGATTCCTCTCAGGGGCTTATATGGATCTTTGGGTACTTCTGGAGTCTCGCCAGGGGAGACAGGCCTCGTCTCGAGTGGGGGCATGCACGTGCGCTTTCCTTCCAGGCTGTAGCAGCAATGTCACGCTTCCCGTCGCGTGCATCAAAGGATCTGTGGTTTTCCCTCGAGGCTTTCCCTCGAGGCTTTCCCACAGGGCTGTCCCACGTGCCTCCGTGGTGTGAGTCGATCCTCGGCGTGAAAGATGAGCCAGTGCAGGGCAAAGAGGTTCCTCTGGAATGGACTGAGACATCTGGGGGACTCTTGGAATGGTGGTACGACCATGGAGTTCCTCTCGCCTTTCCTGTTGAGAGTGCCTCCTCTTGAGATGCGACGGGAACGCCGGGAATTCCTTCCCGTTGAAAGCAGGAAAGGATCCCTCATCTCGAGCTCCGAGAGGGAAACGGGGCTCCTCTGGATGTGGGCGGGACCATCGTGCTTCCTCTCGAGTGGAGACGGGTATGGCGGTGAACTTCTTGAGTTGCAGCAAGGGTGTGAAAGACCCTTTCGAAGTTCCAGAGGTTAGGTGTCATTAGTCTCCAGACGCCTCATCGGAAATAGGCCTCATCTCGCCTGGAAGGGAGAACTTCCTGGATTTTCTCGAGTTGCGGCAGGTGTTCTCGAGTTAAGACGGGGACCTCAGGGACCCGCCCTGGTGGCCTCAGGAGAGGCCAGTCCCCATGCGAGGTGCTAGGGGGCCTCTCGGGATTCCTCTCCCTTCGATACCGGGGCCAAAAAGCTTGTGTGGAGTCAGGGCCGGAACCGAGGATTCCTCTCAGGGGCTGACATGGATCTTTGGGTACTTCTGGAGTCTCCCCAGCGGAGTTAGGCCTCGACTCGAGTGGGGGCATGCACGTGCGCTTTCCTTCCAGGCTGTAGCAGCAATGTCACGCTTCCCGTGGCGTGTATCAAAGGATCTGTGGTTTTCCCTCGAGACTTTCCCACAGGGCTGTCCCACGTGCCACCGTGGTGTGAGTCGATCCTCGGCGTGAAAGATGAGCCAGTGCAGGGCAAAGAGGTTCCTCTGGAATGGACTGAGACATCTGGGGGACTCTTGGAATGGTGGTACGACCATGGAGTTCCTCTCGCCTTTCCTGTTGAGAGTGCCTCCTCTTGAGATGCGACGGGAACGCCGGGAATTCTTTCCCGTTGAAAGCAGGGAAAGGATCCCTCATCTCGAGCTACGAGGGGGAAACGGGGCTCCTCTGGATGTGGGCGGGACCATCGTGCTTCCTCTCGAGTGGAGACGGGTATGGCGGTGAACTTCTTGAGTTGCAGCAAGGGTGTGAAAGACCCTTTCGAAGTTCCAGATGTTAGGTGTCATTAGTCTCCAGACGCCTCATCGGAAATAGGCCTCATCTCGCCTGGAAGGGAGAACTTCCTGGATTTTCTCGATTTGCGGCAGGTGTTCTCGAGTTACGACGGGGACCTCAGGGACCCGCCCTGGTGGCCTCAGGAGAGGCCAGTCCCCATGCGATGTGCTAGGGGGCCTCTCGGGATTCCTCTCCCGTCGATACCGGGGCCAAAAACCTTGTGTGGAGTCAGGGCCGGAACCGAGGATTCCTCTCAGGGGCTGACATGGATCTTTGGGTTCTTCTGGAGTCCCCCCAGGGGAGTCAGGCCTCGTCTCGAGTGGGGGCATGCACGTGCGCTTTCCTTCCAGGCTGTAGCAGCAATGTCACGCTTCCCGTCGCGTGGATCAAAGGATCTGTGGTTTTCCCTCGAGGCTTTCCCTCGAGGCTTTCCCACAGGGCTGTCCCACGTGCCACCGTGGTGTGAGTCGATCCTCGGCGTGAAAGATGAGCCAGTGCAGGGCAAAGAGGTTCCTCTGGAATGGACTGAGACATCTGGGGGACTCTTGGAATGGTGGTACGACCATGGAGTTCCTCTCGCCTTTCCTGTTTAGAGTGCCTCCTCTTGAGATGCGACGGGAACGCCGGGAATTCTTTCCCGTTGAAAGCAGGAAAAGGATCCCTCATCTCGAGCTTCGAGGGGGAAAGGGGGCTCCTCTGGATGTGGGCGGGACCATCGTGCTTCCTCTCTAGTGGAGACAGGTATGGTGGTGAACTTCTTGAGTTGCAGCAAGGGTGTGAAAGACCCTTTCGAAGTTCCAGAGGTTAGGTGTCATTAGTCTCCAGATGCCTCATAGGAAATAGGCCTCATCTCGCCTGGAAGGGAGAACTTCCTGGATTTTCTCGAGTTGCAGCAGGTGTTCTCGAGTTATGACGGGGACCTCAGGAACCCGCCCTGGTGGCCTCAGGAGAGTCCAGTCCCTATGCGAGTTGCTAGGGGGCCTCTCGGGATTCCTCTCTCGTCGATACCGGGGCCAAAAACCTTGTATGGAGTCAGGGCCGGAACCGAGGATTCCTCTCAGGGGCTGACATGGATCTTTGGGTACTTCGGGAGTCTCCCCAGGGGAGTCAGGCCTCGTCTCGAGTGGGGGCATGCACGTGCACTTTCCTTCCAGGCTGTAGCAGCAATGTCACGCTTCCCGTCGCGTGGATCAAAGGATCTGTGGTTTTCCCTCGAGGCTTTCCCACAGGGCTGTCCCACGTGCCACCGTGGTGTGAGTCGATCCTCGGCGTGAAAGATGAGCCAGTGCAGGGCAAAGAGGTTCCTCTGGAATGGACTGAGACATCTGGGGGACTCTTGGAATGGTGGTACGACCATGGAGTTCCTCTCGCCTTTCCTGTTGAGAGTGCCTCCTCTTGAGATGCGACGGGAACGCCGGGAATTCTTCCCCGTTGAAAGCAGGGAAAGGATCCATCATCTCGAGCTCCGAGGGGGAAACGGGGCTCCTTTGGATGTGGGCGGGACCATCGTGCTTCCTCTCGAGTGGAGACGGGTATGGCGGTGAACTTCTTGAGTTGCAGCAAGGGTGTGAAAGACCCTTTCGAAGTTCCAGAGGTTAGGTGTCATTAGTCTCCAGACGCCTCATCGGAAATAGGCCTCATCTCGCCTGGAAGGGAGAACTCCTGGATTTTCTCGAGCTGGGGCAGGTGTTCTCGAGTTACGACGGGGACCTCAGGGACCCGCCCTGGTGGCCTCAGGAGAGGCCAGTCCCCATGCGAGTTGCTAGGGGGCCTCTCGGGATTCCTCTCCCGTCGATACCGGGGCCAAAAACTTTGTATGGAGTCAGGGCCGGAACCGAGGATTCCTCTCAGGGGCTGACATGGATCTTTGGGTTCTTCTGGAGTCCCCCCAGGGGAGTCAGGCCTCGTCTCGAGTGGGGGCATGCACGTGCGCTTTCCTTCCAGGCTGTAGCAGCAATGTCACGCTTCCCGTCGCGTGGATCAAAGGATCTGTGGTTTTCCCTCGAGGCTTTCCCTCGAGGCTTTCCCACAGGGCTGTCCCACGTGCCACCGTGGTGTGAGTCGATCCTCGGCGTGAAAGATGAGCCAGTGCAGGGCAAAGAGGTTCCTCTGGAATGGACTGAGACATCTGGGGGACTCTTGGAATGGTGGTACGACCATGGAGTTCCTCTCGCCTTTCCTGTTGAGAGTGCCTCCTCTTGAGATGCGACGGGAACGCCGGGAATTCTTTCCCGTTGAAAGCAGGAAAAGGATCCCTCATCTCGAGCTTCGAGGGGGAAAGGGGGCTCCTCTGGATGTGGGCGGGACCATCGTGCTTCCTCTCTAGTGGAGACAGGTATGGTGGTGAACTTCTTGAGTTGCAGCAAGGGTGTGAAAGACCCTTTCGAAGTTCCAGAGGTTAGGTGTCATTAGTCTCCAGACGCCTCATAGGAAATAGGCCTCATCTCGCCTGGAAGGGAGAACTTCCTGGATTTTCTCGAGTTGCAGCAGGTGTTCTCGAGTTATGACGGGGACCTCAGGAACCCGCCCTGGTGGCCTCAGGAGAGGCCAGTCCCTATGCGAGTTGCTAGCGGGCCTCTCGGGATTCCTCTCTCGTCGATACCGGGGCCAAAAACCTTGTATGGTGTCAGGGCCGGAACCGAGGATTCCTCTCAGGGGCTGACATGGATCTTTGGGTACTTCGGGAGTCTCCCCAGGGGAGTCAGGCCTCGTCTCGAGTGGGGGCATGCACGTGCACTTTCCTTCCAGGCTGTAGCAGCAATGTCACGCTTCCCGTCGCGTGGATCAAAGGATCTGTGGTTTTCCCTCGAGGCTTTCCCACAGGGCTGTCCCACGTGCCACCGTGGTGTGAGTCGATCCTCGGCGTGAAAGATGAGCCAGTGCAGGACAAAGAGGTTCCTCTGGAATGGACTGAGATATCTGGGGGACTCTTGGAATGGTGGTACGACCATGGAGTTCCTCTCGCCTTTCCTGTTGAGAGTGCCTCCTCTTGAGATGCGACGGGAACGCCGGGATCTCTTTCCCTTTGAAACCAGGGAAAGGATCCCTCATCTCGAGCTACGAGGGGAAAACGGGGCTCCTCTGGATGTGGGCGGGACCATCGTGCTTCATCTCGAGTGGAGACGGGTATGGCGGTGAACTTCTTGAGTTGCAGCAAGGGTGTGAAAGACCCTTTCGAAGTTCCAGAGGTTAGGTGTCATTAGTCTCCAGACGCCTCATCAGAAATAGGCCTCATCTCGCCTGGAAGGGAGAACTTCCTGGATTTTCTCGAGTTGCGGCAGGTGTTCTCGAGTTACGACGGGGACCTCAGGGACCCGCCCTGGTGGCCTCAGGAGAGGCCAGTCCCTATGCGAGTTGCTAGGGGGCCTCTCGGGATTCCTCTCCCGTCGATACCGGGGCCAACAACCTTGTGTGGAGTCAGGGCCGTAACCGAGGATTCCTCTCATGGGCTGACATGGATCTTTGGGTACGTCTGGAGACTCCCCAGTGGAGTCAGGCCTCGTCTCGAGTGGGGGCATGCACGTGCGCTTTCCTTCCAGGCTGTAGCAGCAATGTCACGCTTCCCGTCGCATGGATCAAAGGATCTGTGGTTTTCCCTCGAGGCTTTCCCTCGAGGCTTTCCCACAGGGCTGTCCCACGTGCCACCGTGGTGTGAGTCGGTCCTCGGCATGAAAGATGAGCCAGTGCAGGGCAAAGAGTTTCCTCTGGAATGGACTGAGACATCTGGGGGACTTTGGAATGGTGGTACGACCATGGAGTTCCTCTCGCCTTTCCTGTTGAGAGTGCCTCCTCTTGAGATGCGATGGGAATGACGGGAATACTTTCCCGTTGAAAGCAGGGAAAGGATCCCTCATCTCGAGCTACGAGGGGGAAACGGGGCTCCTCTGGATGTGGGCGGGACCATCGTGCTTCCTCTCGAGTGGAGACGGGTATGGCAGAGAACTTCTTGAGTTGCAGCAAGGGTGTGAAAGACCCTTTCGAAGTTCCAGAGGTTAGGTGTCATTAGTCTCCAGACGCCTCATCGGAAATAGGCCTCATCTCGCCTGGAAGGGAGAACTTCCTGGATTTTCTCGAGTTGCGGCAGGTGTTCTCGAGTTACGACGGGGACCTCAGGGACCCGCCCTGGTGGCCTCAGGAAAGGCCAGTCCCCATGCGAGTTGCTAGGGGGCCTCTCGGGATTCCTCTCCCGTCGATACCGGGGCCAAAAACCTTGTGTGGAGTCAGGGCCGGAACCGAGGATTCCTCTCAGGGGCTGACATGGATCTTTGGGTACTTCTGGAGTCTCCCCAGGGGAGTCAGGCCTCGTCTCGAGTGGGGGCATGCACGTGCGCTTTCCTTCCAGGCTGTAGCAGCAATGTCACGCTTCCCGAAGCGTGGATCATAGGATCTGTGGTTTTCCCTCGAGGCTTTCCCTCGAGGCTTTCCCACAGGGCTGTCCCACGTGCCACCGTGGTGTGAGTCGATCCTCGGCGTGAAAGATGAGCCAGTGCAGGGCAAAGAGGTTCCTCTGGAATGGACTGAGACATCTGGGGGACTCTTGGAATGGTGGTACGACCATGGAGTTCCTCTCGCCTTTCCTGTTGAGAGTGCCTCCTCTTGAGATGCGACGGGAACGCCGGGAATTCTTTCCCGTTGAAAGCAGGGAAAGGATCCCTCATCTCGAGCTACAAGGGGGAAACGGGGCTCCTCTGGATGTGGGCGGGACCATCCTGCTTCCTCTCGAGTGGAGACGGGTATGGAAGTGAACTTCTTGAGTTGCAGCAAGGGTGTGAAAGACCCTTTCGAAGTTCCAGAGGTTAGGTGTCATTAGTCTCCAGACGCCTCATCGGAAATAGGCCTCATCTCGCCTGGAAGGGAGAACTTCCTGGATTTTCTCGAGATGCGGCAGGTGTTCTCGAGTTACGACGGGGACCTCAGGGACCCGCCCTGGTGGCCTCAGGAGAGGCCAGTCCACATGCGAGTTGCTAGGGAGCCTCTCGGGATTCCTCTCCCGTCGATACCTGGGCCAAAAACCTTGTGTGGAGTCAGGGCCGGAAACGAGGATTCCTCTCAGGGGCTGACATGGATCTTTGGGTACTTCTGGAGTCTCCGCAGGGGAGTCAGGCCTCGTCTCGAGTGGGGGCATGCACGTGCGTTTTCTTTCCATGCTGTAGCAGCAATGTCACGCTTCCCGTCGCGTGGATCAAAGGATCTGTGGTTTTCCCTCGAGGCTTTCCCACAGGGCTGTCCCACGTGCCACCGTGGTGTGAGTCGATCCTCGGGGTGAAAGATGAGCCAGTGCAGGGCAAAGAGGTTCCTCTGGAATGGACTGAGACATCTGGGGGACTCTTGGAATGGTGGTACGACCATGGAGTTCCTCTCGCCTTTCCTGTTGAGAGTGCCTCCTCTTGAGATGCGACGGGAACGCCGGGAATTCTTTCCCGTTGAAAGCAGGCAAAGGATCCCTCATCTCGAGCTACAAGGGGGAAACGGGGCTCCTCTGGATGTGGGCGGGACCATCGTGCTTCCTCTCGAGTGGAGACGGGTATGGAAGTGAACTTCTTGAGTTGCAGCAAGGGTGTGAAAGACCCTTTCGAAGTTCCAGAGGTTAGGGGTCATTAGTCTCCAGACGCCTCATCGGAAATAGGCCTCATCTCGCCTGGAAGGGAGAACTTCCTGGATTTTCTCGAGATGCGGCAGGTGTTCTCGAGTTACGACGGGGACCTCAGGGACCCGCCCTGGTGGCCTCAGGAGAGACCAGTCCACATGCGAGTTGCTAGGGGGCCTCGCGGGATTCCTCTACCGTCGATACCGGGGCCAAAAACCTTGTGTGGAGTCAGGGCCGGAAACGAGGATTCCTCTCAGGGGCTGACATGGATCTTTGGGTACTTCTGGAGTCTCCGCAGGGGAGTCAGGCCTCGTCTCGAGTGGGGGCATGCACGTGCGTTTTCTTTCCAGGCTGTAGCAGCAATGTCACGCTTCCCTTCGCGTGGATCAAAGGATCTGTGGTTTTCCCTCGAGGCTTTCCCACAGGGCTGTCCCACGTGCCACCGTGGTGTGAGGCGATCCTCGGCGTGAAAGATGAGCCAGTGCAGGGCAAAGAGGTTCCTCTGGAATGGACTGAGACATCTGGGGGACTCTTGGAATGGTGGTACGACCATGGAGTTCCTCTCGCCTTTCCTGTTGAGAGTGCCTCCTCTTGAGATGCGACGGGAACTCCGGGAATTCTTTCCCGTTGAAAGCAGGCAAAGGATCCCTCATCTCGAGCTACGAGGGGGAAACGGGGCTCCTCTGGATGTGGGCGGGACCATCGTGCTTCCTCTCGAATGGAGACGGGTATGGCGGTGAACTTCTTGAGTTGCAGCAAGGGTGTGAAAGACCCTTTCGAAGTTCCAGAGGTTAGGTGTCATTAGTCTCCAGACGCCTCATCGGAAATAGGCCTCATCTCGCCTGGAAGGGAGAACTTCCTGGATTTTCTCGAGTTGCGGCAGGTGTTCTCGAGTTACGACGGGGACCTCAGGGACCCGCCCTGGTGGCCTCAGGAGTGGCCAGTCACCATGCGAGTTGCTAGGGGGCCTCTCGGGATTCCTCTCCCGTCGATACCGGGACCAAAAACCTTGTGTGGAGTCAGGGCCAGAACCGAGGATTCCTCTCAGGGGCTGATATGGATCTTTGGGTACTTCTGGAGTCTCGCCAGGGGAGACAGGCCTCGTCTCGTGAGGGGGCATGCACGTGCACTTTCCTTCCAGGCTGTAGCAGCAATGTCACGCTTCCCGTCGCGTGGATCAAAGGATCTGTGGTTTTCCCTCGAGGCTTTCCCTCGAGGCTTTCCCACAGGGCTGTCCCACGTGCCACCGTGGTGTGAGTCGATCCTCGGCGTGAAAGATGAGCCAGTGCAGGGCAAAGAGTTTCCTCTGGAATGGACTGAGACATCTGGGGGACTCTTGGAATGGTGGTACGACCATGGAGTTCCTCTCGCCTTTCCTGTTGAGAGTGCCTCCTCTTGAGATGCGACGGGAACGCCGGGAATTTTTTCCCGTTGAAAGCAGGAAAACGATCCCTCATCTCGAGCTACGAGGGGGAAACGGGGCTCCTCTGGATGTGGGCGGGACCATCGTGCTTCCTCTCGAGTGGAGACGGGTATGGCGGTGAACTTCTTGAGTTGCAGCAAGGGTGTGAAAGACCCTTTCGAAGTTCCAGAGGTTAGGTGTCATTAGTCTCCAGACGCCTCATCAGAAATAGGCCTCATCTCGCCTGGAAGGGAGAACTTCCTGGATTTTCTCGAGTTGCGGCAGGTGTTCTCGAGTTACGACGGGGACCTCTGGGACCCGCCCTGGTGGCCTCAGGAGAGGCCAGTCCCTATGCGAGTTGCTAGGGGGCCTCTCGGGATTCCTCTCCCGTCGATACCGGGGCCAAAAACCTTGTGTGGAGTAGGGCCGGAACCGAGGATTCCTCTCAGGGGCTGACATGGATCTTTGGGTACTTCTGGAGTCTCCCCAGGGGAGTCAGGCCTCGTCTCGAGTGGGGGCATGCACGTGCGCTTTCCTTCCAGGCTGTAGCAGCAATGTCACGCTTCCCGTCGCGTGGATCATAGGATCTGTGGTTTTCCCTCGAGGCTTTCCCTCGAGGCTTTCCCACAGGGCTGTCCCACGTGCCACCGTGGTGTGAGTCGATCCTCGGCATGAAAGATGAGCCAGTGCAGGGCAAAGAGCTTCCTCTGGAATGGACTGAGACATCTGGGGGACTCTTGGAATGGTGGTACGACCATGGAGTTCCTCTCGCCTTTCCTGTTGAGAGTGCCTCCTCTTGAGATGCGACGGGAACGCCGGGAATTCTTTCCCGTTGAAAGCAGGCAAAGGATCCCTCATCTCGAGCTACGAGGGGGAAACGGGGCTCCTCTGGATGTGGGCGGGACCATCCTGCTTCCTCTCGAGTGGAGACGTGTATGGAAGTGAACTTCTTGAGTTGCAGCAAGGGTGTGAAAGACCCTTTCGAAGTTCCAGAGGTTAGGTGTCATTAGTCTCCAGACGCCTCATCAGAAATAGGCCTCATCTCGCCTGGAAGGGAGAACTTCCTGGATTTTCTCGATTTGCGGCAGGTGTTCTCGAGTTACGACGGGGACCTCAGGGACCCGCCCTGGTGGCCTCAGGAGAGGCCAGTCCACATGCGAGTTGCTAGGGGGCCTCGCGGGATTCCTCTCCCGTCGATACCGGGGCCAAAAACCTTGTGTGGAGTCAGGGCCGGAAACGAGGATTCCTCTCAGGGGCTGACATGGATCTTTGGGTACTTCTGGAGTCTCCGCAGGGGAGTCAGGCCTCGTCTCGGGTGGAGGCATGCACGTGCGTTTTCTTTCCAGTCTGTAGCAGCAATGTCACGCTTCCCGTCGCGTGGATCAAAGGATCTGTGGTTTTCCCTCGAGGCTTTCCCACAGGGCTGTCCCACGTTCCACCGTGGTGTGAGTCGATCCTCGGCGTGAAAGATGAGCCAGTGCAGGGCACAGAGGTTCCTCTGGAATGGACTGAGACATCTGGGGGACTCTTGGAATGGTGGTACGACCATGGAGTTCCTCTCGCCTTTCCTGTTGAGAGTGCCTCCTCTTGAGATGCGACGGGAACGCCGGGAATTCTTTCCCGTTGAAAGCAGGGAAAGGATCCCTCATCTCGAGCTACGAGGGGGAAACGGGGCTCCTCTGGATGTGGGCGGGACCATCGTGCTTCCTCTCTAGTGGAGACGGGTATTGCCGGGGTCCAGCCCCGGTGGATCCAGGGAATTCGAAGGGTGGACGGCGTTGGCGTGGAAAGACTTGTTTTTTTATTAATATAAGATTAGATTAAGAAACTGTAGTGCAGTAGGAAGATTAAGTGGAGAAAGAGGGCTGAATAGCTTGGTTTACGCGGAAGACCAATAAAATTCCAGACAAGGAATTTGCACCATCTACGTTGGGCCACCGGTGCCCGCTTGAATATCTAAGGGTGCCTCGCCTTAAGCTCCCTTTCTCGCGGATCTTAATAACCAGGGCAAATAAGTAGACCTGGCGAGCCTCCGCGCCCCAGATGGAAATTCAGCCTGAAATTAAAGTAAAGAGCAGAGGGAAGAAAAGGGAGAGAAAAAGAGAGAGAGAGAGAGACACGGGGGGAGCCATATTCCCAAGACACCAGGCCGAGACTAGTCCGAGAAACTGGTCTGAGAATCTGGTCCCGTCCTTTATTGTTCAGAAGGCCTTTTATACTTTTGATAAAACATGGAGATCAATGGGTAACACAAAGTTATGCAGCGTTAGCAGTCCAGACTCTTATCAAAACCAGGCTTTTCTCTCTGCATACCTAATTGTATACACAAGTCTTAGGTAATTTACATCATCTTCCAACCAAAAGGGCCAATTAACATTTTACAGCCTTTTTTCTGATAAGGGTTTGTCAACCACAAGACTTATTTGTGTTGATCTTCCCAAGGTCTGGTGCCACTCTCGGAAAGCACTAAAGAAAGTTACATTCTTAGACAGCAAGGATACAGCAACTTATAACAAGTAGAGGGAGTGCAGTGATTTATAGCAAAAGAGAAGCAATTAACTCAAAAGTCTAGTGTTGCTAACATCAAAACTACTATGTATCTTTTTCTACATCCTGCTTACATTAACATCCTTCCAGGTGCCTAAAAGATAAAGAATAAGGAGGTCTGGCAGCAATCCTTGAGTCAACAGTGAAAACCCTCTACCAATATAATTTTTAACTCTTTAGAAAAGGCTCTGTATCTTTAAGATGCTTTTAAGCTTTGTGCCTCCCGCGGTTGGGGGGCTGTAAGCAATTCACAAGCTGTAAGCTTTGTGCCTCTCGCGGTTGGGGGGCTGTAAGCAATTCACAAGCTGTAAGAGGTCTGGGGAACCTGTTAGGCAGACTAGAGAGCTATCAGAGGGGTTTAACTGAAACATCCCTTTCAAATGCAGAAGACTAAAACCCTGAATTGACTTTTTTCCAGAGAATATCAGAAAAGTGGAAAAGCAGAGCACAAAAGCCGGCAGATTTTTGCTGGGGTACATGCTTAGGAATATCCATAGGGGTCCCTGAAGTCTGAGCACGCCTTGCGTATGTCAGCTTCCTTCCTCATGACCTTGTCACGGGCGGGATTCCTCACACTGGCTTCCGGCAACTCCCCCTTCTTTATTAGTTTTTAAAAAAATTAGGTGCAGTTCAGTCGCGAGATTCCGAATGCTCTGCCGAAGAGTCCTGACAACACAAGGAAGCACGATTACAAGGAGCAGGATTATGGCACCCACAGCAGCATAGCTAGAGACAGTAGTCAGAAGAGTTTTTCCAGAAATGAAGTCAGAGAAGCTGTGGAAAAAGTCATTGGCTTCTCCTGCGGCGGTAAAATCTAATCGGGAGTGTTCCAAGGTCTGAATCTGATTATGAAGTTTCCCTAAATCTAAACTAATATCTGAGCTGTTCCAGACACCTAAAATATGATTTTTGACCCTCTCCCATTTAAAATCTGTCTCATTTACTTTCAGGGATGTAACACATATCCACCGGTAATCGGCATGACATGAAAGAGCCAATTTCATTTTCAGACTCTGTAATTCATTCCCAATATGCATTACTGCTTCTTCTAAGGCATCAATCCTTATTTCTAGCTTCCTATCTATAATTTCCTGGGTTGCCAGCGTTAGAGAAACATTTTTGGATACGGTGTCAACATATTGGGCAGTATACACTTGTTGAGACAATGATAATGCCGCCACAGTAACAGAAGTAATTGCGGTTATCAAAGCTGATATTCCCAAAACAAGTAAGCCCACAAACCGTCGTGTTCGCATTAAATCTTGTAGCTGTTGCAGTACAGCTAGGCCATGGTTATCATACCAATACGTGGCTACAGTTACAGGTACCATGAGATAGGGCGGACGTTTTAAAACCATGAAAGAGCAAACTTTATATTGAGGAGTTAAACAGGATGAAAGCATACATTGTTCACAAGACACTACATGGGGTCCACCTGTATAATTCAATTGTATGTTAAGTCTTTCAGAATCATTAGTGAAAAGAAAAACATAAGGAGAGGGTAGACAAGCTAAAATAGAGTAAATAGAGGTATTTTTTGGTCGGATTAAAATAATAGGGGCGGTAGCCGCAAGGGCTCTCCAAATTTCTGGCTGCCAAAAGGTTTTACCTCTAGTTATATAAGACAGCATAGGGGGAACAAATTGGTTATGATGCCGTCTGGTGGCAACTAATGGCCAAGAAATTGAATATTCTTTCCAATTATCCAATCTATTGATAAAGTCATCGTCAGACTCAGGGTCTTGACCTGGATTTGGGTTGCTCCAGTCCTGAATCGCACAATTTCTTCCTCCCGGCATATTGTAATCTACTCTCGAATTATAAATACAAGATTTCCAAATCGGATATCCTGAATGATCATCTATAGTTTTCCAAATAACATCTGAGGAAGCAACATCATCACAATTTGGATATTCTGATGGAGTTTTGAGAGACAAAGACTTATAGGGGCCAAGGACCCCAGGCATACGGGCTCGTAATATCCAAGCAGACCGATCCCCTATAGATGCAAATTTAGAGGTTGGGGAATCTGTCATAACTGCTTTTGTGGAGGCTCCAACGCATCCTGTCTTGGTAAAGAAGTCTCCTGTAAGGCCAGGAGGAAAATTAAAGCAGACAGGAAAATCATCTGCTAGTCCTTTAAAGGTATAATTGAAATTAATAGGGTATTGGTCTTTTGTATAGGAAGTATAAGATCCTCCCAAAAGGCGAGGCTGGTCTGTACTAACTCGTATGGGGTCACTGTTCCAAGTAACAACTTGGAAAGTTGGAGGATCCGGGAGAAACGCCCAATATTTGGTTGGAATGGGAGCAGCGCTTACCTGGCAAGAGAGCAAGGCAAGCATGGCAATAAACACCTTTTCAGGAGAGACTGACGATCCCTGTAGGGTAGCTATCCCCTGTGCCTGGCGACAGAGAGCTTTAATCTGTCCCCAGGTGGGCAAGGAGGCTTGTTGGGTTGACTGAGCTGGGCGTCCTAATGGATTCCTGCGAGGCAAAAAATCAGGGGGTGCAATATCCTGTATCTGAAGTCGTGACATCTGTCCAGTGGGTGGCTCCGATCCGCGCCTATCCGGGATCTCCAATGTCAGCTGTCCTGGGGTCAGCGGCGTTTCCCGTGCTGGCGGAGGGAGCGGGGGAAGAGGGAGTTTCTTCCTTTTTAGAGATCGCGGTGGCGGGGGATTCTGGTATCCGGGGAGCTGAGACATGGCGAATTAGTCTGTCTGGAACCCAAATCGGAGCGTCCGCGTCCTGTGGAAAAACACAAGCATACCCTCGCCCATTGGTTAATAAGGGGTCAGGACCTTTCCATTGTCCGGAAAGAAGGTCCCTCCATTTTACTAATGGTTTTGCATTCAATTGCTCTGGGCACCAATGGCGAAGCATTGCAGTGTTTCCGGATGAATCAGCATTTAAGTTATTTATTACGAAAAGAGCATGTTGCAAAATCTGATGGGGGGAACTATATTTAAATTCCCCTTCTTTTAGTTTTTGAATATGGATTTTCAGTGTTTGATGTGCTCTTTCCACAATGGCTTGTCCTTGTGGGTTATAAGGGATGCCGGTGTTATGTTTAATTTGAAATCTTGTACAGAATTGCTGAAAAGATTTAGAAGTGTAAGCAGGAGCATTATCAGTTTTTAAAGCTTTTGGCAAGCCCAGATAGGAAAAGCATGTAAAAAGATGTTGTATTACATCTTTAACTGCTTCCCCTGTACGAGCAGTGGCAATAATAACATGAGAGAAGGTATCTACAGTTACATGAACAAAAGACAGTTTTCCAAATGAAGAGACATGGGTTACATCCATTTGCCAGAGTGCATTAGGTTTGAGACCGCGAGGGTTAACTCCCAGAGGCAAAGCATTCACGGTAGTAGGACAATGTGAACAAGAACGAACAATCTCTCGGGCAGATTCTCAAGGAATTTGAAACTGGTATCGTAAGGCAGTGGCATTTTGGTGATGAAGTGAGTGAGAAGCTCGAGCTTCTTCAAAAACAGAAGCCACTGAAATCCTGGTTAACGAATCTGCCAATTCATTGAGAGCATTTAAAGGGCCAGGCAGGCCGGAATGAGCCCGAATGTGGCCGATAAAGAACGCCCGATTTCTTTTCCATATTTGCTGCTGCAGTTTAGTTAACAAATGGAAGATAGCAGTTTTGTTTTCAGGCAAAACTGCAGTCTCAATGTGTGGAAACAGCCTGACCACATACTGAGAGTCAGAATAAAGGTTAAATTCTTTCTCCGCAAACATAACAAAGGCCTCAATAACAGCTGTGATTTCAGCCCTTTGAGCTGAAGTTTCTTGTGTTTCCAAAAGTTTTTGATGATCTCTTGTGACTATAGAGGCTCTACCGTTAGCCGATCCATCAGTAAAGACTACCTGAGCATCTGAAATAGGGAACTGTTTACACCGGACAGGAAAAATAACTGGATGGTTAGACATAAAATTTAGTAAAACATGCGAGGGTAAATGATGCAAAATTTGACCACAGTAATTCCCTATGGCAATCTGCCAGTCTTCATCAAACATTAAAAGAGCATCAAGCTGCTCCTTATTATATGGAATTACAATCTCTGATGGCTCTTTACCAAACAATTCAATGCTCCGCTTCCTTCCTTTTAGCATTAATGTGGCAATTAAACCAGGATAAGAAGCCACGACTTTTTTAGCTTGGGTAGGAAGATGGATCCATTCTAAAGGGCCGCGTTGCCACAGAACTCCCGTAGGCGCCGTTGGAGTAGCTAGGCAAAGGAACTGCCACGTCATCGTCAAATCAATTCTTTTTACATAGCTATTTGATAAGGCTGCTTCTACTTTGCCTAGGGCTTCTTGAGCCTCAGCTGTTAATTGTCTTTTTGAGGTTGGATCAGGATCCCCGCGTAAAGTGTTAAAAAGAGGTTTTAATTCGGCAGTGGTTAATTTTAAATATGGTCTAATCCAATTAATATCACCTAAGAGTTTTTGATAATCATTTAAAGTAATAAGATGGTCTTTTCTCAATTGCAGCGGGGTATGAGTCACCGTTTCCGAATTTATGACTCTTCCTAAGTAAGTTATGGGCGGATTGATTTGAATTTTTTCTGGGGCAATTTTTAGGCCTCTGTCTGTCAATGCCTGGGTCAGGTCCTGGAGCACAGTCTGCAGGTGAACTCTATCAGGATGAGCTATTAAAATATCATCCATATAGTGAATCATATACACGTGTTCATATTTAGCCCTAGTATCTTCTAGAGCGGCATTAACAAATTTTTGGCATAAAGTAGGGCTATTTTTCATTCCCTGAGGCAGAACCTTCCACTGAAACCGTAAATAAGGCTGTTTAAGATTTTCTGATGGCAGACTAAAGGCAAATCGCTTTTTATCCTCAGGATTTAAGGGAATAGTGAAAAAACAATCTTGTAAATCAATAACAATTATATTATATCCCTCTGGAACGGCTACTGGGGAAGGGAGCCCAGGCTGTAAGGCCCCCATGTCCTCCATGGTGGCATTAATAGCTCTCAAATCCTGTAAAAGTCGCCATTTACCAGATTTTTTCTTAATGACAAAAATAGGAGTGTTCCAGGGGCTATTGGAGGGCTCAATATGTCCCAATTCTAATTGTTCAAAGATTAATGCTTTAGCTGCCAATAATTTTTCCTTATGCAGAGGCCACTGTTCTACCCACACCGGATCTTGAGATTTCCATGTGATGGGGTCGGCAGCAAAAACAATGGCCTCAATTATAAATTTGGATATCCCAATCCAGCACGTAGCTTGCGAGGAGTTGGGCAAATTGGCTCAATTATTCCTGTCTGTTGTTTACCCAATCCTTTTGATGGATCATAGCCCATCTGCAACATCTGAGAGGTCACTTTATCATCAGGGCTAAAAAGTAACACTCCCATTTGAGATAGCACGTCCCTCCCCCACAGGGTAAGGGGGAGCGAAGGAACGACATAAGGTTGGAAAGTTCCACGGGTATCCTCAAATTGCCAATCTAAAATTTTTGCACTTTTGGCTATTGTGGGGGCTCTTCCTATCCCCACCAAGTTATTTTCAGTAGTATGTGTGGGCCAGGAGCTGGGCCAGTCTTTTCCTGAAATGCAAGAAACATCTGCTCCTGTGTCTAATAACCCCACAATAGACTTGCCATTAATCAGGATAGTCTTCATAGGACGTTTCTGAGTAATTTCTGTTATCCAAAAAACCATATCACTAGACCCAAATCCTTTATCCTGCCTTTCATTTTGAGTAGCTGTGCGCCCAATTGCAGTGTGGTAAGGCAAAAGCAAAAGTTGGGCTATTCTTTGTCCCTGATGTATTTGGAAAGTTTTAGTTGGGGGTGAAATCATTATCTGGATTTCTCCTGTATAATCTGAGTCAATTACTCCAGGGATGATTGTGAGACCTTGCATAGCTAAGGAACTTCTGCCTAGTATAATTCCTACTAAACCTGTTGGTAATGGGCCTTTAACTCCTGTAGGTATTTTTACAGTGGGGCTATCTGGTGTTAATATTGCTGAGGTGGTGGAACTGAGGTCCAGTCCTGCGCTGCCTGGGGTTGCTCTGATGAGTTCTGCGATGGGACGAAGGGAATGAATGGGTTCAGTGAGGCTGCCCCAATTGTTGTCGGGGCCTGAGGCTGGCCCCTCAATCCGTTTCCCGACTGCTGGTCGGGGCCCAAAAAGGCTCCATTTCTATGGAATTGTGACCTACATTCTTTTGCCCAGTGATATCCTTTTTGACAACGAGGGCAGAGAGATCTAGGGAGATTAGTAGGCACAGCCGGGGAGGGAGAATTCGGCAGAGAAGAACCGGCTGCTTTTTGGGGACAAGCTCGCATAAGGTGCCCTTCCCGTCCGCAAGAGAAGCAGGCCTTGGATAAACCAATATTCTGGCCTGGACTACTGGAATGACTCTTTGACGGGTTATTTCTATTTGTAAAAAAGGACTGTACTGCCTGCTGGTAAGAATTTCCCTTTATGGCTGCAGCTATGGCAACGCCCTGCATCATCGCTGGTCCTACATCTGCACATTGCCTGATATAATCTATTATTTCCCCAGTTTTTTTAATAGGACGTAAAATGGCCTGGCAGGTAGAATTAGCATTTTCAAATGCCAGTTGTTTTATCAATATACTAGCTGCCTCAGTGTTGGAAATTACTCTGTTGACTGCCTCTGCAAGTCTTGATATAAAGTCTTCATATGGCTCTTCTGGTTTTTGTTTAACATTTGAGAAGGAAGAGGTAGATTCTTTCCCTTCAGGCAACAAACGCCAAGCCCCAAGGGCGCAGGCGGTTACTTGATCTAAAGTGGTTTTATCTAATCCCATTTGATCTCTAAGTGTTCCAAAATCATTAGTCCCTGCCAACATATTTTTTATAATATATCTTGGGCCATATTTTTGGTTAGCATCAGCCTGTTTTTGGGCTAGATCTTCATATTCAGTTCTCCAAAGTACATATTGACCTCCAGACAGACAAGCTTTAGCGACTGTCTTCCAGTCATGGGGTGTCATCCATCTGCCCGCTAAAGCTTCCACCAATGATACAGTGTACGGGGCTTTAGGCCCATACAAAGCACAAGCCTGTTTGAGTTCTTTAATCATTTTCATTGGAATGGGTTCCCAGTGGGGGGCTGTTCTCCCACCACTTCCACCAAATATTATGGGGAAACAAGCCTCAAGGTGGGGATCAAGTTCATCATCTGGGCTAGAGAAAACTCTTCTTCGGGGAGCTTCTAGTGGAGGCCCCTCACCCTTATAGGGAGGGGGGGGCAAGGGGTGTCCTATGTCACTTTCTTCGTACTTTGGGAATTTTTTATCCGTTCTGTGTTTAGGTCTTACGGATGTTTTATCTGGGGAATCTGGCCTTAAACTCTCAGGTGCATATAATCTGATGGGGGACATTTGTCTTGAGCCTCTGGAAGCAGAAGGCTTAATTAAGGAAATTTCTCTTGAATTTGTGGAAGCAGGTGGTCTGGTTGGGGAAGTTTTTATTAAGCTCTTTGGAGCAGATAATCTAATTGGAGAAGTTTCTCTTAAACTCCTTGGAGCATCTTTATTTAATAAAGACCAGTCCTCATCAGAATGATCTTGACTTACTTCCTCTTCCAAATCTTCCTCATCTGAAAGCTGCTCTTTTTTGTCATCTCTATCTATTACCTTTTCTTGGGCAGTCATTGCAGCTATCATTTGACTCAACTGCCGATAGTTAGGTGTAGCCTCCTTTTCATCACTCTCCTCTTCGATAGATACCTTTTTCTCTGCACTTTCCTCTTTAAGATGTACCTTTTCAGATTCAGGGGCAGGGTCTAGAGCGTCCCTAATTATATTCCATAAGGAAAAGGCGTCAGTAGGCACCTTTTGTGAGCCATGTTCAGCATGGTAAGTTTTTAGTTGTTTTCCTACTCTCTCCCAGGTGTCTAAGTTAACAGTGCCTTCTTCTGGAAACCAGGGACACTGTTCTTGTACAAAGGAAAAAAATGAATGAATATTGGATTTTTTAACTTTAATTCCTCGTTTAGTTAGTAACTGCAAGATTACTCCTGTAAAAAGCTGTCTTTCTTTTGATTCACTGTTACCCATGTCAGAAAATTAAGTCTTATAGAAAAGTCTACCTCAACAAAAAGGTTTTACCTTTGGCGAGGGGGGTTTTGTTTTCAACCCTAAGATAGCAGGTTTCTTTTCAACCTCTAGAGCACCAGGTTTCTCTTAAACCCTTGAACACTTCCCACTCCTCCTCACCCTGTCTATCCTACAGGGGGGTCCGCGGCACCCTGAGTGGGGTCCTAGCCGTCCCGAACACTCAACACTGGGGGAGTACCCGAAAGTACTCCGGGGGGAGTGATTAAGTCACTCCGGGGGGGAGCAACAGAGAGTGCTCCGGGGGGAGCAACAGAGAGTGCTCCGGGGGGAGCTACAGAGAGTGCTCCGGGGGGAGCTTTTGCTCCGAGGAACCTACCTTCGAATAGCCTGTTCCGGGCGCCACTTGCCGGGGTCCAGCCCCGGTGGATCCAGGGAATTCGAAGGGTGGACGGCGTTGGCGTGGAAAGACTTGTTTATTTATTAATATAAGATTAGATTAAGAAACTGTAGTGCAGTAGGAAGATTAAGTGGAGAAAGAGGGCTGAATAGCTTGGTTTACGCGGAAGACCAATAAAATTCCAGACAAGGAATTTGCACCATCTACGTTGGGCCACCGGTGCCCGCTTGAATATCTAAGGGTGCCTCGCCTTAAGCTCCCTTTCTCGCGGATCTTAATAACCAGGGCAAATAAGTAGACCTGGCGAGCCTCCGCGCCCCAGATGGAAATTCAGCCTGAAATTAAAGTAAAGAGCAGAGGGAAGAAAAGGGAGAGAAAAAGAGAGAGAGAGAGAGACACGGGGGGAGCCAGATTCCCAAGACACCAGGCCGAGACTAGTCCGAGAAACTGGTCTGAGAATCTGGTCCCGTCCTTTATTGTTCAGAAGGCCTTTTATACTTTTGATAAAACATGGAGATCAATGGGTAACACAAAGTTATGCAGCGTTAGCAGTCCAGACTCTTATCAAAACCAGGCTTTTCTCTCTGCATACCTAATTGTATACACAAGTCTTAGGTAATTTACATCATCTTCCAACCAAAAGGGCCAATTAACATTTTACAGCCTTTTTTCTGATAAGGGTTTGTCAACCACAAGACTTATTTGTGTTGATCTTCCCAAGGTCTGGTGCCACTCTCGGAAAGCACTAAAGAAAGTTACATTCTTAGACAGCAAGGATACAGCAACTTATAACAAGTAGAGGGAGTGCAGTGATTTATAGCAAAAGAGAAGCAATTAACTCAAAAGTCTAGTGTTGCTAACATCAAAACTACTATGTATCTTTTTCTACATCCTGCTTACATTAACATCCTTCCAGGTGCCTAAAAGATAAAGAATAAGGAGGTCTGGCAGCAATCCTTGAGTCAACAGTGAAAACCCTCTACCAATATAATTTTTAACTCTTTAGAAAAGGCTCTGTATATTTAAGATGCTTTTAAGCTTTGTGCCTCCCGCGGTTGGGGGGCTGTAAGCAATTCACAAGCTGTAAGCTTTGTGCCTCTCGCGGTTGGGGGGCTGTAAGCAATTCACAAGCTGTAAGAGGTCTGGGGAACCTGTTAGGCAGACTAGAGAGCTATCAGAGGGGTTTAACTGAAACATCCCTTTCAAATGCAGAAGACTAAAACCCTGAATTGACTTTTTTCCAGAGAATATCAGAAAAGTGGAAAAGCAGAGCACAAAAGCCAGCAGATTTTTGCTGGGGTACATGCTTAGGAATATCCAGAGGGGTCCCTGAAGTCTGAGCACGCCTTGCGTATGTCAGCTTCCTTCCTCATGACCTTGTCACGGGCGGGATTCCTCACACTGGCTTCCGGCAGGGTATGGTGGTGAACTTCTTGAGTTGCAGCAAGGCTGTGAAAGACCCTTTCGAAGTTCCAGAGGTAAGGTGTCATTAGGCTCCAGACGCCTCATCGGAAATAGGCCTCATCTCGCCTGGAAGGGAGAACTTCCTGGATTTTCTCGAGTTGCGGCAGGTGTTCTCGAATTACGACGGGGACCTCTGGGACCCGCCCTGGTGGCCTCAGGAGAGGCCAGTCCCTATGCGAGTTGCTAGGGGGCCTCTCGGGATTCCTCTCCCGTCGATACCGGGGCCAAAAACCTTGTGTGGAGTCAGGGCCGGAACCGAGGATTCCTCTCAGGGGCTGACATGGATCTTTGGGTACTTCTGGAGTCTCCCCAGGGGAGTCAGGCCTCGTCTCGAGTGGGGGCATGCACGTGCACTTTCCTTCCAGGCTGTAGCAGCAATGTCACGCTACCTGTCGCGTGGATCAAATGATCTGTGGTTTTCCCTCGAGGCTTTCCCACAGGGCTGTCCCACGTGCCACCGTGGTGTGAGTCGATCCTCGGCGTGAAAGATGAGCCAGTGCAGGGCAAAGAGGTTCCTCTGGAATGGACTGAGACATCTGGGGGACTCTTGGAATGGTGGTACGACCATGGAGTTCCTCTCGCCTTTCCTGTTGAGAGTGCCTCCTCTTGAGATGCGACGGGAACGCCGGGAATATTTTCCCGTTGAAAGCAGGGAAAGGATCCCTCATCTCGAGCTACGAGGGGGAAACGGGGCTCCTCTGGATGTGGGCGGGACCATCGTGCTTTCTCTCGAGTGGAGACGGGTATGGCGGTGAACTTCTTGAGTTGCAGCAAGGGTGTGAAAGACCCTTTCGAAGTTCCAGAGGTTAGGTGTCATTAGTCTCCAGACGCCTCATCGGAAATAGGCCTCATCTCGCCTGGAAGGAAGAACTTCCTTGATTTTCTCGAGTTGCGGCAGGTGTTCTCGAGTTACGACGGGGACCTCAGGGACCCGCCCTGTTGGCCTCAGGAGAGGCCAGTCCCTATGCGTGTTGCTAGGGGGCCCCTCGGGATTCCTCTCCCGTCGATACCGGGGCCAAAAACCTTGTGTGGAGACAGGGCTGGAACCGAGGATTCCTCTCAGGGACTGATATGGATCTTTGGGTACTTCTGGAGTCTCGCCAGGGGAGACAGGCCTCGTCTCGTGTGGGGGCATGCACGTGCACTTTCCTTCCAGGCTGTAGCAGCAATGTCACGCTTCACGTCGCGTGGATCAAAGGATCTGCGGTTTTCCCTCGAGGCTTTCCCTCGAGGCTTTCCCACAGGGCTGTCCCACGTGACACCGTGGTGTGAGTCGATTCTCGGCGTGAAAAATGAGCCAGTGCAGGGCAAAGAGGTTCCTCTGGAATGGACTGAGACATCTGGGGGACTCTTGGAATGGTGGTACGACCATGGAGTTCCTCTCGCCTTTCCTGTTGAGAGTGCCTCCTCTTGAGATGCGACGGGAATGCCGGGAATTCTTTCCCGTTGAAAGCAGGGAAAGGATCCCTCATCTCGAGCTACGAGGGGGAAACGGGGCTCCTCTGGATGTGGGCGGGACCATCGTGCTTTCTCTCGAGTGGAGACGGGTATGTCGGTGAACTTCTTGAGTTGCAGCAAGGGTGTGAAAGACCCTTTCGAAGTTCCAGAGGTTAGGTGTCATTAGTCTCCAGACGCCTCATCGGAAATAGGCCTCATCTCGCCTGGAAGGGAGAACTTCCTGGATTTTCTGGAGTTGCGGCAGGTGTTCTCGAGTTACGACGGGGACCTCAGGGACCCGCCCTGGTGGCCTCAGGAGAGGCCAGTCCCCATGCGAGTTGCTAGGGGGCCTCTCGGGATTCCTCTCCCGTCGATACCGGGGCCAAAAACCTTGTGTGGAGTCAGGGCCGGAACCGAGGATTCCTCTCAGGGGCTGACATGGATCTTTGGGTACTTCTGGAGTCTCCCCAGGGGAGTCAGGCCTCGTCTCGAGTGGGGGCATGCACGTGCGCTTTCCTTCCAGGCTGTAGCAGCAATGTCACGCTTCCCGTCGCGTGGATCAAAGGATCTGTGGTTTTCCCTCGAGGCTTTCCCTCGAGGCTTTCCCACAGGGCTGTCCCACGTGCCACCGTGTTGTGAGTCGATCCTCGGCTTGAAAGATGAGCCAGTGCAGGGCAAAGAGGTTCCTCTGGAATGGACTGAGACATCTGGGGGACTCTTGGAATGGTGGTACGACCATGGAGTTCCTCTCGCCTTTCCTGTTGAGAGTGCCTCCTCTTGAGATGCGACGGGAACGCCGGGAATACTTTCCCGTTGAAAGCAGGGAAAGGATCCCTCATCTCGAGCTACGAGGGGGAAACGGGGCTCCTCTGGATGTGGGCGGGACCATCGTGCTTCCTCTCGAGTGGAGACGGGTATGGCGGTGAACTTCTTGAGTTGCACCAAGGGTGTGAAAGACCCTTTCGAAGTTCCAGAGGTTAGGTGTCATTAGTCTCCAGAGGCCTCATCGGAAATAGGCCTCATCTCGCCTGGAAGGGAGAACTTCCTGGATTTTCTCGAGTTGCGGCAGGTGTTCTCGAGTTACGACGGGGACCTCAGGGACCCGCCCTGGTGGCCTCAGGAGAGGCCAGTCCACATGCGAGTTGCTAGGGGGCCTCTCGGGATTCCTCTCCCGTCGATACCGGGGCCAAAAACCTTGTGTGGAGTCAGGGCCGGAACCGAGGATTCCTCTCAGGGGCTGACATGGATTTTTGGGTACTTCTGGAGTCTCCCCAGGGGAGTCAGGCCTCGTCTCGAGTGGGGGCATGCACGTGCGCTTTCCTTCCAGGCTGTAGCAGCAATGTCACGCTTCCCGTCGCGTGGATCAAAGGATCTGTGGTTTTCCTCGAGGCTTTCCCTCGAGGCTTTCCCGCAGGGCTGTCCCACGTGCCACCGTGGTGTGAGTCGATCCTCGGCGTGAAAGATGAGCCAGTGCAGGGCAAAGAGGTTCCTCTGGAATGGACTGAGACATCTGGGGGACTCTTGGAATGGTGGTACGACCATGGAGTTCCTCTCGCCTTTCCTGTTGAGAGTGCCTCCTCTTGAGATGCGACGGGAACGCCGGGAATTCTTTCCCGTTGAAAGCAGGAAAAGGATCCCTCATCTCGAGCTACGAGGGGGAAACGGGGCTCCTCTGGATGTGGGCGGGACCATCGTGCTTCCTCTCGAGTGGAGACGGGTATGGCGGTGAACTTCTTGAGTTGCAGCAAGGGTGTGAAAGACCCTTTCGAAGTTCCAGAGGTTAGGTGTCATTAGTCTCCAGACGCCTCATCGGAAATAGGCCTCATCTCGCCTGGAAGGGAGAACTTCCTGGATTTTCTCGAGTTGCGGCAGGTGTTCTCGAGTTACGACGGGGACCTCAGGGACCCGCCCTGGTGGCCTCAGGAGAGGCCAGTCCCCATGCGAGTTGCTAGGGGGCCTCTCGGGATTCCTCTCCCGTCGATACCGGGGCCAAAAACCTTGTGTGGAGTCAGGGCCGGAACCGAGGATTCCTCTCAGGGGCTGACATGGATCTTTGGGTACTTCTGGAGTCTCCCCAGGGGAGTCAGGCCTCGTCTCGAGTGGGGGCATGCACGTGCACTTTCCTTCCAGGCTGTAGCAGCAATGTCACGCTTCCCGTCGCGTGGATCAAAGGATCTGTGGTTTTCCCTCGAGGCTTTCCCACAGGGCTGTCCCACGTGCCACCGTGGTGTGAGTCGATCCTCGGCGTGAAAGATGAGCCAGTGCAGGGCAAAGAGGTTCCTCTGGAATGGACTGAGACATCTGGGGGACTCTTGGAATGGTGATACGATCATGGAGTTCCTCTCGCCTTTCCTGTTGAGAGTGCCTCCTCTTGAGATGCGACGGGAACGCCGGGAATTCTTTCCCGTTGAAAGCAGGGAAAGGATCCCTCATCTCGAGCTACGAGGGGGAAACGGGGCTCCTCTGGATGTGGGCGGGACCATCGTGCTTCCTCTCGCGTGGAGACGGGTATGGCGGTGAACTTCTTGAGTTGCAGCAAGGGTGTGAAAGACCCTTTCGAAGTTCCAGAGGTTAGGTGTCATTAGTCTCCAGACGCCTCATCGGAAATAGGCCTCATCTCGCCTGGAAGGGAGAACTTCCTGGATTTTCTCGAGTTGCGGCAGGTGTTCTCGAGTTACGACGGGGACCTCAGGGACCCGCCCTGGTGGCCTCAGGAGAGGTCAGTCCCAATGCGAGTTGCTAGAGGGCCTCTCGGGATTCCTCTCCCGTCGATACCGGGGCCAAAAAGCTTGTGTGGAGTCAGGGCCGGAACCGAGGATTCCTCTCAGGGGCTGACATGGATCTTTGGGTACTTCTGGAGTCTCCCCAGGGGAGTCAGGCCTCGTCTCAAGTGGGGGCATGCACGTGCGCTTTCCTTCCAGGCTGTAGCAGCAATGTCACGCTTCCCGTCGCGTGGATCAAAGGATCTGTGGTTTTCCCTCGAGGCTTTCCCTCGAGGCTTTCCCACAGGGCTGTCCCACGTGCCACCGTGTTGTGAGTCGATCCTCGGTGTGAAAGATGAGCCAGTGCAGGGCAAAGAGGTTCCTCTGGAATGGACTGAGACATCTGGGGGACTCTTGGAATGGTGGTACGACCATGGAGTTCCTCTCGCCTTTCCTGTTGAGAGTGCCTCCTCTTGAGATGCGACGGGAACGCCGGGAATTCTTTCCCGTTGAAAGCAGGGAAAGGATCCCTCATCTCGAGCTACGAGGGGGAAACGGGGCTCCTCTGGATGTGGGCGGGACCATCGTGCTTCCTCTCGAGTGGAGACGGGTATGGCGGTGAACTTCTTGAGTTGCAGCAAGGGTGTGAAAGACCCTTTCGAAGTTCCAGAGGTTAGGTGTCATTAGTCTCCAGACGCCTCATCGGAAATAGGCCTCATCTCGCCTGGAAGGGAGAACTTCCTGGATTTTCTCGAGTTGCGGCAGGTGTTCTGGAGTTACGACGGGGACCTCAGGGACCCGCCCTGGTGGCCTCAGGAGAGGCCAGTCCCCATGCGAGTTGCTAGGGGGCCTCTCGGGATTCCTCTCCCGTCGATACCGGGGCCAAAAACCTTGTGTGGAGTCAGGGCCGGAACCGAGGATTCCTCTCAGGGGCTGACATGGATCTTTGGGTACTTCTGGAGTCTCCCCAGGGGAGTCAGGCCTCGTCTCGAGTGGGGGCATGCACGTGCACTTTCCTTCCAGGCTGTAGCAGCAATGTCACGCTTCCCGTCGCGTGGATCAAAGGATCTGTGGTTTTCCCTCGAGGCTTTCCCACAGGGCTGTCCCACGTGCCACCGTGGTGTGAGTCGATCCTCGGCGTGAAAGATGAGCCAGTGCAGGGCAATGAGGTTCCTCTGGAATGGACTGAGACATCTGGGGGACTCTTGGAATGGTGGTACGACCATGGAGTTCCTCTCGCCTTTCCTGTTGAGAGTGCCTCCTCTTGAGTTGCGACGGGAACGCCGGGAATTCTTTCCCGTTGAAAGCAGGGAAAGGATCCCTCATCTCGAGCTACGAGGGGGAAACGGGGCTCCTCTGGATGTGGGCGGGACCATCGTGCTTCCTCTGGAGTGGAGACGGGTATGGCGGTGAACTTCTTGAGTTGCAGCAAGGGTGTGAAAGACCCTTTCGAAGTTCCAGAGGTTAGGTGTCATTAGTCTCCAGACGCCTCATCGGAAATAGGCCTCATCTCGCCTGGAAGGGAGAACTTCCTGGATTTTCTCGAGTTGCGGCAGGTGTTCTCGAGTTACGACGGGGATCTCAGGGACCCGCCCTGGTGGCCTCAGGAGAGGCCAGTCCCCATGCGAGTTGTTAGGGGGCCTCTCGGGATTCCTCTCCCGTCGATACCGGGGCCAAAAAGCTTGTATGGAGTCAGGGCCGGAACCGAGGATTCCTCTCAGGGGCTGACATGGATCTTTGGGTACTTCTGGAGTCTCCCCAGGGGAGTCAGGCCTCGTCTCGAGTGGGGGCATGCACGTGCGCTTTCCTTCCAGGCTGTAGCAGCAATGTCACGCTTCCCGTCGCGTGGATCAAAGGATCTGTGGTTTTCCCTCGAGGCTTTCCCTCGAGGCTTTCCCACAGGGCTGTCCCACGTGCCACCGTGTTGTGAGTCGTTCCTCGGCGTGAAAGATGAGCCAGTGCAGGGCAAAGAGGTTCCTCTGGAATGGACTGAGACATCTGGGGGACTCTTGGAATGGTGGTACGACCATGGAGTTCCTCTCGCCTTTCCTGTTGAGAGTGCCTCCTCTTGAGATGCGACGGGAACGCCGGGAATTCTTTCCCGTTGAAACCAGGGAATGGATCCCTCATCTCGAGCTACGAGGGGGAAACGGGGCTCCTCTGGATGTGGGCGGGACCATCGTGCTTCCTCTCGAGTGGAGACGGGTATGGCGGTGAACTTCTTGAGTTGCAGCAAGGGTGTGAAAGACCCTTTCGAAGTTCCAGAGGTTTGGTGTCATTAGTCTCCAGAGGCCTCATCGGAAATAGGCCTCATCTCGCCTGGAAGGGAGAACTTCCTGGATTTTCTCGAGTTGCGGCAGGTGTTCTCGAATTCCGACGGGGACCTCAGGGACCCGCCCTGGTGGCCTCAGGAGAGGCCAGTCCCCATGCGAGTTACTAGGGGGCCTCTCGGGATTCCTCTCCCGTCGATACCGGGGCCAAAAAGCTTGTATGGAGTCAGGGCCGGAACCGAGGATTCCTCTCACGGGCTGACATGGATCTTTGGGTACTTCTGGAGTCTCCCCAGGGGAGTCAGGCCTCGTCTCGACTGGGGGCATGCACGTGCGCTTTCCTTCCAGGCTGTAGCAGCAATGTCACGCTTCCCATCGCGTGGATCAAAGGATCTGTGGTTTTCCCTCGAGGCTTTCCCTCGAGGCTTTCCCACAGGGCTGTCCCACGTGCCACCGTGTTGTGAGTCGTTCCTCGGCGTGAAAGATGAGCCAGTGCAGGGCAAAGAGGTTCCTCTGGAATGGACTGAGACATCTGGGGGACTCTTGGAATGGTGGTACGACCATGGAGTTCCTCTCGCCTTTCCTGTTGAGAGTGCCTCCACTTGAGATGCGACGGGAACGCCGGGAATTCTTTCCCGTTGAAACCAGGGAAAGGATCCCTCATCTCGAGCTACGAGGGGGAAACGGGGCTCCTCTGGATGTGGGCGGGACCATCGTGCTTCCTCTCGAGTGGAGACGGGTATGGCGGTGAACTTCTTGAGTTGCAGCAAGGGTGTGAAAGACCCTTTCGAAGTTCCAGAGGTTTGGTGTCATTAGTCTCCAGAGGCCTCATCGGAAATAGGCCTCATCTCGCCTGGAAGGGAGAACTTCCTGGATTTTCTCGAGTTGCGGCAGGTGTTCTCGAGTTACGACGGGGACCTCAGGGACCCGCCCTGGTGGCCTCAGGAGAGGCCAGTCCCTAGGCGAGTTGCTAGGGGGCCTCTCGGGATTCCTCTCCCGTTGATACCGGGGCCAAAAACCTTGTGTGGAGTCAAGGCCGGAACCGAGGATTCCTCTCAGGGGCTGACATGGATCTTTGGGTACTTGTGGAGTCTCCCCAGGGGAGTCAGGCCTCGTCTCGAGTGGGGGCATGCACGTGCGCTTTCCTTCCAGGCTGTAGCAGCATTGTCACGCTTCCCGTCGCGTGGATCAAAAGATCTGTGGTTTTCCCTCGAGGCTTTCCCTCGAGCCTTTCCCACAGGGCTGTCCCACGTGCCACCGTGGTGTGAGTCGATCCTCGGCGTGAAAGATGAGCCAGTGCAGGGCAAAGAGGTTCCTCTGGAATGGACTGAGACATCTGGGGGACTCTTGGAATGGTGGTACGACCATGGAGTTCCTCTCGCCTTTCCTGCTGAGAGTGCCTCCTCTTGAGATGCTACGGGAACGCCGGGAATTCTTTCCCGTTGAAAGCAGGGAAAGGATCCCTCATCTCGAGCTAAGAGGGGGAAACGGGGCTCCTCTGGATGTGGGCGGGACCATCGTGCTTCCTCTCTAGTGGAGACGGGTATGGTGGTGAACTTCTTGAGTTGCAGCAAGGCTGTGAAAGACCCTTTCGAAGTTCCAGAGGTTAGGTGTCATTAGTCTCCAGACGCCTCATCGGAAATAGGCCTCATCTCGCCTGGAAGGGAGAACTTCCTGGATTTTCTCGAGTTGCGGCAGGTGTTCTCGAGTTACGACGGGGACCTCAGGGACCCGCCCTGGTGGCCTCAGGAGAGGCCAGTCCCCATGCGAGTTGCTAGGGGGCCTCTCGGGATTCCTCTCCCGTCGATACCGGGGCCAAAAACCTTGTGTGGAGTCAGGGCCGGAACCGAGGATTCCTCTCAGGGGCTGACATGGATCTTTGGGTACTTCTGGAGTCTCCCCAGGGGAGTCAGGCCTCGTCTCGAGTGGGGGCATGCACGTGCACTTTCCTTCCAGGCTGTAGCAGCAATGTCACGCTTCCCGTCGCGTGGATCAAAGGATCTGTGGTTTTCCCTCGAGGCTTTCCCACAGGGCTGTCCCACGTGCCACCGTGGTGTGAGTCGATCCTCGGCGTGAAAGATGAGCCAGTGCAGGGCAAAGAGGTTCCTCTGGAATGGACTGAGACATCTGGGGGACTCTTGGAATGGTGATACGATCATGGAGTTCCTCTCGCCTTTCCTGTTGAGAGTGCCTCCTCTTGAGATGCGACGGGAACGCCGGAAATTCTTTCCCGTTGAAAGCAGGGAAAGGATCCCTCATCTCGAGCTACGAGGGGGAAACGGGGCTCCTCTGGATGTGGGCGGGACCATCGTGCTTCCTCTCGCGTGGAGACGGGTATGGCGGTGAACTTCTTGAGTTGCAGCAAGGGTGTGAAAGACCCTTTCGAAGTTCCAGAGGTTAGGTGTCATTAGTCTCCAGACGCCTCATCGGAAATAGGCCTCATCTCGCCTGGAAGGGAGAACTTCCTGGATTTTCTCGAGTTGCGGCAGGTGTTCTCGAGTTACGACGGGGACCTCAGGGACCCGCCCTGGTGGCCTCAGGAGAGGTCAGTCCCCATGCGAGTTGCTAGAGGGCCTCTCGGGATTCCTCTCCCGTCGATACCGGGGCCAAAAACCTTGTGTGGAGTCAGGGCCGGAACCGAGGATTCCTCTCAGGGGCTGACATGGATCTTTGGGTACTTCTGGAGTCTCCCCAGGGGAGTCAGGCCTCGTCTCAAGTGGGGGCATGCACGTGCGCTTTCCTTCCAGGCTGTAGCAGCAATGTCACGCTTCCCGTCGCGTGGATCAAAGGATCTGTGGTTTTCCCTCGAGGCTTTCCCTCGAGGCTTTCCCACAGGGCTGTCCCACGTGCCACCGTGTTGTGAGTCGATCCTCGGTGTGAAAGATGAGCCAGTGCAGGGCAAAGAGGTTCCTCTGGAATGGACTGAGACATCTGGGGGACTCTTGGAATGGTGGTACGACCATGGAGTTCCTCTCGCCTTTCCTGTTGAGAGTGCCTCCTCTTGAGATGCGACGGGAACGCCGGGAATTCTTTCCCGTTGAAAGCAGGGAAAGGATCCCTCATCTCGAGCTACGAGGGGGAAACGGGGCTCCTCTGGATGTGGGCGGGACCATCGTGCTTCCTCTCGAGTGGAGACGGGTATGGCGGTGAACTTCTTGAGTTGCAGCAAGGGTGTGAAAGACCCTTTCGAAGTTCCAGAGGTTAGGTGTCATTAGTCTCCAGACGCCTCATCGGAAATAGGCCTCATCTCGCCTGGAAGGGAGAACTTCCTGGATTTTCTCGAGTTGCGGCAGGTGTTCTCGAGTTACGACGGGGACCTCAGGGACCCGCCCTGGTGGCCTCAGGAGAGGCCAGTCCCCATGCGAGTTGCTAGGGGGCCTCTCGGGATTCCTCTCCCGTCGATACCGGGGCCAAAAACCTTGTGTGGAGTCAGGGCCGGAACCGAGGATTCCTCTCAGGGGCTGACATGGATCTTTGGGTACTTCTGGAGTCTCCCCAGGGGAGTCAGGCCTCGTCTCGAGTGGGGGCATGCACGTGCACTTTCCTTCCAGGCTGTAGCAGCAATGTCACGCTTCCCGTCGCGTGGATCAAAGGATCTGTGGTTTTCCCTCGAGGCTTTCCCACAGGGCTGTCCCACGTGCCACCGTGGTGTGAGTCGATCCTCGGCGTGAAAGATGAGCCAGTGCAGGGCAATGAGGTTCCTCTGGAATGGACTGAGACATCTGGGGGACTCTTGGAATGGTGGTACGACCATGGAGTTCCTCTCGCCTTTCCTGTTGAGAGTGCCTCCTCTTGAGTTGCGACGGGAACGCCGGGAATTCTTTCCCGTTGAAAGCAGGGAAAGGATCCCTCATCTCGAGCTACGAGGGGGAAACGGGGCTCCTCTGGATGTGGGCGGGACCATCGTGCTTCCTCTGGAGTGGAGACGGGTATGGCGGTGAACTTCTTGAGTTGCAGCAAGGGTGTGAAAGACCCTTTCGAAGTTCCAGAGGTTAGGTGTCATTAGTCTCCAGACGCCTCATCGGAAATAGGCCTCATCTCGCCTGGAAGGGAGAACTTCCTGGATTTTCTCGAGTTGCGGCAGGTGTTCTCGAGTTACGACGGGGATCTCAGGGACCCGCCCTGGTGGCCTCAGGAGAGGCCAGTCCCCATGCGAGTTGTTAGGGGGCCTCTCGGGATTCCTCTCCCGTCGATACCGGGGCCAAAAAGCTTGTATGGAGTCAGGGCCGGAACCGAGGATTCCTCTCAGGGGCTGACATGGATCTTTGGGTACTTCTGGAGTCTCCCCAGGGGAGTCAGGCCTCGTCTCGAGTGGGGGCATGCACGTGCGCTTTCCTTCCAAGCTGTAGCAGCAATGTCACGCTTCCCGTCGCGTGGATCAAAGGATCTGTGGTTTTCCCTCGAGGCTTTCCCTCGAGGCTTTCCCACAGGGCTGTCCCACGTGCCACCGTGTTGTGAGTCGTTCCTCGGCGTGAAAGATGAGCCAGTGCAGGGCAAAGAGGTTCCTCTGGAATGGACTGAGACATCTGGGGGACTCTTGGAATGGTGGTACGACCATGGAGTTACTCTCGCCTTTCCTGTTGAGAGTGCCTCCTCTTGAGATGCGACGGGAACGCCGGGAATTCTTTCCCGTTGAAACCAGGGAATGGATCCCTCATCTCGAGCTACGAGGGGGAAACGGGGCTCCTCTGGATGTGGGCGGGACCATCGTGCTTCCTCTCGAGTGGAGACGGGTATGGCGGTGAACTTCTTGAGTTGCAGCAAGGGTGTGAAAGACCCTTTCGAAGTTCCAGAGGTTTGGTGTCATTAGTCTCCAGAGGCCTCATCGGAAATAGGCCTCATCTCGCCTGGAAGGGAGAACTTCCTGGATTTTCTCGAGTTGCGGCAGGTGTTCTCGAATTCCGACGGGGACCTCAGGGACCCGCCCTGGTGGCCTCAGGAGAGGCCAGTCCCCATGCGAGTTACTAGGGGGCCTCTCGGGATTCCTCTCCCGTCGATACCGGGGCCAAAAAGCTTGTATGGAGTCAGGGCCGGAACCGAGGATTCCTCTCACGGGCTGACATGGATCTTTGGGTACTTCTGGAGTCTCCCCAGGGGAGTCAGGCCTCGTCTCGACTGGGGGCATGCACGTGCGCTTTCCTTCCAGGCTGTAGCAGCAATGTCACGCTTCCCGTCGCGTGGATCAAAGGATCTGTGGTTTTCCCTCGAGGCTTTCCCTCGAGGCTTTCCCACAGGGCTGTCCCACGTGCCACCGTGTTGTGAGTCGTTCCTCGGCGTGAAAGATGAGCCAGTGCAGGGCAAAGAGGTTCCTCTGGAATGGACTGAGACATCTGGGGGACTCTTGGAATGGTGGTACGACCATGGAGTTCCTCTCGCCTTTCCTGTTGAGAGTGCCTCCTCTTGAGATGCGACGGGAACGCCGGGAATTCTTTCCCGTTGAAACCAGGGAAAGGATCCCTCATCTCGAGCTACGAGGGGGAAACGGGGCTCCTCTGGATGTGGGCGGGACCATCGTGCTTCCTCTCGAGTGGAGACGGGTATGGCGGTGAACTTCTTGAGTTGCAGCAAGGGTGTGAAAGACCCTTTCGAAGTTCCAGAGGTTTGGTGTCATTAGTCTCCAGAGGCCTCATCGGAAATAGGCCTCATCTCGCCTGGAAGGGAGAACTTCCTGGATTTTCTCGAGTTGCGGCAGGTGTTCTCGAGTTACGACGGGGACCTCAGGGACCCGCCCTGGTGGCCTCAGGAGAGGCCAGTCCCTAGGCGAGTTGCTAGGGGGCCTCTCGGGATTCCTCTCCCGTTGATACCGGGGCCAAAAACCTTGTGTGGAGTCAAGGCCGGAACCGAGGATTCCTCTCAGGGGCTGACATGGATCTTTGGGTACTTGTGGAGTCTCCCCAGGGGAGTCAGGCCTCGTCTCGAGTGGGGGCATGCACGTGCGCTTTCCTTCCAGGCTGTAGCAGCATTGTCACGCTTCCCGTCGCGTGGATCAAAAGATCTGTGGTTTTCCCTCGAGGCTTTCCCTCGAGCCTTTCCCACAGGGCTGTCCCACGTGCCACCGTGGTGTGAGTCGATCCTCGGCGTGAAAGATGAGCCAGTGCAGGGCAAAGAGGTTCCTCTGGAATGGACTGAGACATCTGGGGGACTCTTGGAATGGTGGTACGACCATGGAGTTCCTCTCGCCTTTCCTGCTGAGAGTGCCTCCTCTTGAGATGCTACGGGAACGCCGGGAATTCTTTCCCGTTGAAAGCAGGGAAAGGATCCCTCATCTCGAGCTAAGAGGGGGAAACGGGGCTCCTCTGGATGTGGGCGGGACCATCGTGCTTCCTCTCTAGTGGAGACGGGTATGGTGGTGAACTTCTTGAGTTGCAGCAAGGCTGTGAAAGACCCTTTCGAAGTTCCAGAGGTTAGGTGTCATTAGTCTCCAGACGCCTCATCGGAAATAGGCCTCATCTCGCCTGGAAGGGAGAACTTCCTTGATTTTCTCGAGTTGCGGCAGGTGTTCTCGAGTTACGACGGGGACCTCAGGGACCCGCCCTGGTGGCCTCAGGAGAGGCCAGTCCCTATGCGAGTTGCTAGGGGGCCTCTCGGGATTCCTCTCCCGTCGATACCGGGGCCAAAAACCTTGTGTGGAGTCAGGGCCGGAACCGAGGATTCCTCTCAGGGGCTGACATGGATCTTTGGGTACTTCTGGAGTCTCCCCAGGGGAGTCAGGCCTCGTCTCGAGTGGGGGCATGCACGTGCGCTTTCCTTCCAGGCTGTAGCAGCAATGTCACGCTTCCCGTCGCGTGGATTAAAGGGTCTGTGGTTTTCCCTCGAGGCTTTCCCTCGAGGCTTTCCCACAGGGCTGTCCCACGTGCCACCGTGTTGTGAGTCGATCCTCGGCGTGAAAGATGAGCCAGTGCAGGGCAAAGAGGTTCCTCTGGAATGGACTGAGACATCTTGGGGACTCTTGGAATGGTGGTACGACCATGGAGTTCCTCTCGCCTTTCCTGTTGAGAGTGCCTCCTCTTGAGATGCGACGGGAACGCCGGGAATTCTTTCCCGTTGAAACCAGGGAAAGGATCCCTCATCTCGAGCTACGAGGGGGAAACGGGGCTCCTCTGGATGTGGGCGGGACGATCGTGCTTCCTCTCGAGTGGAGACGGGTATGGCGGTGAACTTCTTGAGTTGCAGCAAGGGTGTGAAAGACCCTTTCGAAGTTCCAGAGGTTTGGTGTCATTAGTCTCCAGAGGCCTCATCGGAAATAGGCCTCATCTCGCCTGGAAGGGAGAACTTCCTGGATTTTCTCGAGTTGCGGCAGGTGTTCTCGAGTTACGACGGGGACCTCAGGGACCCGCCCTGGTGGCCTCAGGAGAGGCCAGTCCCCATGCGAGTTGCTAGGGGGTCTCTTGGGATTCCTATCCCGTCGATACCGGGGCCAAAAAGCTTGTGTGGAGTCAGGGCCGGAACCGAGGATTCTTCTCAGGGGCTGAAATGGATCTTTGGGTACTTCTGGAGTCTCCCCAGGGGAGTCAGGCCTCGTCTCGAGTGGGGGCATGCATGTGCGCTTTCCTTCCAGGCTGTTCCAGCAATGTCATGCTTCCCGTCGCGTGGATCAAAGGATCTGTGGTTTTCCCTCGAGGCTTTCCCTCGAGGCTTTCCCACAGGGCTGTCCCACGTGCCACCGTGTTGTGAGTCGATCCTCGGCGTGAAAGATGAGCCAGTGCAGGGCATAGAGGTTCCTCTGAAATGGACTGAGACATCTGGGGGACTCTTGGAATGGTGGTACGACCATGGAGTTCCTCTCGCCTTTCCTGTTGAGAGTGCCTCCTCTTGAGATGCGACGGGAACGCCGGGAATTCTTTCCCGTTGAAAGCAGGGAAAGGATCCCTCATCTCGAGCTACGAGGGGGAAACGGGGCTCCTCTGGATGTGGGCGGGACCATCGTGCTTCCTCTCGAGTGGAGACGGGTATGGCGGTGAACTTCTTGAGTTGCACCAAGGGTGTGAAAGACCCTTTCGAAGTTCAAGAGGTTTGGTGTCATTAGTCTCCAGAGGCCTCATCGGAAATAGGCCTCATCTCGCCTGGAAGGGAGAACTTCCTGGATTTTCTCGAGTTGCGGCAGGTGTTCTCGAGTTACGACGGGGACCTCAGGGACCCGCCCTGGTGGCCTCAGGAGAGGCCAGTCCCTATGCGAGTTGCTAGGGGGCCTCTCGGGATTCCTCTCCCGTCGATACCGGGGCCAAAAACCTTGTGTGGAGTCAGGGCCGGAACCGAGGATTCCTCTCAGGGGCTGACATGGATCTTTGGGTACTTCTGGAGTCTCCCCAGGGGAGTCAGGCCTCGTCTCGAGTGGGGGCATGCACGTGCGCTTTCCTTCCAGGCTGTAGCAGCAATGTCACGCTACCTGTCGCGTGGATCAAATGATCTGTGGTTTTCCCTCGAGGCTTTCCCACAGGGCTGTCCCACGTGCCACCGTGGTGTGAGTCGATCCTCGGCGTGAAAGATGAGCCAGTGCAGGGCAAAGAGGTTCCTCTGGAATGGACTGAGACATCTGGGGGACTCTTGGAATGGTGGTACGACCATGGAGTTCCTCTCGCCTTTCCTGTTGAGAGTGCCTCCTCTTGAGATGCGACGGGAACGCCGGGAATATTTTCCCGTTGAAAGCAGGGAAAGGATCCCTCATCTCGAGCTACGAGGGGGAAACGGGGCTCCTCTGGATGTGGGCGGGACCATCGTGCTTTCTCTCGAGTGGAGACGGGTATGGCGGTGAACTTCTTGAGTTGCAGCAAGGGTGTGAAAGACCCTTTCGAAGTTCCAGAGGTTAGGTGTCATTAGTCTCCAGACGCCTCATCGGAAATAGGCCTCATCTCGCCTGGAAGGAAGAACTTCCTTGATTTTCTCGAGTTGCGGCAGGTGTTCTCGAGTTACGACGGGGACCTCAGGGACCCGCCCTGTTGGCCTCAGGAGAGGCCAGTCCCTATGCGTGTTGCTAGGGGGCCCCTCGGGATTCCTCTCCCGTCGATACCGGGGCCAAAAACCTTGTGTGGAGACAGGGCTGGAACCGAGGATTCCTCTCAGGGACTGATATGGATCTTTGGGTACTTCTGGAGTCTCGCCAGGGGAGACAGGCCTCGTCTCGTGTGGGGGCATGCACGTGCACTTTCCTTCCAGGCTGTAGCAGCAATGTCACGCTTCACGTCGCGTGGATCAAAGGATCTGCGGTTTTCCCTCGAGGCTTTCCCTCGAGGCTTTCCCACAGGGCTGTCCCACGTGACACCGTGGTGTGAGTCGATTCTCGGCGTGAAAAATGAGCCAGTGCAGGGCAAAGAGGTTCCTCTGGAATGGACTGAGACATCTGGGGGACTCTTGGAATGGTGGTACGACCATGGAGTTCCTCTCGCCTTTCCTGTTGAGAGTGCCTCCTCTTGAGATGCGACGGGAACGCCGGGAATTCTTTCCCGTTGAAAGGAGGGAAAGGATCCCTCATCTCGAGCTACGAGGGGGAAACGGGGCTCCTCTGGATGTGGGCGGGACCATCGTGCTTTCTCTCGAGTGGAGACGGGTATGGCGGTGAACTTCTTGAGTTGCAGCAAGGGTGTGAAAGACCCTTTCGAAGTTCCAGAGGTTAGGTGTCATTAGTCTCCAGACGCCTCATCGGAAATAGGCCTCATCTCGCCTGGAAGGGAGAACTTCCTGGATTTTCTCGAGTTGCGGCAGGTGTTCTCGAGTTACGACGGGGACCTCAGGGACCCGCCCTGGTGGCCTCAGGAGAGGCCAGTCCCCATGCGAGTTGCTAGGGGGCCTCTCGGGATTCCTCTCCCGTCGATACCGGGGCCAAAAAGCTTGTGTGGAGTCAGGGTCGGAACCGAGGATTCCTCTCAGGGGCTGACATGGATCTTTGGGTACTTCTGGAGTCTCCCCAGGGGAGTCAGGCCTCGTCTCGAGTGGGGGCATGGACGTGCGCTTTCCTTCCAGGCTGTAGCAGCAATGTCACGCTTCCCGTCGCGTGGATCAAACGATCTGTGGTTTTCCCTCGAGGCTTTCCCTCGAGGCTTTCCCACAGGGCTGTCCCACGTGCCACCGTGTTGTGAGTCGATCCTCGGCTTGAAAGATGAGCCAGTGCAGGGCAAAGAGGTTCCTCTGGAATGGACTGAGACATCTGGGGGACTCTTGGAATGGTGGTACGACCATGGAGTTCCTCTCGCCTTTCCTGTTGAGAGTGCCTCCTCTTGAGATGCGACGGGAACGCCGGGAATACTTTCCCGTTGAAAGCAGGGAAAGGATCCCTCATCTCGAGCTACGAGGGGGAAACGGGGCTCCTCTGGATGTGGGCGGGACCATCGTGCTTCCTCTCGAGTGGAGACGGGTATGGCGGTGAACTTCTTGAGTTGCAGCAAGGGTGTGAAAGACCCTTTCGAAGTTCCAGAGGTTAGGTGTCATTAGTCTCCAGAGGCCTCATCGGAAATAGGCCTCATCTCGCCTGGAAGGGAGAACTTCCTGGATTTTCTCGAGTTGCGGCAGGTGTTCTCGAGTTACGACGGGGACCTCAGGGACCCGCCCTGGTGGCCTCAGGAGAGGCCAGTCCACATGCGAGTTGCAAGGGGGCCTCTCGGGATTCCTCTCCCGTCGATACCGGGGCCAAAAACCTTGTGTGCAGTCAGGGCCGGAACCGAGGATTCCTCTCAGGGGCTGACATGGATCTTTGGGTACTTCTGGAGTCTCCCCACGGGAGTCAGGCCTCGTCTCGAGTGGGGGCATGCACGTGAGCTTTCCTTCCAGCCTGTAGCAGCAATGTCACGCTTCCCGTCGCGTGGATCAAAGGATCTGTGGTTTTCCCTCGAGGCTTTCCCTCGAGGCTTTCCCACAGGGCTTTCCCACGTGCCACCGTTTTGTGAGTCGATCCTCGGCGTGAAAGATGAGCCAGTGCAGGGCAATGAGGTTCCTCTGGAATGGACTGAGACATCTGGGGGACTCTTGGAATGGTGGTACGACCATGGAGTTCCTCTCGCCTTTCCTGTTGAGAGTGCCTCCTCTTGAGATGCGACCGGAACGCCGGGAATTATTTCCCGTTGAAAGCAGGGAAAGGATCCCTCATCTCGAGCTACGAGGGGGAAACGGGGCTCCTCTGGATGTGGGCGGACCATCGTGCTTCCTCTCGAGTCGAGACGGGTATGGCGGTGAACTTCTTGAGTTGCAGCAAGGGTGTGAAAGACCCTTTCGAAGTTCCAGAGGTTAGGTGTCATTAGTCTCCAGACGCCTCATCGGAAATAGGCCTCATCTCGCCTGGAAGGGAGAACTTCCTGGATTTTCTCGAGATGCGGCAGGTGTTCTCGAGTTACGACGGGGACCTCAGGGACCCGCCCTGGTGGCCTCAGGAGAGGCCTGTCCCCATGCGAGTTGCTAGGGGGCCTCTCGGGATTCCTCTCCCGTCGATACCGGGGACAAAAACCTTGTGTGGAGTCAGGGCCGGAACCGAGGATTCCTCTCAGGGGCTGACATGGATCTTTGGGTACTTCTGGAGTCTCCCCAGGGGAGTCAGGCCTCGTCTCGAGTGGGGGCATGCACGTGTGATTTCCTTCCAGGCTGTAGCAGCAATGTCACGCTTCCCGTCGCGTGGATCAAAGGATCTGTGGTTTTCCCTCGAGGCTTTCCCACAGGGCTGTCCCACGTGCCACCGTGGTGTGAGTCGATCCTCGGCGTGAAAGATGAGCCAGTGCAGGGCAAAGAGGTTCCTCTGGAATGGACTGAGACATCTGGGGGACTCTTGGAATGGTGGTACGACCATGGAGTTCCTCTCGACTTTCCTGTTGAGAGTGCCTCCTCTTGAGATGCGACGGGAACGCCGGGAATTCTTTCCCGTTGAAAGCAGGGAAAGGATCCCTCATCTCGAGGTACGAGGGGGAAACGGGGCTCCTCTGGATGTGGGCGGGACCATCGTGCTTCCTCTCGAGTGGAGACGGGTATGGCGGTGAACTTCTTGAGTTGCAGCAAGGGTGTGAAAGACCCTTTCGAAGTTCCAGAGGTTAGGTGTCATTAGTCTCCAGACGCCTCATCGGAAATAGGCCTCATCTCGCCTGGAAGGGAGAACTTCCTGGATTTTCTCGAGTTGCGGCAGGTGTTCTCGAGTTACGACGGGGACCTCAGGGACCCGCCCTGGTGGCCTCAGGAGAGGCCAGTCCCCATGCGAGTTGCTAGGGGGCCTCTCGGGATTCCTCTCCCGTCGATACCGGGGCCAAAAACCTTGTGTGGAGTCAGGGCCGGAACCGAGGATTCCTCTCAGGGGCTGATATGGATCTTTGGGTACTTCTGGAGTCTCCACAGGGGAGTCAGGCCTCGTCTCGAGTGGGGGCATGCACGTGCGCTTTCCTTCCAGGCTGTAGCAGCAATGTCACGCTTCCCTTCGCGTGGATCAAAGGATCTGTGGTTTCCCTCGAGGCTTTCCCTCGAGGCTATCCCACAGGGCTTTCCCACGTGCCACCGTGGTGTGAGTCGATCCTGGCGTGAAAGATGAGCCAGTGCAGGGTACAGAGGTTCCGCTGGAATGGACTGAGACATCTGGGGGACTCTTGGAATGGTGGTACGACCATGGAGTTCCTCTCGCCTTTCCTGTTGAGAGTGCCTCCTTTTGAGATGCGACGGGAACGCCGGGAATTCTTTCCCGTTGAAAGCAGGGAAAGGATCGCTAATCTCGAGCTACGAGGGGGAAACGGGGCTCCTCTGGATGTGGGCGGGACCATCGTGCTTCCTCTCGAGTGGAGACGGGTATGGCGGTGAACTTCTTGAGTTGCAGCAAGGGTGTGAAAGACCCTTTCGAAGTTCCAGAGGTTAGGTGTCATTAGTCTCCAGACGCCTCATCGGAAATAGGCCTCATCTCGCCTGGAAGGGAGAACTTCCTGGATTTTCTCGAGTTGCGGCAGGTGCTCTCGAGTTACGACGGGGACCTCAGGGACCCGCCCTGGTGGCCTCAGGAGAGGCCAGTCCCCATGCGAGATGCTAGGGGGCCTCTCGGGATTCCTCTCCCGTCGATACCGGGGCCAAAAACCTTGTGTGGAGTCAGGTCCGGAAACGAGGATTCCTCTCAGGGGCTTACATGGATCTTTGGGTACTTCTGGAGTCTCCACAGGGGAGTCAGGCCTCGTCTCGAGTCGGGGCATGCACGTGCGCTTTCCTTCCAGGCTGTAGCAGCAATGTCACGCTTCCCGTCGCGTGGATCAAAGGATCTATGGTTTTCCCTCGAGGCTTTCCCACAGGGCTGTCGCACGTGCCACCGTGGTGTGAATCGATCCTCGGCGTGAAAGATGAGCCAGTGCAGGGCAAAGAGGTTCCTCTGGAATGGACTGAGACATCTGGGGGACTCTTGGAATGGTGGTACGACCATGGAGTTCCTCTCGCCTTTCCTGTTGAGAGTGCCTCCTCTTGAGATGCGACGGGAACGCCGGGAATATTTTCCCGTTGAAAGCAGGGAAAGGATCCCTCATCTCGAGCTACGAGGGGGAAACGGGGCTCCTCTGGATGTGGGCGGGACCATCGTGCTTTCTCTCGAGTGGAGACGGGTATGGCGGTGAACTTCTTGAGTTGCAGCAAGGGTGTGAAAGACCCTTTCGAAGTTCCAGAGGTTAGGTGTCATTAGTCTCCAGACGCCTCATCGGAAATAGGCCTCATCTCGCCTGGAAGGAAGAACTTCCTTGATTTTCTCGAGTTGAGGCAGGTGTTCTCGAGTTACGACGGGGACCTCAGGGACCCGCCCTGTTGGCCTCAGGAGAGGCCAGTCCCTATGCGTGTTGCTAGGGGGCCCCCGGGATTCCTCTCCCGTCGATACCGGGGCCAAAAACCTTGTGTGGAGACAGGGCTGGAACCGAGGATTCCTCTCAGGGACTGATATGGATCTTTGGGTACTTCTGGAGTCTCGCCAGGGGAGACAGGCCTCGTCTCGTGTGGGGGCATGCACGTGCACTTTCCTTCCAGGCTGTAGCAGCAATGTCACGCTTCACGTCGCGTGGATCAAAGGATCTGCGGTTTTCCCCCGAGGCTTTCCCTCGAGGCTTTCCCACAGGGCTGTCCCACGTGCCACCGTGGTGTGAGTCGATTCTCGGCGTGAAAAATGAGCCAGTGCAGGGCAAAGAGGTTCCTCTGGAATGGACTGAGACATCTGGGGGACTCTTGGAATGGTGGTACGACCATGGAGTTCCTCTCGCCTTTCCTGTTGAGAGTGCCTCCTCTTGAGATGCGACGGGAACGCCGGGAATTCTTTCCCGTTGAAAGGAGGGAAAGGATCCCTCATCTCGAGCTACGAGGGGGAAACGGGGCTCCTCTGGATGTGGGCGGGACCATCGTGCTTTCTCTCGAGTGGAGACGGGTATGGCGGTGAACTTCTTGAGTTGCAGCAAGGGTGTGAAAGACCCTTTCGAAGTTCCAGAGGTTAGGTGTCATTAGTCTCCAGACGCCTCATCGGAAATAGGCCTCATCTCGCCTGGAAGGGAGAACTTCCTGGATTTTCTCGAGTTGCGGCAGGTGTTCTCGAGTTACGACGGGGACCTCAGGGACCCGCCCTGGTGGCCTCAGGAGAGGCCAGTCCCCATGCGAGTTGCTAGGGGGCCTCTCGGGATTCCTCTCCCGTCGATACCGGGGCCAAAAAGCTTGTGTGGAGTCAGGGCCGGAACCGAGGATTCCTCTCAGGGGCTGACATGGATCTTTGGGTACTTCTGGAGTCTCCCCAGGGGAGTCAGGCCTCGTCTCGAGTGGGGGCATGCACGTGCGCATTCCTTCCATGCTGTAGCAGCAATGTCACGCTTCCCGTCGCGTGGATCAAAGGATCTGTGGTTTTCCCTCGAGGCTTTCCCACAGGGCTGTCCCACGTGCCACCGTGGTGTGAGTCGATCCTCGGCGTGAAAGATGAGCCAGTGCAGGGCAAAGAGGTTCCTCTGGAATGGACTGAGACATCTGGGGGACTCTTGGAATGGTGGTACGACCATGGAGTTCCTCTCGCCTTTCCTGTTGAGAGTGCCTCCTCTTGAGATGCGACGGGAACGCCGGGAATTCTTTCCCGTTGAAAGCAGGGAAAGGATCCCTCATCTTGATCTACGAGGGGGAAACGGGGCTCCTCTGGATGTGGGCGGGACCATTGTGCTTCCTCTCGAGTGGAGACGGGTATGGCGGTGAACTTCTTGAGTTGCAGCAAGGGTGTGAAAGACCCTTTCGAAGTTCCAGAGGTTAGGTGTCATTAGTCTCCAGAAGCCTCATCGGAAATAGGCCTCATCTCGCCTGGAAGGGAGAACTTCCTGGATTTTCTCGAGTTGCGGCAGGTGTTCTCGAGTTACGACGGGGACCTCAGGGACCCGACCTGGTGGCCTCAGGAGAGGCCAGTCCCCATGCGAGGTGCTAGGGGGCCTCTCGGGATTCCTCTCCCGTCGATACCGGGGCCAAAAAGCTTGTGTGGAGTCAGGGCCGGAACCGAGGATTCCTCTCAGGGGCTGACATGGATCTTTGGGTACTTCTGGAGTCTCCCCAGGGGAGTCAGGCCTCGTCTCGAGTGGGGGCATGGACGTGCGCTTTCCTTCCAGGCTGTAGCAGCAATGTCACGCTTCCCTTCGCGTGGATCAAAGGATCTGTGGTTTTCCCTCGAGGCTTTCCCTCGAGGCTTTCCCACAGGGCTGTCCCACGTGCCACCGTGTTTTGAGTCGATCCTCGGCTTGAAAGATGAGCCAGTGCAGGGCAAAGAGGTTCCTCTGGAATGGACTGAGACATCTGGGGGACTCTTGGAATGGTGGTACGACCATGGAGTTCCTCTCGCCTTTCCTGTTGAGAGTGCCTCCTCTTGAGATGCGACGGGAACGCCGGGAATACTTTCCCGTTGAAAGCAGGGAAAGGATCCCTCATCTCGAGCTACGAGGGGGAAACGGGGCTCCTCTGGATGTGGGCGGGACCATCGTGCTTCCTCTCGAGTGGAGACGGGTATGGCGGTGAACTTCTTGAGTTGCAGCAAGGGTGTGAAAGACCCTTTCGAAGTTCCAGAGTTTAGGTGTCATTAGTCTCCAGAGGCCTCATCGGAAATAGGCCTCATCTCGCCTGGAAGGGAGAACTTCCTGGATTTTCTCGAGTTGCGGCAGGTGTTCTCGAGTTACGACGGGGACCTCAGGGACCCGCCCTGGTGGCCTCAGGAGAGGCCAGTCCACATGCGAGTTGCTAGGGGGCCTCTCGGGATTCCTCTCCCGTCGATACCGGGGCCAAAAACCTTGTGTGCAGTCAGGGCCGGAACCGAGGATTCCTCTCAGGGGCTGACATGGATCTTTGGGTACTTCTGGAGTCTCCCCAGGGGAGTCAGGCCTCGTCTCGAGTGGGGGCATGCACGTGAGCTTTCCTTCCAGCCTGTAGCAGCAATGTCACGCTTCCCGTCGCGTGGATCAAAGGATCTGTGGTTTTCCCTCGAGGCTTTCCCTCGAGGCTTTCCCACAGGGCTGTCCCACGTGCCACCGTTTTGTGAGTCGATCCTCGGCGTGAAAGATGAGCCAGTGCAGGGCAAAGAGGTTCCTCTGGAATGGACTGAGACATCTGGGGGACTCTTGGAATGGTGGTACGACCATGGAGTTCCTCTCGCCTTTCCTGTTGAGAGTGCCTCCTTTTGAGATGCGACCGGAACGCCGGGAATTATTTCCCGTTGAAAGCAGGGAAAGGATCCCTCATCTCGAGCTACGAGGGGGAAACGGGGCTCCTCTGGATGTGGGCGGACCATCGTGCTTCCTCTCGAGTCGAGACGGGTATGGCGGTGAACTTCTTGAGTTGCAGCAAGGGTGTGAAAGACCCTTTCGAAGTTCCAGAGGTTAGGTGTCATTAGTCTCCAGACGCCTCATCGGAAATAGGCCTCATCTCGCCTGGAAGGGAGAACTTCCTGGATTTTCTCGAGATGCGGCAGGTGTTCTCGAGTTACGACGGGGACCTCAGGGACCCGCCCTGGTGGCCTCAGGAGAGGCCTGTCCCCATGCGAGTTGCTAGGGGGCCTCTCGGGATTCCTCTCCCGTCGATACCGGGGCCAAAAACCTTGTGTGGAGTCAGGGCCGGAACCGAGGATTCCTCTCAGGGGCTGACATGGATCTTTGGGTATTTCTGGAGTCTCCCCAGGGGAGTCAGGCCTCGTCTCGAGTGGGGGCATGCACGTGTGATTTCCTTCCAGGCTGTAGCAGCAATGTCACGCTTCCCGTCGCGTGGATCAAAGGATCTGTGGTTTTCCCTCGAGGCTTTCCCACAGGGCTGTCCCACGTGCCACCGTGGTGTGAGTCGATCCTCGGCGTGAAAGATGAGCCAGTGCAGGGCAAAGAGGTTCCTCTGGAATGGACTGAGACATCTGGGGGACTCTTGGAATGGTGGTACGACCATGGAGTTCCTCTCGACTTTCCTGTTGAGAGTGCCTCCTCTTGAGATGCGACGGGAACGCCGGGAATTCTTTCCCGTTGAAAGCAGGGAAAGGATCCCTCATCTCGAGCTACGAGGGGGAAACGGGGCTCCTCTGGATGTGGGCGGGACCATCGTGCTTCCTCTCGAGTGGAGACGGGTATGGCGGTGAACTTCTTGAGTTGCAGCAAGGGTGTGAAAGACCCTTTCGAAGTTCCAGAGGTTAGGTGTCATTAGTCTCCAGACGCCTCATCGGAAATAGGCCTCATCTCGCCTGGAAGGGAGAACTTCCTGGATTTTCTCGAGTTGCGGCAGGTGTTCTCGAGTTACGACGGGGACCTCAGGGACCCGCCCTGGTGGCCTCAGGAGAGGCCAGTCCCCATGCGAGTTGCTAGGGGGCCTCTCGGGATTCCTCTCCCGTCGATACCGGGGCCAAAAACCTTGTGTGGAGTCAGGGCCGGAACCGAGGATTCCTCTCAGGGGCTGATATGGATCTTTGGGTACTTCTGGAGTCTCCACAGGGGAGTCAGGCCTCGTCTCGAGTGGGGGCATGCACGTGCGCTTTCCTTCCAGGCTGTAGCAGCAATGTCACGCTTCCCTTCGCGTGGATCAAAGGATCTGTGGTTTCCCTCGAGGCTTTCCCTCGAGGCTATCCCACAAGGCTGTCCCACGTGCCACCGTGGTGTGAGTCGATCCTGGCGTGAAAGATGAGCCAGTGCAGGGTACAGAGGTTCCGCTGGAATGGACTGAGACATCTGGGGGACTCTTGGAATGGTGGTACGACCATGGAGTTCCTCTCGCCTTTCCTGTTGAGAGTGCCTCCTTTTGAGATGCGACGGGAACGCCGGGAATTCTTTCCCGTTGAAAGCAGGGAAAGGATCGCTCATCTCGAGCTACGAGGGGGAAACGGGGCTCCTCTGGATGTGGGCGGGACCATCGTGCTTCCTCTCGAGTGGAGACGGGTATGGCGGTGAACTTCTTGAGTTGCAGCAAGGGTGTGAAAGACCCTTTCGAAGTTCCAGAGGTTAGGTGTCATTAGTCTCCAGACGCCTCATCGGAAATAGGCCTCATCTCGCCTGGAAGGGAGAACTTCCTGGATTTTCTCGAGTTGCGGCAGGTGCTCTCGAGTTACGACGGGGACCTCAGGGACCCGCCCTGGTGGCCTCAGGAGAGGCCAGTCCCCATGCGAGATGCTAGGGGGCCTCTCGGGATTCCTCTCCCGTCGATACCGGGGCCAAAAACCTTGTGTGGAGTCAGGTCCGGAAACGAGGATTCCTCTCAGGGGCTTACATGGATCTTTGGGTACTTCTGGAGTCTCCACAGGGGAGTCAGGCCTCGTCTCGAGTCGGGGCATGCACGTGCGCTTTCCTTCCAGGCTGTAGCAGCAATGTCACGCTTCCCGTCGCGTGGATCAAAGGATCTGTGGTTTTCCCTCGAGGCTTTCCCACAGGGCTGTCGCACGTGCCACCGTGGTGTGAATCGATCCTCGGCGTGAAAGATGAGCCAGTGCAGGGCAAAGAGGTTCCTCTGGAATGGACTGAGACATCTGGGGGACTCTTGGAATGGTGGTACGACCATGGAGTTCCTCTCGCCTTTCCTGTTGAGAGTGCCTCCTCTTGAGATGCGACGGGAACGCCGGGAATATTTTCCCGTTGAAAGCAGGGAAAGGATCCCTCATCTCGAGCTACGAGGGGGAAACGGGGCTCCTCTGGATGTGGGCGGGACCATCGTGCTTTCTCTCGAGTGGAGACGGGTATGGCGGTGAACTTCTTGAGTTGCAGCAAGGGTGTGAAAGACCCTTTCGAAGTTCCAGAGGTTAGGTGTCATTAGTCTCCAGACGCCTCATCGGAAATAGGCCTCATCTCGCCTGGAAGGAAGAACTTCCTTGATTTTCTCGAGTTGCGGCAGGTGTTCTCGAGTTACGACGGGGACCTCAGGGACCCGCCCTGGTGGCCTCAGGAGAGGCCAGTCCCCATGCGAGTTGCTAGGGGGCCTCTCGGGATTCCTCTCCCGTCGATACCGGGGCCAAAAAGCTTGTGTGGAGTCAGGGCCGGAACCGAGGATTCCTCTCAGGGGCTGACATGGATCTTTGGGTACTTCTGGAGTCTCGCCAGGGGAGACAGGCCTCGTCTCGTGTGGGGGCATGCACGTGCACTTTCCTTCCAGGCTGTAGCAGCAATGTCACGCTTCTCGTCGCGTGGATCAAAGGATCTGCGGTTTTCCCTCGAGGCTTTCCCTCGAGGCTTTCCCACAGGGCTGTCCCACGTGACACCGTGGTGTGAGTCGATTCTCGGCGTGAAAAATGAGCCAGTGCAGGGCAAAGAGGTTCCTCTGGAATGGACTGAGACATCTGGGGGACTCTTGGAATGGTGGTACGACCATGGAGTTCCTCTCGCCTTTCCTGTTGAGAGTGCCTCCTCTTGAGATGCGACGGGAACGCCGGGAATTCTTTCCCGTTGAAAGGAGGGAAAGGATCCCTCATCTCGAGCTACGAGGGGGAAACGGGGCTCCTCTGGATGTGGGCGGGACCATCGTGCTTTCTCTCGAGTGGAGACGGGTATGGCGGTGAACTTCTTGAGTTGCAGCAAGGGTGTGAAAGACCCTTTCGAAGTTCCAGAGGTTAGGTGTCATTAGTCTCCAGACGCCTCGTCGGAAATAGGCCTCATCTCGCCTGGAAGGGAGAACTTCCTGGATTTACTCGAGTTGCGGCAGGTGTTCTCGAGTTACGACGGGGACCTCAGGGACCCGCCCTGGTGGCCTCAGGAGAGGCCAGTCCCCATGCGAGTTGCTAGGGGGCCTCTCGGGATTCCTCTCCCGTCGATACCGGGGCCAAAAAGCTTGTGTGGAGTCAGGGCCGGAACCGAGGATTCCTCTCAGGGGCTGACATGGATCTTTGGGTACTTCTGGAGTCTCCCCAGGGGAGTCAGGCCTCGTCTCGAGTGGGGGCATGGACGTGCGCTTTCCTTCCAGGCTGTAGCAGCAATGTCACGCTTCCCGTCGCGTGGATCAAAGGATCTGTGGTTTTCCCTCGAGGCTTTCCCTCGAGGCTTTCCCACAGGGCTGTCCCACGTGCCACCGTGTTGTGAGTCGATCCTCGGCTTGAAAGATGAGCCAGTGCAGGGCAAAGAGGTTCCTCTGGAATGGACTGAGACATCTGGGGGACTCTTGGAATGGTGGTACGACCATGGAGTTCCTCTCGCCTTTCCTGTTGAGAGTGCCTCCTCTTGAGATGCGACCGGAACGCCGGGAATTATTTCCCGTTGAAAGCAGGGAAAGGATCCCTCATCTCGAGCTACGAGGGGGAAACGGGGCTCCTCTGGATGTGGGCGGACCATCGTGCTTCCTCTTGAGTCGAGACGGGTATGGCGGTGAACTTCTTGAGTTGCAGCAAGGGTGTGAAAGACCCTTTCGAAGTTCCAGAGGTTAGGTGTCATTAGTCTCTAGACGCCTCATCGGAAATAGGCCTCATCTCGCCTGGAAGGGAGAACTTCCTGGATTTTCTCGAGATGCGGCAGGTGTTCTCGAGTTACGACGGGGACCTCAGGGACCCGCCCTGGTGGCCTCAGGAGAGGCCAGTCCCCATGCGAGTTGCTAGGGGGCCTCTCGGGATTCCTCTCCCGTCGATACCGGGGCCAAAAACCTTGTGTGGATTCAGGGCCGGAACCGAGGATTCCTCTCAGGGGCTGACATGGATCTTTGGGTACTTCTGGAGTCTCCCCAGGGGAGTCAGGCCTCGTCTCGAGTGGGGGCATGCACGTGTGATTTCCTTCCAGGCTGTAGCAGCAATGTCACGCTTCCCGTCGCGTGGATCAAAGGATCTGTGGTTTTCCCTCGAGGCTTTCCCACAGGGCTGTCCCACGTGCCACCGTGGTGTGAGTCGATCCTCGGCGTGAAAGATGAGCCAGTGCAGGGCAAAGAGGTTCCTCTGGAATGGACTGAGACATCTGGGGGACTCTTGGAATGGTGGTACGACCATGGAGTTCCTCTCGACTTTCCTGTTGAGAGTGCCTCCTCTTGAGATGCGACGGGAACGCCGGGAATTCTTTCCCGTTGAAAGCAGGGAAAGGATCCCTCATCTCGAGCTACGAGGGGGAAACGGGGCTCCTCTGGATGTGGGCGGGACCATCGTGCTTCCTCTCGAGTGGAGACGGGTATGGCGGTGAACTTCTTGAGTTGCAGCAAGGTTGTGAAAGACCCTTTCGAAGTTCCAGAGGTTAGGTGTCATTAGTCTCCAGACGCCTCATCGGAAATAGGCCTCATCTCGCCTGGAAGGGAGAACTTCCTGGATTTTCTCGAGTTGCGGCAGGTGTTCTCGAGTTACGACGGGGACCTCAGGGACCCGCCCTGGTGGCCTCAGGAGAGGCCAGTCCCCATGCGAGTTGCTAGGGGGCCTCTCGGGATTCCTCTCCCGTCGATACCGGGGCCAAAAACCTTGTGTGGAGTCAGGGCCGGAACCGAGGATTCCTCTCAGGGGCTGATATGGATCTTTGGGTACTTCTGGAGTCTCCACAGGGGAGTCAGGCCTCGTCTCGAGTGGGGGCATGCACGTGCGCTTTCCTTCCAGGCTGTAGCAGCAATGTCACGCTTCCCTTCGCGTGGATCAAAGGATCTGTGGTTTCCCTCGAGGCTTTCCCTCGAGGCTATCCCACAGGGCTGTCCCACGTGCCACCGTGGTGTGAGTCGATCCTGGCGTGAAAGATGAGCCAGTGCAGGGTACAGAGGTTCCGCTGGAATGGACTGAGACATCTGGGGGACTCTTGGAATGGTGGTACGACCATGGAGTTCCTCTCGCCTTTCCTGTTGAGAGTGCCTCCTTTTGAGATGCGACGGGAACGCCGGGAATTCTTTCCCGTTGAAAGCAGGGAAAGGATCGCTCATCTCGAGCTACGAGGGGGAAACGGGGCTCCTCTGGATGTGGGCGGGACCATCGTGCTTCCTCTCGAGTGGAGACGGGTATGGCGGTGAACTTCTTGAGTTGCAGCAAGGGTGTGAAAGACCCTTTCGAAGTTCCAGAGGTTAGGTGTCATTAGTCTCCAGACGCCTCATCGGAAATAGGCCTCATCTCGCCTGGAAGGGAGAACTTCCTGGATTTTCTCGAGTTGCGGCAGGTGCTCTCGAGTTACGACGGGGACCTCAGGGACCCGCCCTGGTGGCCTCAGGAGAGGCCAGTCCCCATGCGAGATGCTAGGGGGCCTCTCGGGATTCCTCTCCCGTCGATACCAGGGCCAAAAACCTTGTGTGGAGTCAGGTCCGGAAACGAGGATTCCTCTCAGGGGCTTACATGCATCTTTGGGTACTTCTGGAGTCTCCACAGGGGAGTCAGGCCTCGTCTCGAGTCGGGGCATGCACGTGCGCTTTCCTTCCAGGCTGTAGCAGCAATGTCACGCTTCCCGTCGCGTGGATCAAAGGATCTGTGGTTTTCCCTCGAGGCTTTCCCACAGGGCTGTCCCACGTGCCACCGTGGTGTGAGTCGATCCTCGGCGTGAAAGATGAGCCAGTGCAGGGCAAAGAGGTTCCTCTGGAATGGACTGAGACATCTGGGGGACTCTTGGAATGGTGGTACGACCATGGAGTTCCTCTCGCCTTTCCTGTTGAGAGTGCCTCCTCTTGAGATGCGACGGGAACGCCGGGAATTCTTTCCCGTTGAAAGCAGGGAAAGGATCCCTCATCTCGAGCTACGAGGGGGAAACGGGGCTCCTCTGGATGTGGGCGGGACCATCGTGCTTCCTCTCGAGTCGAGACGGGTATGGCGGTGAACTTCTTGAGTTGCAGCAAGGGTGTGAAAGACCCTTTCGAAGTTCCAGAGGTTAGGTGTCATTAGTCTCCAGACGCCTCATCGGAAATAGGCCTAATCTCGCCTGGAAGGGAGAACTTCCTGGATTTTCTCGAGTTGCGGCAGCTGTTCTGGAGTTACGACGGGGACCTCAGGGACCCGCACTGGTGGCCTCAGGAGAGGCCAGTCCCCATGCGAGGTGCTAGGGGGCCTCTCGGGATTCCTCTCCCGTCGATACCGGGGCCAAAAACCTTGTGTGGAGTCAGGGCCGGAACCGAGGATTCCTCTCAGGGGCTGACATGGATCTTTGGGTACTTCTGGAGTCTCCACAGGGGAGTCAGGCCTCGTCTCGAGTGGGGGCATGCACGTGCGCCTTCCTTCCAGGCTGTAGCAGCAATGTCACGCTTCCCTTCGCGTGGATCAAAGGATCTGTGGTTTTCCCTCGAGGCTTTCCATCGAGGCTTTCCCACAGGGCTGTCCCACGTGCCACCGTGGTGTGAGTCGATCCTGGCGTGAAAGATGAGCCAGTGCAGGGCAAAGAGGTTCCGCTGGAATGGACTGAGACATCTGGGGGACTCTTGGAATGGTGGTACGACCATGGAGTTCCTCTCGCCTCTCCTGTTGAGAATGCCTCCTTTTGAGATGCGACGGGAACGCCGGGAATTCTTTCCCGTTGAAAGCAGGGAAAGGATCCCTCATCTCGAGCTACGAGGGGGAAACGGGGCTCCTCTGGATGTGGGCGGGACCATCGTGCTTCCTCTCGAGTGGAGACGGGTATGGCGGTGAACTTCTTGAGTTGCAGCAAGGGTGTGAAAGACCCTTTCGAAGTTCCAGAGGTTAGGTGTCATTAGTCTCCAGACGCCTCATCGGAAATAGGCCTCATCTCGCCTGGAAGGGAGAACTTCCTGGATTTTCTCGAGTTGCGGCAGGTGCTCTCGAGTTACGACGGGGACCTCAGGGACCCGCCCTGGTGGCCTCAGGAGAGGCCAGTCCCCATGCGAGATGCTAGGGGGCCTCTCGGGATTCCTCTCCCGTCGATACCGGGGCCAAAAACTTTGTGTGGAGTCAGGTCCGGAAACGAGGATTCCTCTCAGGGGCTTACATGGATCTTTGGGTACTTCTGGAGTCTCCCCAGGGGAGTCAGGCCTCGTCTCGAGTCGGGGCATGCACGTGCGCTTTCCTTCCAGGCTGTAGCAGCAATGTCACGCTTCCCGTCGCGTGGATCAAAGGATCTGTGGTTTTCCCTCGAGGTTTTCCCACAGGGCTGTCGCACGTGCCACCGTGGTGTGAATCGATCCTCGGCGTGAAAGATGAGCCAGTGCAGGGCAAAGAGGTTCCTCTGGAATGGACTGAGCCATCTGGGGGACTCTTGGAATGGTGGTACGACCATGGAGTTCCTCTCTCCTTTCCTGTTGAGAGTGCCTCCTCTTGAGATGCGACGGGAACGCCGGGAATTCTTTCCCGTTGAAAGCAGGGAAAGGATCCCTCATCTTGATCTACGAGGGGGAAACGGGGCTCCTCTGGATGTGGGCGGGACCATCGTGCTTCCTCTCGAGTGGAGACGGGTATGGCGGTGAACTTCTTGAGTTTCAGCAAGGGTGTGAAAGACCCTTTCGAAGTTCCAGAGGTTAGTTGTCATTAGTCTCCAGACGCCTCATCGGAAATAGGCCTCATCTCGCCTGGAAGGGAGAACTTCCTGGATTTTCTCGAGTTGCGGCAGGTGTTCTCGAGTTACGACGGGGACCTCAGGGACCCGCCCTGGTGGCCTCAGGAGAGGCCAGTCCCCATGCGAGTTGCTAGGGGGCCTCTCGGGATTCCTCTCCCGTCGATACCGGGGCCAAAAACCTTGTGTGGAGTCAGGGCCGGAACCGAGGATTCCTCTCAGGGGCTGACATGGATCTTTGGGTACTTCTGGAGTCTCCCCAGGGGAGTCAGGCCTCGTCTCGAGTGGGGGCATGCACGTGCGCTTTCCTTCCAGGCTGTAGCAGCAATGTCACGCTTCCCGTCGCGTGGATCAAAGGATCTGTGGTTTTCCCTCGAGGCTTTCCCACAGGGCTGTCCCACGTGCCACCGTGGTGTGAGTCGATCCTCGGCGTGAAAGATGAGCCAGTGCAGGGCAAAGAGGTTCCTCTGGAATGGACTGAGACATCTGGGGGACTCTTGGAATGGTGGTACGACCATGGAGTTCCTCTCGCCTTTCCTGTTGAGAGTGCCTCCTCTTGAGATGCGACGGGAACGCCGGGAATTCTTTCCCGTTGAAAGCAGGGAAAGGATCCCTCATCTCGTGCTACGAGGGGGAAACGGGGCTCCTCTGGATGTGGGCGGGACCATTGTGCTTCCTCTCGAGTGGAGACGGGTATGGCGGTGAACTTCTTGAGTTGCAGCAAGGGTGTGAAAGACCCTTTCGAAGTTCCAGAGGTTAGGTGTCATTAGTCTCCAGACGCCTCATCGGAAATAGGCCTCATCTCGCCTGGAAGGGAGAACTTCCTGGATTTTCTCGAGTTGCGGCAGGTGTTCTCGAGTTACGACGGTGACCTCAGGGACCCGACCTGGTGGCCTCAGGAGAGGCCAGTCCCCATGCGAGGTGCTAGGGGACCTCTTGGGGTTCCTCTCCCGTCAATTCCGGGGCCAAAAACCTTGTGTGTAGTCAGGGCCGGAACCGAGGATTCCTCTCAGGGGCTGACATGGATCTTTGGGTACTTCTGGAGTCTCCCCAGGGGAGTCAGGCCTCGTCTCGAGTGGGGGCATGCACGTGCGCTTTCCTTCCAGGCTGTAGCAGCAATGTCACGCTTCCCGTCGCGTGGATTAAAGGGTCTGTGGTTTTCCCTCGAGGCTTTCCCTCGAGGCTTTCCCACAAGCCTCTCCCACGTGCCACCGTGGTGTGAGTCGATCCTCGGCGTGAAAGATGAGCCAGTGCAGGGCAAAGAGGTTCCTCTGGAATGGACTGAGATATCTGGGGGACTCTTGGAATGGTGGTACGACCATGGAGTTCCTCTCTCCTTTCCTGTTGAGAGTGCCTCCTCTTGAGATGCGACGGGAACGCCGGGAATTCTTTCCCGTTGAAAGCAGGGGAAGGATCCCTCATCTCGAGCTACGAGGGGGAAACGGGGCTCCTCTGGATTTGGGAGGGACCATCGTGCTTCCTCGCGAGTGGAGACGGGTATGGCGGTGAACTTCTTGAGTTGCAGCAAGGGTGTGAAAGACCCTTTCGAAGTTCCAGAGGTTAAATGTCATTAGTCTCCAGACGCCTCATCGGAAATAGGCCTCATCTAGCCTGCAAGGGAGAATTTCCTGGATTTTCTCGAGTTGCAGCCGGTGTTCTCGAGTTACGATGGGGACCTCAGGGACCCGCCCTGGTGGCCTCAGGAGAGGCCAGTCCCCAGGCGAGTTGCTAGGGGGCCTCTCGGGATTCCTCTCCCTTCGATACCGGGGCCAAAAACCTTGTGTGGAGTCAGGGCCGGAACCGAGGATTCCTCTCAGGGGCTGACATGGATCTTTGGGTACTTGTGGAGTCTCCACAGGGGAGTCAGGCCTCGTCTCGAGTGGGGGCATGCACGTGTGCTTTCCTTCCAGGCTGTAGCAGTAATATCACGCTTCCCGTGGCCTGGATGAAAGGATCTGTGGTTTTCCCTCGAGGCTTTCCCACAGGGCTGTCCCACGTGCCACCGTGGTGTGAGTCGATCCTCGGCGTGAAAGATGAGCCAGTGCAGGGCAAAGAGGTTCCTCTGGAATGGACTGAGACTTCTGGGGGACTCTTAGAATGGTGGTACGACCATGGAGTTCCTCTCGCCTTTCCTGTTGAGAGTGCCTCCTCTTGAGATGCGTCGGGAACGCCGGGAATTCTTTCCCGTTGAAAGCAGGCAAAGGATCCCTCATCTCGAGCTACGAGGGGGAAACGGGGATCCTCTGGATGTGGGCGGGACCATCGTGCTTCCTCTCCAGTGGAGACGGGTATGGCGGTGAACTTCTTGAGTCGCAGCAAGGGTGTGAAAGACCCTTTCGAAGTTCCAGAGGTTAGGTGTCATTAGTCTCCAGACGCCTCATCGGAAATACGCCTCATCTCGCCTGGAAGGGAGAACTTCCTGGATTTTCTCGAGTTGCGGCAGGTGCTCTCGAGTTACGACGGGAACCTCAGGGACCCGCTCTGGTGGCCTCAGGAGAGGCCAGTCCCCATGTGAGTTGCTAGGGGGCCTCTCGGGATTCCTCTCCCGTCGATACCGGGGCCAAAAACTTTGTGTGGAGCCAGGGCCGGAAACTAGAATTCCTCTCAGGGGCTGACATGTATCTTTGGGTACTTCTGGAGTCTCCCCAGGGGAGTCAGGCCTCGTCTCGAGTGGGGGCATGCACGTGCGCTTTCCTTCCAGGCTGTAGCAGCAATGTCACGCTTCCCGTCGCGTGGATCAAAGGATCTGTGATTTTCCCTCGAGGCATTCCCTCGAGGCTTTCCCACAGGGCTGTCCCACGTGCCACCGTGGTGTGAGTCGATCCTCGGCGTGAAAGATGAGCCAGTGCAGGGCAAAGAGGTTCCTCTGGAATGGACTGAGACATCTGGGGGACTCTTGGAATGGTGGTACGACCATGGAGTTCCTCTCGCCTTTCCTGTTGAGAGTTCCTCCTCTTGAGATGCGACGGGAACACCGGGAATTCTTTCCCGTTGAAAGCAGGGAAAGGATCCCTCATCTCGTGCTACGAGGGGAAAACGGGGCTCCTCTGGATGTGGGCGGGACCATCGTGCTTCCTCTCGAGTGGAGACGGGTATGGCGGTGAATTTCTTGAGTTTCAGCAAGGGTGTGAAAGACCCTTTCGAAGTTCCAGAGGTTAGGTGTCATTAATCTCCAGACGCCTCATCGGAAATAGGCCTCATCTCGCCTGGAAAGGAGAACTTCCTGGATTTTCTCGAGTTGCGGCAGGTGTTCTGGAGTTACGACGGGGACCTCAGGGACCCGCCCTGGTGGCCTCAGGAGAGGCCAGTCCCCATGCGAGTTGCTAGGGGGCCTCTCGGGATTCCTCTCCCGTCGATACCGGGGCCAAAAACCTTGTGTGGAGTCAGGGCCGGAACCGAGGATTCCTCTCAGGGGCTGACATGGATCTTTGGGTACTTCTGGAGTCTCCCCAGGGGAGTCAGGCCTCGTCTCGAGTGGGGGCATGCACGTGCGCTTTCCTTCCAGGCTGTAGCAGCAGTGTCACGCTTCCCGTCGCGTGGATCAAAGGATCTGTGGTTTTCCCTCGAGGCTTTCCCACAGGGCTGTCCCACGTGCCACCGTGGTGTGAGTCGATCCTCGGCGTGAAAGATGAGCCAGTGCAGGGCAAAGAGGTTCCTCTGGAATGGACTGAGACATCTGGGGGACTCTTGGAATGGTGGTACGACCATGGAGTTCCTCTCGCTTTCCTGTTGAGAGTGCCTCCTCTTGAGGTGCGACGGGAACGCCGGCAATTCTTTCCCGTGGAAAGCAGGGAAAGGATCCCTCATCTCTAGCTACGAGGGGGACACGGGGCTCCTCTGGATCTGGGCGGGACCATCGTGATTCCCTTCGAGTGGAGACGGGTATGGCGGTGAACTTCTTGAGTTGCAGCAAGGGTGTGAAAGACCCTTTCGAAGTTCCAGAGGTTAGGTGTCATTAGTCTCCAGACGCCTCATCGGAAATAGGCCTAATCTCGCCTGGAAGGGAGAACTTCCTGGATTTTCTCGAGTTGCGGCAGCTGTTCTGGAGTTACGACGGGGACCTCAGGGACCCGCACTGGTGGCCTCAGGAGAGGCCAGTCCCCATGCGAGGTGCTAGGGGGCCTCTCGGGATTCCTCTCCCGTCGATACCGGGGCCAAAAACCTTGTGTGGAGTCAGGGCCGGAACCGAGGATTCCTCTCAGGGGCTGACATGGATCTTTGGGTACTTCTGGAGTCTCCACAGGGGAGTCAGGCCTCGTCTCGAGTGGGGGCATGCACGTGCGCCTTCCTTCCAGGCTGTAGCAGCAATGTCACGCTTCCCTTCGCGTGGATCAAAGGATCTGTGGTTTTCCCTCGAGGCTTTCCATCGAGGCTTTCCCACAGGGCTGTCCCACGTGCCACCGTGGTGTGAGTCGATCCTGGCGTGAAAGATGAGCCAGTGCAGGGCAAAGAGGTTCCGCTGGAATGGACTGAGACATCTGGGGGACTCTTGGAATGGTGGTACGACCATGGAGTTCCTCTCGCCTCTCCTGTTGAGAATGCCTCCTTTTGAGATGCGACGGGAACGCCGGGAATTCTTTCCCGTTGAAAGCAGGGAAAGGATCCCTCATCTCGAGCTACGAGGGGGAAACGGGGCTCCTCTGGATGTGGGCGGGACCATCGTGCTTCCTCTCGAGTGGAGACGGGTATGGCGGTGAACTTCTTGAGTTGCAGCAAGGGTGTGAAAGACCCTTTCGAAGTTCCAGAGGTTAGGTGTCATTAGTCTCCAGACGCCTCATCGGAAATAGGCCTCATCTCGCCTGGAAGGGAGAACTTCCTGGATTTTCTCGAGTTGCGGCAGGTGCTCTCGAGTTACGACGGGGACCTCAGGGACCCGCCCTGGTGGCCTCAGGAGAGGCCAGTCCCCATGCGAGATGCTAGGGGGCCTCTCGGGATTCCTCTCCCGTCGATACCGGGGCCAAAAACTTTGTGTGGAGTCAGGTCCGGAAACGAGGATTCCTCTCAGGGGCTTACATGGATCTTTGGGTACTTCTGGAGTCTCCCCAGGGGAGTCAGGCCTCGTCTCGAGTCGGGGCATGCACGTGCGCTTTCCTTCCAGGCTGTAGCAGCAATGTCACGCTTCCCGTCGCGTGGATCAAAGGATCTGTGGTTTTCCCTCGAGGTTTTCCCACAGGGCTGTCGCACGTGCCACCGTGGTGTGAATCGATCCTCGGCGTGAAAGATGAGCCAGTGCAGGGCAAAGAGGTTCCTCTGGAATGGACTGAGCCATCTGGGGGACTCTTGGAATGGTGGTACGACCATGGAGTTCCTCTCTCCTTTCCTGTTGAGAGTGCCTCCTCTTGAGATGCGACGGGAACGCCGGGAATTCTTTCCCGTTGAAAGCAGGGAAAGGATCCCTCATCTTGATCTACGAGGGGGAAACGGGGCTCCTCTGGATGTGGGCGGGACCATCGTGCTTCCTCTCGAGTGGAGACGGGTATGGCGGTGAACTTCTTGAGTTTCAGCAAGGGTGTGAAAGACCCTTTCGAAGTTCCAGAGGTTAGTTGTCATTAGTCTCCAGACGCCTCATCGGAAATAGGCCTCATCTCGCCTGGAAGGGAGAACTTCCTGGATTTTCTCGAGTTGCGGCAGGTGTTCTCGAGTTACGACGGGGACCTCAGGGACCCGCCCTGGTGGCCTCAGGAGAGGCCAGTCCCCATGCGAGTTGCTAGGGGGCCTCTCGGGATTCCTCTCCCGTCGATACCGGGGCCAAAAACCTTGTGTGGAGTCAGGGCCGGAACCGAGGATTCCTCTCAGGGGCTGACATGGATCTTTGGGTACTTCTGGAGTCTCCCCAGGGGAGTCAGGCCTCGTCTCGAGTGGGGGCATGCACGTGCGCTTTCCTTCCAGGCTGTAGCAGCAATGTCACGCTTCCCGTCGCGTGGATCAAAGGATCTGTGGTTTTCCCTCGAGGCTTTCCCACAGGGCTGTCCCACGTGCCACCGTGGTGTGAGTCGATCCTCGGCGTGAAAGATGAGCCATTGCAGGGCAAAGAGGTTCCTCTGGAATGGACTGAGACATCTGGGGGACTCTTGGAATGGTGGTACGACCATGGAGTTCCTCTCGCCTTTCCTGTTGAGAGTGCCTCCTCTTGAGATGCGACGGGAACGCCGGGAATTCTTTCCCGTTGAAAGCAGGGAAAGGATCCCTCATCTCGTGCTACGAGGGGGAAACGGGGCTCCTCTGGATGTGGGCGGGACCATTGTGCTTCCTCTCGAGTGGAGACGGGTATGGCGGTGAACTTCTTGAGTTGCAGCAAGGGTGTGAAAGACCCTTTCGAAGTTCCAGAGGTTAGGTGTCATTAGTCTCCAGACGCCTCATCGGAAATAGGCCTCATCTCGCCTGGAAGGGAGAACTTCCTGGATTTTCTCGAGTTGCGGCAGGTGTTCTCGAGTTACGACGGTGACCTCAGGGACCCGACCTGGTGGCCTCAGGAGAGGCCAGTCCCCATGCGAGGTGCTAGGGGACCTCTTGGGGTTCCTCTCCCGTCAATTCCGGGGCCAAAAACCTTGTGTGTAGTCAGGGCCGGAACCGAGGATTCCTCTCAGGGGCTGACATGGATCTTTGGGTACTTCTGGAGTCTCCCCAGGGGAGTCAGGCCTCGTCTCGAGTGGGGGCATGCACGTGCGCTTTCCTTCCAGGCTGTAGCAGCAATGTCACGCTTCCCGTCGCGTGGATTAAAGGGTCTGTGGTTTTCCCTCGAGGCTTTCCCTCGAGGCTTTCCCACAAGCCTCTCCCACGTGCCACCGTGGTGTGAGTCGATCCTCGGCGTGAAAGATGAGCCAGTGCAGGGCAAAGAGGTTCCTCTGGAATGGACTGAGACATCTGGGGGACTCTTGGAATGGTGGTACGACCATGGAGTTCCTCTCTCCTTTCCTGTTGAGAGTGCCTCCTCTTGAGATGCGACGGGAACGCCGGGAATTCTTTCCCGTTGAAAGCAGGGGAAGGATCCCTCATCTCGAGCTACGAGGGGGAAACGGGGCTCCTCTGGATTTGGGAGGGACCATCGTGCTTCCTCGCGAGTGGAGACGGGTATGGCGGTGAACTTCTTGAGTTGCAGCAAGGGTGTGAAAGACCCTTTCGAAGTTCCAGAGGTTAAATGTCATTAGTCTCCAGACGCCTCATCGGAAATAGGCCTCATCTAGCCTGCAAGGGAGAATTTCCTGGATTTTCTCGAGTTGCAGCCGGTGTTCTCGAGTTACGATGGGGACCTCAGGGACCCGCCCTGGTGGCCTCAGGAGAGGCCAGTCCCCAGGCGAGTTGCTAGGGGGCCTCTCGGGATTCCTCTCCCTTCGATACCGGGGCCAAAAACCTTGTGTGGAGTCAGGGCCGGAACCGAGGATTCCTCTCAGGGGCTGACATGGATCTTTGGGTACTTGTGGAGTCTCCACAGGGGAGTCAGGCCTCGTCTCGAGTGGGGGCATGCACGTGTGCTTTCCTTCCAGGCTGTAGCAGTAATATCACGCTTCCCGTGGCCTGGATGAAAGGATCTGTGGTTTTCCCTCGAGGCTTTCCCACAGGGCTGTCCCACGTGCCACCGTGGTGTGAGTCGATCCTCGGCGTGAAAGATGAGCCAGTGCAGGGCAAAGAGGTTCCTCTGGAATGGACTGAGACTTCTGGGGGACTCTTAGAATGGTGGTACGACCATGGAGTTCCTCTCGCCTTTCCTGTTGAGAGTGCCTCCTCTTGAGATGCGTCGGGAACGCCGGGAATTCTTTCCCGTTGAAAGCAGGCAAAGGATCCCTCATCTCGAGCTACGAGGGGGAAACGGGGATCCTCTGGATGTGGGCGGGACCATCGTGCTTCCTCTCCAGTGGAGACGGGTATGGCGGTGAACTTCTTGAGTCGCAGCAAGGGTGTGAAAGACCCTTTCGAAGTTCCAGAGGTTAGGTGTCATTAGTCTCCAGACGCCTCATCGGAAATACGCCTCATCTCGCCTGGAAGGGAGAACTTCCTGGATTTTCTCGAGTTGCGGCAGGTGCTCTCGAGTTACGACGGGAACCTCAGGGACCCGCTCTGGTGGCCTCAGGAGAGGCCAGTCCCCATGCGAGTTGCTAGGGGGCCTCTCGGGATTCCTCTCCCGTCGATACCGGGGCCAAAAACTTTGTGTGGAGCCAGGGCCGGAAACTAGAATTCCTCTCAGGGGCTGACATGTATCTTTGGGTACTTCTGGAGTCTCCCCAGGGGAGTCAGGCCTCGTCTCGAGTGGGGGCATGCACGTGCGCTTTCCTTCCAGGCTGTAGCAGCAATGTCACGCTTCCCGTCGCGTGGATCAAAGGATCTGTGATTTTCCCTCGAGGCATTCCCTCGAGGCTTTCCCACAGGGCTGTCCCACGTGCCACCGTGGTGTGAGTCGATCCTCGGCGTGAAAGATGAGCCAGTGCAGGGCAAAGAGGTTCCTCTGGAATGGACTGAGACATCTGGGGGACTCTTGGAATGGTGGTACGACCATGGAGTTCCTCTCGCCTTTCCTGTTGAGAGTTCCTCCTCTTGAGATGCGACGGGAACACCGGGAATTCTTTCCCGTTGAAAGCAGGGAAAGGATCCCTCATCTCGTGCTACGAGGGGGAAACGGGGCTCCTCTGGATGTGGGCGGGACCATCGTGCTTCCTCTCGAGTGGAGACGGGTATGGCGGTGAATTTCTTGAGTTTCAGCAAGGGTGTGAAAGACCCTTTCGAAGTTCCAGAGGTTAGGTGTCATTAATCTCCAGACGCCTCATCGGAAATAGGCCTCATCTCGCCTGGAAAGGAGAACTTCCTGGATTTTCTCGAGTTGCGGCAGGTGTTCTGGAGTTACGACGGGGACCTCAGGGACCCGCCCTGGTGGCCTCAGGAGAGGCCAGTCCCCATGCGAGTTGCTAGGGGGCCTCTCGGGATTCCTCTCCCGTCGATACCGGGGCCAAAAACCTTGTGTGGAGTCAGGGCCGGAACCGAGGATTCCTCTCAGGGGCTGACATGGATCTTTGGGTACTTCTGGAGTCTCCCCAGGGGAGTCAGGCCTCGTCTCGAGTGGGGGCATGCACGTGCGCTTTCCTTCCAGGCTGTAGCAGCAGTGTCACGCTTCCCGTCGCGTGGATCAAAGGATCTGTGGTTTTCCCTCGAGGCTTTCCCACAGGGCTGTCCCACGTGCCACCGTGGTGTGAGTCGATCCTCGGCGTGAAAGATGAGCCAGTGCAGGGCAAAGAGGTTCCTCTGGAATGGACTGAGACATCTGGGGGACTCTTGGAATGGTGGTACGACCATGGAGTTCCTCTCGCTTTCCTGTTGAGAGTGCCTCCTCTTGAGGTGCGACGGGAATGCCGGCAATTCTTTCCCGTGGAAAGCAGGGAAAGGATCCCTCATCTCGAGCTACGAGGGGGACACGGGGCTCCTCTGGATCTGGGCGGGACCATCGTGATTCCCTTCGAGTGGAGACGGGTATGGCGGTGAACTTCTTGAGTTGCAGCAAGGGTGTGAAAGACCCTTTCGAAGTTCCAGAGGTTAGGTGTCATTAGTCTCCAGACGCCTCATCGGAAATAGGCCTAATCTCGCCTGGAAGGGAGAACTTCCTGGATTTTCTCGAGTTGCGGCAGGTGTTCTCGAGTTACGACGGGGACCTCAGGGACCCGCCCTGGTGGCCTCAGGAGAGGCCAGTCCCCATGCGAGTTGCTAGGGGGCCTCGTGGGGTTCCTCTCCCGTCAATTCCGGGGCCATAAACCTTGTGTGTAGTCAGGGCCGGATCCGAGGATTCCTCTCAGGGGCTGACATGGATCTTTGGGTACTTCTGGAGTCTCCCCAGGGGAGTCAGGCCTCGTCTCGAGTGGGGGCATGCACGTGCGCTTTCCTTCGAGGCTGTAGCAGCAATGTCACGCTTCTTGTGGCGTGGATCAAAGGATCTGTGGTTTTCCCTCGAGGCTTTCCCTCGAGGATTTCCCACAGGGCTGTCCCACGTGCCACCGTGGTGTGAATCGATCCTCGGGGTGAAAGATGAGCCAGTGCAGGGCAAAGAAGTTCCTCTGGAATGGACTGAGACATCTGGGGGACTCTTGGAATGGTGGTACGACCATGGAGTTCCTCTCGCCTTTCCTGTTGAGAGTGCCTCCTCTTGAGATGCGATGGGAACGCCGGAAATCCTTTCCCGTTGAAAGCAGGGAAAGGATCCGTCATCTCGAGCTCCGAGGAGGAAACGGGGCTCCTATAGATGTGGGCGGGACCATCGTGCTTCCTCTCGAGTGGAGACGGGTATGGCGGTGAACTTCTTGAGTTGCAGCAAGGGTGTGAAAGACCCTTTCGAAGTTCCAAACGTTAGGGGTCATTAGTCTCCAGACGCCTCATCGCAAATAGGCCTCATCTCGCCTGGAAGAGAGAACTTCCTGGATTTTCTCGAGTTGCGACAGGTGTTCTCGAGTTACGACGGGGACCTCAGGGACCCGCCCTGGTGGCCTCAGGAGAGGCCAGTCCCCATGCGAGGTGATAGGGGGCCTCTCGGGATTCCTCTCCCGTCGATACCGGGGCCAAAAACTTTGTGTGGAGTCAGGGCCGGAACCGAGGATTCTTCTCAGGGGCTGAGATGGATCTTTGGGTACTTCTGAGGTCTCCCCAGGGGAGTCAGGCCTCGTCTCGAGTGGGGGCATGCACGTGCGCTTTCCTTCCAGGCTGTAGCAGCAATGTCACGCTTCCCGTCGCGTGGATCAAAGGATCTGTGATTTTCCCTCGAGGCATTCCCTCGAGGCTTTCCCACAGGGCTGTCCCACGTGCCACCGTGGTGTGAGTCGATCCTCGGCGTGAAAGATGAGCCAGTGCAGGGCAAAGAGGTTCCTCTGGAATGGACTGAGACATCTGGGGGACTCTTGGAATGGTGGTACGACCATGGAGTTCCTCTCGCCTTTCCTGTTGAGAGTTCCTCCTCTTGAGATGCGACGGGAACACCGGGAATTCTTTCCCGTTGAAAGCAGGGAAAGGATCCCTCATCTCGTGCTACGAGGGGGAAACGGGGCTCCTCTGGATGTGGGCGGGACCATCGTGCTTCCTCTCGAGTGGAGACGGGTATGGCGGTGAATTTCTTGAGTTTCAGCAAGGGTGTGAAAGACCCTTTCGAAGTTCCAGAGGTTAGGTGTCATTAATCTCCAGACGCCTCATCGGAAATAGGCCTCATCTCGCCTGGAAAGGAGAACTTCCTGGATTTTCTCGAGTTGCGGCAGGTGTTCTGGAGTTACGACGGGGACCTCAGGGACCCGCCCTGGTGGCCTCAGGAGAGGCCAGTCCCCATGCGAGTTGCTAGGGGGCCTCTCGGGATTCCTCTCCCGTCGATACCGGGGCCAAAAACCTTGTGTGGAGTCAGGGCCGGAACCGAGGATTCCTCTCAGGGGCTGACATGGATCTTTGGGTACTTCTGGAGTCTCCCCAGGGGAGTCAGGCCTCGTCTCGAGTGGGGGCATGCACGTGCGCTTTCCTTCCAGGCTGTAGCAGCAGTGTCACGCTTCCCGTCGCGTGCATCAAAGGATCTGTGGTTTTCCCTCGAGGCTTTCCCACAGGGCTGTCCCACGTGCCACCGTGGTGTGAGTCGATCCTCGGCGTGAAAGATGAGCCAGTGCAGGGCAAAGAGGTTCCTCTGGAATGGACTGAGACATCTGGGGGACTCTTGGAATGGTGGTACGACCATGGAGTTCCTCTCGCCTTTCCTGTTGAGAGTGCCTCCTCTTGAGGTGCGACGGGAATGCCGGCAATTCTTTCCCGTGGAAAGCAGGGAAAGGATCCCTCATCTCGAGCTACGAGGGGGACACGGGGCTCCTCTGGATCTGGGCGGGACCATCGTGCTTCCCTTCGAGTGGAGACGGGTATGGCGGTGAACTTCTTGAGTTGCAGCAAGGGTGTGAAAGACCCTTTCGAAGTTCCAGAGGTTAGGTGTCATTAGTCTCCAGACGCCTCATCGGAAATAGGCCTCATCTCGCCTGGAAGGGAGAACTTCCTGGATATTCTCGAGTTGCGGCAGGTGTTCTCGAGTTACGACGGGGACCTCAGGGACCCGCCCTGGTGGCCTCAGGAGAGGCCAGTCCCCATGCGAGTTGCTAGGGGGCCTCTCGGGATTCCTCTCCCGTGGATACCGGGGTCAAAAACCTTGTGTGGAGTCAGGGCCGGAACCGAGGATTCCTCTCATGGGTGACATGGATCTTTGGGTACTTCTGGAGTCTCCCCAGGGGAGTCAGGCCTCGTCTCGAGTGGGGGCATGCACGTGCGCTTTCCTTCCAGGCTGTAGCAGCAATGTCACGCTTCCCGTCGCGTGGATCAAAGGATCTGTGGTTTTCCCTCGAGGCTTTCCCTCGAGGCTTTCCCACAGGGCTGTCCCCCGTGCCACCGTGGTGTGAGTCGATCCTAGGCGTGAAAAATGAGCCAGTGCAGGGCAAAGAGGTTCCTCTGGAATGGATTGAGATATCTGGGGGACTCTTGGAATGATGGTACGACCATGGAGTTCCTCTCGCCTTTCCTGTTGAGAGTGCCTCCTCTTGAGATGCGACGGGAACGCCGGGAATTCTTTCCCGTTGAATGCAGGGAAAGGATCCCTCATCTCGAGCTACGAGGGGGAAACGGGGCTCCTCTGGATGTGGGCGGGACCGTCGTGCTTCCTCTCGAGTGGAGACGGGTATGGCGGTGAACTTCTTGAGTTGCAGCAAGGGTGTGAAAGACCCTTTCGAAGTTCCAGAGGTTAGGTGTCATTAGTCTCCAGACGCCTCATCGGAAATAGGCCTCATCTCGCCTGGAAGGGAGAACTTCCTGGATTTTCTCGAGTTGCGGCAGGTGTTCTCGAGTTACGACGGGGACCTCAGGGACCCGCCCTGATGGCCTCAGGAGAGGCCAGGCCCATGCGAGTTGCTAGGGGGCCTCTCGGGATTCCTCTCCCGTGAATACCGGGGCCAAAAACCTTGTGTGGATTCAGCGCCGGAACCGAGGATTCCTCTCAGGGGTGACATGGATCTTTGGGTACTTCTGGAGTCTCCCCAGGGGAGTCAGGCCTCGTCTCGAGTGGGGGCATGCACGTGCGCTTTCCTTCCAGGCTGTAGCAGCAATGTCACGCTTCCCGTCGCGTGGATCAAAGTATCTGTGGTTTTCCCCCGAGGCTTTCCCACAGGGCTGTCCCACGTGCCACCGTGGTATGAGTCGATCCTCGGCGTGAAAGATGAGCCAGTGCATGGCAAAGAGGTTCCTCTGGAATGGACTGAAACATCTGGGGGACTCTTGGAATGGTGGTACGACCATGGAGTTCCTCTCGCCTTTCCTGTTGAGAGTGCCTCCTCTTGAGATGCGACGGGAACGCCGGGAATTCTTTCCCGTTGAAAGCAGGGAAAGGATCCCTCATCTCGAACTCCGAGGGGGAAACGGGGCTCCTCTGGATGTGGGCGGGACCATCGTGCTTCCTCTGGAGTGGAGACGGGTATGGCGGTGAACTTCTTGAGTTGCAGCAAGGGTGTGAAAGACCCTTTCGAAGTTCCATAGGTTAGGTGTCATTAGTCTCCAGACGCCTCATCGGAAATAGGCCTCATCTCGCCTGGAAGGGAGAACTTCCTGGGTTTTCTCGAGTTGCGGGAGGTGTTCTCGAGTTAAGACGGGGACCTCAGGGACCCGTCCTGGTGGCCTCAGGAGAGGCCAGTCCCCATGCGAGTTGCTAGGGGGCCCCTCGGGATTCCTCTCCCGTCGATACCGGGGCCAAAAACCTTGTGTGGAGTCAGGGCGGGAACCGAGGATTCCTCTCAGGGGTGACATGGATCTTTGGGTACTTCTAGAGTCTCCCCAGGGGAGTCAGGCCTCGTCTCGAGTGGGGGCATGCACGTGCGCTTTCCTTCCAGGCTGTAGCTGCAATGTCACGCTTCCCGTCGCGTGGATCAAAGGATCTGTGGTTTTCCCTCGAGGCTTTCCCTCGACGGTTTCCCACTGGGCTGTCCCACGTGCCACCGTGGTGTGAGTCGATCCTAGGCAGGAAAGATGGGCCAGTGCAGGGCAAAGAGGTTCCTCTGGAATGGACTGAGACATCTTGGGGACTCTTGGCATGGTGGTACGACCATGGAGTTCCTCTCGCCTTTCCTGTTGAGAGTGCCTCCTCTTGAGATGCGATGGGAACGCTGGGAATTCTTTCCCGTTGAAAGCAGGGAAAGGATCCTTCATCTCGAGCTAAGAGGGGGAAACGGGGCTCCTCTGGATGTGGGCGGGACCATCGTGCTTCCTCTCGAGTGGAGATGGGTATGGCGGTGAACTTCTTGAGTTGCAGCAAGGGTGTGAAAGATCCTTTCGAAGTTCCAGAGGTTAGGTGTCATTAGTCTCCAGATGTCTCATCGGAAATAGGCCTCATCTCGCCTGGAAGGGAGAACTTCCTGGATATTCTCGAGTTGCGGCAGGTGTTCTCGAGTTACGACGGGGACTTCAGGGACCCGCCCTGGTGGCCTCAGGAGAGACCAGTCCCCATGCGAGTTGCTAGGGGGCCTCTCGGTATTCCTCTCCCGCCGATACCGGGGCCAAAAACCTTGTGTGGAGTCAGGGCCGGATCCGAGGATTCCTCTCAGGGGCTGACATGGATCTTTGGGTACTTCTGGAGTCTCCCCAGGGGAGTCAGGCCTCGTCTCGAGTGGGGGCATGCACGTGCGCTTTCCTTACAGGCTGTAGCAGCAATGTCACGCTTCCCGTGGCGTGGATCAAAGGATCTGTGGTTTTCCCTCGAGGCTTTCCCACAGGGCTGTCCCACGTGCCACCGTGGTGTGAGTCGATCCTCGGCGTGAAAGATGAGCCAGTGCAGGGCAAAGAGCTTCCTCTCGAATGGACTGAGACATCTGGGGGACTCTTGGAATGGTGGTACGACCATGGAGTTCCTCTCGCCTTTCCTGTTGAGAGTGCCTCCGCTTGAGATGCGACGGGAACGCCGGAAATTCTTTCCCATTGAAAGCAGGGAAAGGATTCCTCATCTCGAGCTACGAGGGGGAAAGGGGGGTCCTCTGGATGTGGGCGGGAGGATCGTGCTTCCTCTCGAGTGGAGACGGGTATGGCGGTGAACTTCTTGAGTTGCAGCAAGGGTGTGAAAGACCCTTTCGAAGTTACAGAGGTTAGGTGTCATTAGTTTCCAGAAGCCTCATCGGAAATAGGCCTCATCCTGCCTGGAAGGGAGAACTTCCTGGATTTTCTCGAGTTGCGGCAGGTGTTCTCGAGTTACGACGGGGACCTCAGGGACCCGCCCTGGTGGCCTCAGGAGAGGCCAGTCCCCATGCGAGTTGCTAGGGGGCCTCTCGGGATTCCTCTCCCGTCGATACCCGGGCCAAAAACCTTGTGTGGAGTCAGGGCCGGAACCGAGGATTCCTCTCAGGGGCTGATATGGATCTTTGGGTACTTCTGGAGTCTCGCCAGGGGAGACAGGCCTCGTCTCGAGTGGGGGCATGCACGTGCGCTTTCCTTCCAGGCTGTAGCAGCAATGTGACGCTTCCCGTCGCGTGGATCAAAGGATCTGTGGTTTTCCCTCGAGGCTTTCCCACAGGGCTGTCCCACGTGCCACCGTGGTGTGAGTCGATCCTCGGCGTGAAAGATGAGACAGTGCAGGGCAAAGACGTTCCTCTGGAATGGACTGAGACATCTGGGGGACTCTTGGAATGGTGGTACGACCATGGAGTTCCTCTCGCCTTTCCTGTTGAGAGTGCCTCCTCTTGAGATGCGACGGGAACGCCGGGAATTCTTTCCCGTTGAAAGCAGGGAAAGGATCCCTCATCTCGAGCTACGAGGGGGAAACGGGGCTCCTCTGGATGTGGGCGGGACCATCGTGCTTCCTCTCGAGTGGAGACGGGTGTGGCGGTGAACTTCTTGAGTTGCAACAAGGGTGTGAAAGACCCTTTCGAAGTTCCAGAGGTTAGGTGCAATTAGTCTACAGACGCCTCATCGGAAATAGGCCTCATCTCGCCTGGAAGGGGGAACTTCCTGGAATTTCTCGAGTTGTGGCAGGTGTTCTTGAGTTACGACGGGGACCTCAGGGACCCGCCCTGGTGGCCTCAGGAGAGGCCAGTCCCCATGCGAGTTGCTAGGGGGCCTCTCGGGATTCCTCTCCCGTCGATACCGGGGCCAAAAACCTTGTGTGGAGTCAGGGCCGGAACCGAGGATTCCTCTCACGGGCTGACATGGATCTTTGGGTACTTCTGGAGTCTCCCCAGGGAAGTCAGGCCTCGTCTCGAGTCGGGGCATGCACGTGCACTTTCCTTCCAGGCTGTAGCAGCAATGTCACGCTTCCCGTGGCGTGGATCAAACGATCTGTGGTTTTCCCTCGAGGCTTTCCCTCGAGGCTTTCCCACAGGGCTGTCCCACGTGCCACCGTGGTGTCAGTCGATCCTCGGCGTGAAAGATGAGCCAGTGCAGGGCAAAGAGGTTCCTCTGGAATGGACTGAAACATCTGGGGGACTCTTGGAATGGTGGTACGACCATGGAGTTCCTCTCGCCTTTCCTGTTGAGAGTGCCTCCGCTTGAGATGCGACGGGAACGCCGGGAATTCTTTCCCATTGAAAGCAGGGAAAGGATTCCTCATCTCGAGCTACGAGGGGGAAAGGGGGCTCCTCTGGATGTGGGCGGGACGATCGTGCTTCCTCTCCAGTGGAGACGGGTATGGCGGTGAACTTCTTGAGTTGCAGCAAGGGTGTGAAAGACCCTTTCGAAGTTCCAGAGGTTAGGTGTCATTAGTCTCCAGACGCCTCATCGGAAATAGGCCTCATCTCGCCTGGAAGGGAGAACTTCCTGGATTTTCTCGAGTTGCGGCAGGTGTTCTCGAGTTACGACGGGGACCTCAGGGACCCGCCCTGATGGCCTCAGGAGAGGCCAGGCCCATGCGAGTTGCTAGGGGGCCTCTCGGGATTCCTCTCCCGTGGATACCGGGGCCAAAAACCTTGTGTGGATTCAGGGCCGGAACCGAGGATTCCTCTCAGGGGTGACATGGATCTTTGGGTACTTCTGGAGTCTCCCCAGGGGAGTCAGGCCTCGTCTCGAGTGGAGGCATGCACGTGCACTTTCCTTCCAGGCTGTAGCAGCAATGTCACGCTTCCCGTCGCGTGGATCAAAGTATCTGTGGTTTTCCCCCGAGGCTTTCCCACAGGGCTGTCCCACGTGCCACCGTCGTGTGAGTCGATCCTCGGCGTGAAAGATGAGCCAGTGCATGGCAAAGAGGTTCCTCTGGAATGGACTGAAACATCTGGGGGACTCTTGGAATGGTGGTACGACCATGGAGTTCCTCTCGCCTTTCCTGTTGAGAGTGCCTCCTCTTGAGATGCGACGGGAACGCCGGGAATTCTTTCCCGTTGAAAGCAGGGAAAGGATCCCTCATCTCGAACTCCGAGGGGGAAACGGGGCTCCTCTGGATGTGGGCGGGACCATCGTGCTTCCTCTGGAGTGGAGACGGGTATGGCGGTGAACTTCTTGAGTTGCAGCAAGGGTGTGAAAGACCCTTTCGAAGTTCCATAGGTTAGGTGTCATTAGTCTCCAGACGCCTCATCGGAAATAGGCCTCATCTCGCCTGGAAGGGAGAACTTCCTGGATATTCTCGAGTTGCGGCAGGTGTTCTCGAGTTACGACGGGGACCTCAGGGACCCGCCCTGGTGGCCTCAGGAGAGGCCAGTCCCCATGCGAGTTGCTAGGGGGCCTCTCGGGATTCCTCTCCCGTGGATACCGGGGTCAAAAACCTTGTGTGGAGTCAGGGCCGGAACCGAGGATTCCTCTCATGAGTGACATGGATCTTTGGGTACTTCTGGAGTCTCCCCAGGGGAGTCAGGCCTCGTCTCGAGTGGGGGCATGCACGTGCGCTTTCCTTCCAGGCTGTAGCAGCAATGTCACGCTTCCCGTCGCGTGGATCAAAGGATCTGTGGTTTTCCCTCGAGGCTTTCCCTCGAGGCTTTCCCACAGGGCTGTCCCACGTGCCACCGTGGTGTGAGTCGATCCTAGGCGTGAAAGATGAGCCAGTGCAGGGCAAAGAGGTTCCTCTGGAATGGACTGAGACATCTGGGGGACTCTTGGAATGATGGTACGACCATGGAGTTCCTCTCGCCTTTCCTGTTGAGAGTGCCTCCTCTTGAGATGCGACGGGAACGCCGGGAATTCTTTCCCGTTGAATGCAGGGAAAGGATCCCTCATCTCGAGCTACGAGGGGGAAACGGGGCTCCTCTGGATGTGGGCGGGACCGTCGTGCTTCCTCTCGAGTGGAGACGGGTATGGCGGTGAACTTCTTGAGTTGCAGCAAGGGTGTGAAAGACCCTTTCGAAGTTCCAGAGGTTAGGTGTCATTAGTCTCCAGACGCCTCATCGGAAATAGGCCTCATCTCGCCTGGAAGGGAGAACTTCCTGGATTTTCTCGAGTTGCGGCAGGTGTTCTCGAGTTACGACGGGGACCTCAGGGACCCGCCCTGATGGCCTCAGGAGAGGCCAGGCCCATGCGAGTTGCTAGGGGGCCTCTCAGGATTCCTCTCCCGTGGATACCGGGGCCAAAAACCTTGTGTGGATTCAGGGCCGGAACCGAGGATTCCTCTCAGGGGTGACATGGATCTTTGGGTACTTTTGGAGTCTCCCCAGGGGAGTCAGGCCTCGTCTCGAGTGGGGGCATGCACGTGCGCTTTCCTTCCAGGCTGTAGCAGCAATGTCACGCTTCCCTTCGCGTGGATCAAAGTATCTGTGGTTTTCCCCCGAGGCTTTCCCACAGGGCTGTCCCACGTGCCACCGTGGTGTGAGTCGATCCTCGGCGTGAAAGATGAGCCAGTGCAGGGCAAAGAGGTTCCTCTGGAATGGACTGAAACATCTGGGGGACTCTTGGAATGGTGGTACGACCATGGAGTTCCTCTCGCCTTTCCTGTTGAGAGTGCCTCCTCTTGAGATGCGACGGGAACGCCGGGAATTCTTTCCCGTTGAAAGCAGGGAAAGGATCCCTCATCTCGAACTCCGAGGGGGAAACGGGGCTCCTCTGGATGTGGGCGGGACCATCGTGCTTCCTCTGGAGTGGAGACGGGTATGGCGGTGAACTTCTTGAGTTGCAGCAAGGGTGTGAAAGACCCTTTCGAAGTTCCATAGGTTAGGTGTCATTAGTCTCCAGACGCCTCATCGGAAATAGGCCTCATCTCGCCTGGAAGGGAGAACTTCCTGGGTTTTCTCGAGTTGCGGGAGGTGTTCTCGAGTTAAGACGGGGACCTCAGGGACCCGTCCTGGTGGCCTCAGGAGAGGCCAGTCCCCATGCGAGTTGCTAGGGGGCCTCTCGGGATTCCTCTCCCGTCGATACCGGGGCCAAAAACCTTGTGTGGAGTCAGGGCGGGAACCGAGGATTCCTCTCAGGGGTGACATGGATCTTTGGGTACTTCTGGAGTCTCCCCAGGGGAGTCAGGCCTCTTCTCGAGTGGGGGCATGCACGTGCGCTTTCCTTCCAGGCTGTAGCTGCAATGTCACGCTTCCCGTCGCGTGGATCAAAGGATCTGTGGTTTTCCCTCGAGGCTTTCCCTCGACGCTTTCCCACTGGGCTGTCCCACGGGCCACCGTGGTGTGAGTCGATCCTAGGCGTGAAAGATGGGCCAGTGCAGGGCAAAGAGTTTCCTCTGGAATGGACTGAGACATCTTGGGGACTCTTGGCATGGTGGTACGACCATGGAGTTCCTCTCGCCTTTCCTGTTGAGAGTGCCTCCTCTTGAGATGCGATGGGAACGCTGGGAATTCTTTCCCGTTGAAAGCAGGGAAAGGATCCCTCATCTCGAGCTAAGAGGGGGAAACGGGGCTCCTCTGGATGTGGGCGGGACCATCGTGCTTCCTCTCGAGTGGAGATGGGTATGGCGGTGAACTTCTTGAGTTGCAGCAAGGGTGTGAAAGATCCTTTCGAAGTTCCAGAGGTTAGGTGTCATTAGTCTCCAGATGCCTCATCGGAAATAGGCCTCATCTCGCCTGGAAGGGAGAACTTCCTGGATATTCTCGAGTTGCGGCAGGTGTTCTCGAGTTACTTCGGGGACTTCAGGGAGCCGCCCTGGTGGCCTCAGGAGAGGCCAGTCCCCATGCGAGTTGCTAGGGGGCCTCTCGGTATTCCTCTCCCGCCGATACCGGGGCCAAAAACCTTGTGTGGAGTCAGGGCCGGATCCGAGGATTCCTCTCAGGGGCTGACATGGATCTTTGGGTACTTCTGGAGTCTCCCCAGGGGAGTCAGGCCTCGTCTCGAGTGGGGGCATGCACGTGCGCTTTCCTTACAGGCTGTAGCAGCAATGTCACGCTTCCCGTGGCGTGGATCAAAGGATCTGTGGTTTTCCCTCGAGGCTTTCCCACAGGGCTGTCCCACGTGCCACCGTGGTGTGAGTCGATCCTCGGCGTGAAAGATGAGCCAGTGCAGGGCAAAGAGCTTCCTCTCGAATGGACTGAGACATCTGCGGGACTCTTGGAATGGTGGTACGACCATGGAGTTCCTCTCGCCTTTCCTGTTGAGAGTGCCTCCGCTTGAGATGCGACGGGAACGCCGGGAATTCTTTCCCATTGAAAGCAGGGAAAGGATTCCTCATCTCGAGCTACGAGGGGGAAAGGGGGGTCCTCTGGATGTGGGCGGGTGGACCGTGCTTCCTCTCGAGTGGAGACGGGTATGGCGGTGAACTTCTTGAGTTGCAGCAAGGGTGTGAAAGACCCTTTCGAAGTTACAGAGGTTAGGTGTCATTAGTTTCCAGACGCCTCATCGGAAATAGGCCTCATCCTGCCTGGAAGGGAGAACTTCCTGGATTTTCTCGAGTTGCGACAGGTGTTCTCGAGTTACGACGGGGACCTCAGGGACCCGCCCTGGTGGCCTCAGGAGAGGCCAGTCCCCATGCGAGTTGCTAGGGGGCCTCTCGGTATTCCTCTCCCGTCGATACCCGGGCCAAAAACCTTGTGTGGAGTCAGGGCCGGAACCGAGGATTCCTCTCAGGGGCTGATATGGATCTTTGGGTACTTCTGGAGTCTCGCCAGGGGAGACAGGCCTCATCTCGAGTGGGGGCATGCACGTGCGCTTTCCTTCCAGGCTGTAGCAGAAATGTCACGGTTCCCGAGGCGTGGATCAAAGGATCTGTGGTTTTCCCTCGAGGCTTTCCCACAGGGCTGTCCCACGTACCACCGTGGTGTGAGTCGATCCTCGGCGTGAAAGATGAGCCAGTGCAGGGCATAGAGGTTCCTCTGGAATGGACTGAGACACCTGGGGGACTCTTGGAATGGTGGTACGACCATGGAGTTCCTCTCGCCTTTCCTGTTGAGAGTGCCTCCTCTTGAGATGCGACGTGAACGCCGGGAATTCTATCCCGTTGAAAGCAGGGAAAGGATCCCTCATCTCGAGCTACGAGGGGGAAACGGGGCTCCTCTGGATGTGGGCGGGACCATCGTGCTTCCTCTCGAGTGGAGACGGGTATGGCGGTGAACTTCTTGAGTTGCAGCAAGGGTGTGAAAGACCCTTTCGAAGTTCCAGAGGTTAGGTTTCATTAGTCTCCAGACGCCTCATCGGAAATAGGCCTCTTCTCGCCTGGAAGGGAGAAATTTCTGGATTTTCTCGAGTTGCGGCAGGTGTTCTCGAGATACGACGGGGACCTCAGGGACCCGCCCTGGTGGCCTCAGGAGAGGCCAGTCCCCATGCGAGTTGCTAGGGGGCCTCTCGGGATTCCTCTCCCATCGATACCGGGGCCAAAAACCTTGTGTGGAGTCAGGGCCGGAACCGAGGATTCCTCTCAGGGGCTGATATGGATCTTTGGGTACTTCTGGAGTCTCGTAGGGGAGACAGGCCTCGTCTCGAGTGGGGGCATGCACGTGCACTTTCCTTCCAGGCTGTAGCAGCAATGTCACGCTTCCCGTCGCGTTGATCAAAGGATCTGTGGTTTTCCCTCTAGGCTTTCCCTCGAGGCTTTCCCACAGGGCTGTCCCACGTGCCACCGTGGAGTGAGTCGATCCTCGGCGTGATAGATGAGCCAGTGCAGGGCAAAGAGGTTCCTCTGGAATGGACTGAGACATCTGGCGGACTCTTGAAATGGTGGTACGACCATGCAGTTCTTCTCGCCTTTCCTGTTGAGAGTGCCTCCTCTTGAGATGCGACGGGAACGCCGGGAATTCTTTCCCGTTGAAAGAAGGGAAAGGATCCCTCAACTCGAGCTAGGAGGGGGAAACGGGGCTCCTCTGGATGTGGGCGGGACCATCGTGCTTCCTCTCGAGTGGAGACGGGTATGGCGGTGAACTTCTTGAGTTGCAGCAAGGGTGTGAAAGACCCTTTCGAAGTTCCAGAGGTTAGGTGTCATTAGTCTCCAGACGCCTCATCGGAAATAGGCCTCATCTCGCCTGGAAGGGAGAACTTCCTGGATTTTCTCGAGTTGCGGCAGGTGTTCTCGAGTTACGACGGGGACCTCAGGGACCCACCCTGGTGCCCTCAGGAGAGGCCAGTCCCCATGCGAGTTGCTAGGGGGCCTCTCGGGATTCCTCTCCCGTCGATACCGGGGCCAAAAACCTTGTGTGGAGTCAGGGCCCAAACCGAGGATTCCTCTCAGGGGCTGATATGGATCTTTGGGTACTTCTGGAGTCTCGCCAGGGGAGACAGGCCTCGTCTCGAGTGGGGGCATGCACGTGCACTTTCCTTCCAGGCTGTAGCAGCAATGTGACGGTTCCTGTCGCGTGGATCAAAGGATCTGTTGTTTTCCCTCGAGGCTTTCCCTCGAGGCTTTCCCACAGGGCTGTCCCACGTGCCACCGTGGTGTGAGTCGATCCTCGGCGTGAAAGATGAGCCAGTGCAGGGCAAAGAGGTTCCTCTGGGATGGACTGAGACATCTGGGGGACTCTTGGAATGGTGGTACGACGATGGAGTTCCTTTCGCCTTTGCTGTTGAGAGTGCCTCCTCTTGAGATGGGACGGGAATACTGGGAATTCTTTCCCGTTGAAAGCAGGGAAGGATCGCTCATCTCGATCTAGGAGGGGGAAACGAGGCTCCTCTGGATGTGGGCGGGACCACCGTGCTTCCTCTAGAGTGGAGACGGGTATGGCGGTGAACTTCTTGAGTTGCAGCAAGGGTGTGAAAGACCTTTTCGAAGTTCCAGAGGTTAGGTGTCATTAGTCTCCAGACGCCTCATCGGAAATAGGCCTCATCTCGCCTGGAAGGGAGAACTTCCTGGATTTTCTCGAGTTGAGGCAGGTGTTCTCGAGTTACGACGGGGACCTCAGGGACCCGCCCTGGTGGCCTCAGGAGAGGCCAGTCCCCATGCGAGTTGCTAGGGTGCCTCTCGGGATTCCTCTCCCGTCGATACTGGGGCCAAAAACCTTGTGTGGAGTCAGGGCCGGAACCGAGGATTCCTCTCAGTGGCTGACATGGATCTTTGGGTACTTCTGGAGTCTCCCCAGGGGAGTCAGGCCTCGTCTCGAGTGGGGGCATGCACGTGCGCTTTCCTTCAAGGCTGTAGCAGCAATGTCACGCTTCCCGTGGCGTGAATCAAACGATCTGTGGTTTTCCCTCGAGGCTTTCCCTCGAGGCTTTCCCACAGGGCTGTCCCACGTGCCACTGTGGTGTGAGTCGAACCTCGGCGTGAAAGATGAGACAGTGCAGGGCAAAGACGTTCCTCTGGAATGGACTGAGACATCTGGGGGACTCTTGGAATGGTGGTACGACCATGGAGTTCCTCTCGCCTTTCCTATTGAGAGTGCCTCCTCTTGAGATGCGACGGGAACGCCGGGAATTCTTTCCCGTTGAAAGCAGGGAAAGGATCCCTCATCTCGAGCTACGAGGGGGAAACGGGGCTCCTCTGGATGTGGGCGGGACCATCGTGCTTCCTCTCGAGTGGAGACGGGTGTGGCGGTGAACTTCTTGAGTTGCAGCAAGGGTGTGAAAGACCCTTTCGAAGTTCCAGAGGTTAGGTGTCATTAGTCTCCAGACGCCTCATCGGAAATAGGCCTCATCTCGCCTGGAAGGGGGAACTACCTGGAATTTCTCGAGTTGTGGCAGGTGTTCTCGAGTTACGACGGGGACCTCAGGGACCCGCCCTGGTGGCCTCAGGAGAGGCCAGTCCCCATGCGAGTTGCTAGGGGGCCTCTCGGGATTCCTCTCCCGTCGATACCGGGGCCAAAAACCTTGTGTGGAGTCAGGGCCGGAACCGAGGATTCCTCTCACGGGCTGACATGGATCTTTGGGTACTTCTGGAGTCTCCCCAGGGGAGTCAGGCCTCGTCTCGAGTCGGGGCATGCACGTGCACTTTCCTTCCAGGCTGTAGCAGCAATGTCACGCTTCCCGTGGCGTGGATCAAAGGATCTGTGGTTTTCCCTCAAGGCTTTCCCTCGAGGCTTTCCCACAGGGCTGTCCCACGTGCCACCGTGGTGTCAGTCGATCCTCGGCGTGAAAGATGAGCCAGTGCAGGGCAAAGAGATTCCTCTGGAATGGACTGAGACATCTGGGGGACTCTTGGAATGGTGGTACGACCATGGAGTTCCTCTCGCCTTTCCTGTTGAGAGTGCCTCCGCTTGAGATGCGACGGGAACGCCGGGAACTCTTTCCCATTGAAAGCAGGGAAAGGATTCCTCATCTCGAGCTACGAGGGGGAAAGGGGGCTCCTCTGGATGTGGGCGGGACAATCGTGCTTCCTCTCCAGTGGAGACGGGTATGGCGGTGAACTTCTTGAGTTGCAGCAAGGGTGTGAAAGACCCTTTCGAAGTTCCAGAGGTTAGGTGTCATTAGTCTCCAGACGCCTCATCGGAAATAGGCCTCATCCTGCCTGGAAGGGAGAACTTCCTGGATTTTCTCGAGTTGCGGCAGGTGTTCTCGAGTTACGACGGGGACCTCAGGGACCCGCCCTGGTAGCCTCAGGAGAGGCCAGTCCCCATGCGAGTTGCTAGGGGGCCTCTCGGGATTCCTCTCCCGTCGATACCCGGGCCAAAAACCTTGTGTGGAGTCAGGGCCGGAACCGAGGATTCCTCTCACGGGCTGATATGGATCTTTGGGTACTTCTGGAGTCTCGCCAGGGGAGACAGGCCCCATCTCGAGTGGGGGCATGTACGTGCGCTTTCCTTCCAGGCTGTAGCAGCAATGTCACGCTTTCCATCGCGTGGATCAAAGGATCTGTGGTTTTTCCACAGGTTTGTCCCACGTGCCACCGTGGTGTGAGTCGATCCTCGGCGTGAAAGATGAGCCAGTGCAGGGCAAAGAGGTTCCTCTGGAATGGACTGAGACATCTGGGGGACTCTTGGAATGGTGGTACGACCATGGAGTTCCTCTCGCCTTTCCTGTTGAGAGTGCCTCCTCTTGAGATGCGACGGGAACGCCGGGAATTCTTTCCCATTGGAAGCAGGGAAAGGATCGCTCATCTCGAGCTAGGAGGGGGAAACGGGGCTCCTCTGGATGTGGGCGGGACCATCGTGCTTCCTCTAGAGTGGAGACGGGTATGGCGGTGAACTTCTTGAGTTGCAGCAAGGGTGTGAAAGACCTTTTCGAAGTTCCAGAGGTTAGGTGTCATTAGTCTCCAGACGCCTCATCGGAAATAGGCCTCATCTCGCCTGGAAGGGAGAATTTCCTGGATTTTCTCGAGTTGCGGCAGGTGCTCTCGAGTTACGACGGGGACCTCAGGGACCCGCCCTGATGGCCTCAGGAGAGGCCAGTCCCCATGCGAGTTGCTAGGGGGCCTCTCGGGATTCCTCTCCCATCGATACCGGGGCCAAAAATCTTGTGTGGAGTCAGGGCCGGAAACGAGGATTCCTCTCAGGGGCTGACATGGATCTTTGGGTACTTCTGGAGTCTCCCCAGGGGAGTCAGGCCTCGGCTCGAGTGGGGGCATGCACGTGCGCTTTCCTTCCAGGCTGTAGCAGCAATGTCACGCTTCCCGAGGCGTGGATCAAAGGATCTGTGGTTTTCCCTCGAGGCTTTCCCTCGAGGCTTTCCCACAGGGCTGTCCCACGTGCCACCGTGGTGTGAGTCGATCCTCGGCGTGAAAGATGAGCCAGTGCAGGGCAAAGAGTTTCCTCTGGAATGGACTGAGACATCTGGGGGACTCTTGGAATGGTGGTGCGACCATGGAGTTCCTCTCGCCTTTCCTGTTGAGAGTGCCTCCTCTTGAGATGCGACGGGAACGCCGGGAATTCTTTCCCGTTGAAAGCAGGGAAAGGATCCCTCATCTCGAGCTCCGAGGGGGAAACGGGGCTCCTCTGGATGTGGGCGGGACCATCGTGCTTCCTCTCGAGTGGAGACGGGTATGGCGGTGAACTTCTTGAGTTGCAGCAAGGGTGTGAAAGACCCTTTCCAAGTTCCAGAGGTTAGGTGTCATTAGTCTCCAGACGCCTCATCGGAAATAGGCCTCATCTCGCCTGGAAGGGAGAACTTCCTGGATTTTCTCGAGTTGCGGCAGGTGTTCTCGAGTTACGACGGGGACGTCAGGGACCCGCCCTGGTGCCCTCAGGAGAGGCCAGTCCCCATGCGAGTTGCTAGGGGGCCTCTCGGGATTCCTCTCCCGTCGATACCGGGGCCAAAAACCTTGTGTGGAGTCAGGGCCCAAACCGAGGATTCCTCTCAGGGGCTGATATGGATCTTTGGGTACTTCCGGAGTCTCGCCAGGGGAGACAGGCCTCGTCTCGAGTGGGGGCATGCACATGCACTTTCCTTCCAGGCTGTAGCAGCAATGTGACGCTTCCCGTCGCGTGGATCAAAGGATCTGTGGTTTTCCCTCGAGGCTTTCCCTCGAGGCTTTCCCACAGGGCTGTCCCACGTGCCACCGTGGTGTGAGTCGATCCTCGGCGTGAAAGATGAGCCAGTGCAGGGCAAAGAGGTTCCTCTGGAATGGACTGAGACATCTGGGGGACTCTTGGAATGGTGGTACGACGATGGAGTTCCTCTCGCCTTTGCTGTTGAGAGTGCCTCCTCTTGAGATGGGACGGGAATACCGGGAATTCTTTCCCGTTGAAAGCAGGGAAAGGATCGCTCATCTCGATCTAGGAGGGGGAAACGAGGCTCCTCTGGATGTGGGCGGGACCATCGTGCTTCCTCTAGAGTGGAGACGGGTATGGCGGTGAACTTCTTGAGTTGCAGCAAGGGTGTGAAAGACCTTTTCGAAGTTCCAGAGGTTAGGTGTCATTAGTCTCCAGACGCCTCATCGGAAATAGGCCTCATCTCGCCTGGAAGGGAGAATTCCTGGATTTTCTCGAGTTGCGGCAGGTGTTCTCGAGTTACGACGGGGACCTCAGGGACCCGCCCTGGTGGCCTCAGGAGAGGCCAGTCCCCATGCGAGTTGCTAGGGTGCCTCTCGGGATTCCTCTCCCGTCGATACTGGGGCCAAAAACCTTGTGTGGAGTCAGGGCCGGAACCGAGGATTCCTCTCAGGGGCTGACATGGATCTTTGGGTACTTCTGGAGTCTCCCCAGGGGAGTCAGGCCTCGTCTCGAGTGGGGGCATGCACGTGCGCTTTCCTTCAAGGCTGTAGCAGCAATGCCACGCTTCCCGTGGCGTGAATCAAACGATCTGTGGTTTTCCATCGAGGTTTTCCCTCGAGGCTTTCCCACAGGGCTGTCCCACGTGCCACCGTGGTGTGAGTCGATCCTCGGCGTGAAAGATGAGCCAGTGCAGGGCAAAGAGCTTCCTCTGGAATGGACTGAGACATCTGGGGGACTCTTGGAATGGTGGTACGACCATGGAGTTCCTCTCGCCTTTCCTGTTGAGAGTGCCTCCGCTTCAGATGCGACGGGAACGCCGGGAATTCTTTCCCATTGAAAGCAGGGAAAGGATTCCTCATCTCGAGCTACGAGGGGGAAAGGGGGCTCCTCTGGATGTGGGCGGGACGATCGTGCTTCCTCTCGAGTGGAGCCGGGTATGGCGGTGAACTTCTTGAGTTGCAGCAAGGGTGTGAAAGACCCTTTCGAAGTTCCAGAGGTTAGGTGTCATTAGTCTCCAGACGCCTCATCGGAAATAGGCCTCATCTCGCCTGGAAGGGGGAACTTCCTGGAATATCTCGAGTTGCGGCAGGTGTTCTCGAGTTAAGACGGGGACCTCAGGGACCCGCCCTGGTGGCCTCAGGAGAGGACAGTCCCCATGCGAGTTGCTAGGGGGCCTCTCGGGATTCCTCTCCCGTCGATACCGGGGCCAAAAACCTTGTGTGGAGTCAGGGCCGTAACCGAGGATTCCTCTCAGGGACTGACATGGATCTTTGGGTACTTCTGGAGTCTCCCCTGGGGAGTCAGGCCTCGTCTCGAGTGGGGGCATGCACGTGCGCTTTCCTTCCAGGCTGTAGCAGAAATGTCACGCTTCCCGTTTCGTGAATCAAAGGATCTGTGGTTTCCCTCGAGGCTTTCCCTCGAGGCTTTCCCACAGGGTTGTCCCACGTGCCACCGTGGTGTGAGTCGATCCTCGGCGTGAAAGATGAGCCAGTGCAGGGCAAAGAGGTTCCTCTGGAATGGACTGAGACATCTGGGGGACTCTTGGAATGGTGGTACGACCATGGAGTTCCTCTCGCCTTTCCTGTTGAGAGTACCTCCGCTTGAAATGCGACGGGAACGCCGGGAATTCTTTCCCATTGAAAGCAGGGAAAGGATTCCTCATCTCGAGCTACGAGGGGGAAAGGGGGCTCCTCTGGATGTGGGCGGGACGATCGTGCTTCCTCTCGAGTGGAGACGCGTATGGCGGTGAACTTCTTGAGTTGCAGCAAGGGTGTGAAAGACCCTTTCGAAGTTCCAGAGGTTAGGTGTCATTAGTCTCCAGACGCCTCATCGGAAATAGGCCTCATCTCGCCTGGAAGGGAGAACTTCCTGGATTTTCTCGAGTTGCGGCAGGTGTTCTCGAGTTACGACGGGGACCTCAGGGACCGGCCCTGGTGTCCTCAGGAGAGGCCAGTCCCCATGCGAGTTGCTAGGGGGCCTCTCGGGATTCCTCTCCCGTCGATACCCGGGCCAAAAACCTTGTGTGGAGTCAGGGCCGGAACCGAGGATTCCTCTCACGGGCTGATATGGATCTTTGGGTACTTCTGGAGTCTCGCCAGGGGAGACAGGCCTCATCTCGAGTGGGGGCATGCACGTGCGCTTTCCTTCCAGGCTGTAGCAGCAATGTCACGCTTCCCATCGCGTGGATCAAAGGATCTGTGGTTTTCCCTCGAGGCTTTCCCTCGAGGCTTTCCCACAGGGCTGTCCCACGTGCCACCGTGGTGTGAGTCGATCCTCGGCGTGAAAGATGAGCCAGTGCAGGGCAAAGAGGTTCCTCTGGAATGGACTGAGACATCTGCGGGACTCTTGGAATGGTGGTACGACCATGGAGTTCCACTCGCCTTTCCTGTTGAGAGTGCCTCCTCTTGAGATGCGACGGGAACGCCGGGAATTCTTTCCCGTTGAAAGCAGGGAAACGATCGCTCATCTCGAGCTAGGAGGGGGAAACGGGGCTCCTCTGGAGGTGGGCGGGACCATCGTGCTTCCTCTAGAGTGGAGACGGGTATGGCGGTGAACTTCTTGAGTTGCAGCAAGGGTGTGAAAGACCCTTTCGAAGTTCCAGAGTTTAGGTGTCATTAGTCTCCAGACGCTTGATCGGAAATAGGCCTCATCTCGCCTGGAAGGGAGAACTTCCTGGATTTTGTCGAGTTGCGGCAGGTGTTCTCGAGTTACGACGGGGACCACAGGGACCCGCCCTGGTGGCCTCAGGAGAGGCCAGTCCCCATGCGACTTGCTAGGGGGCCTCTCGGGATTCCTCTCCCGTCGATACCGGGGCCAAAAACCTTGTGTGGAGTCAGGGCCGGAAACGAAGATTCCTCTCAGGGGCTGACATGGATCTTTGGGTACTTCTGGAGTCTCCCCAGGGGAGTCAGGCCTCGTCTCGAGTCGGGGCATGCACGTGCACTTTCCTTCCAGGCTGTAGCAGCAATGTCACGCTTCCCGTGGCCTGGATCAATGGATCTGTGGTTTTCCCTCGAGGCTTTCCCTCGAGGCTTTCCCACAGGGCTGTCCCACGTGCCACCGTGGTGTTAGTCGATCCTCGGCGTGAAAGATGAGCCAGTGCAGGGCAAAGAGGTTCCTCTGGAATGGACTGAGACATCTGGGGGACTCTTGAAATGGTGGTAAGACCATGCAGTTCCTCTCGCCTTTCTTGTTGAGAGTGCCTCCTCTTGAGATGCAACGGGAACGCCGGGAATTCTTTCCCGTTGAAAGCAGGGAAAGGATCCCTCATCTCGAGCTACGAGGGGGAAACGGGGCTCCTCTGGATGTGGGCGGGACCATCGTGCTTCCTCTCGAGTGGAGACGGGTATGGCGGTTAACTTATTGAGTTGCAGAAAGGGTGTGAAAGACCCTTTCGAAGGTCCAGAGGTTAGGTGTCATTAGTCTCCAGACGCCTCATCGGAAATAGGCCTCATCTCGCCTGGAAGAGGAAACTTCCTGGAATTTCTCAAGTTGCGGCAGGTGTTCTCGAGTTACGACGGGGACCTCAGGGACCCGCCCTGGTGGCCTCAGGAGAGGCCAGTCCCCAGGCGAGTTGCTAGGGGGCCTCTCGGGATTCCTCTCCCGTCGATACCGGGGCCAAAAACCTTGTGTGGAGTCAGGGCCGTAACCGAGGATTCCTCTCAGGGGCTGACATGGATCTTTGGGTACTTCTGGATTCTCCCCAGGGGAGTCAGGCCTCGTCTCGAGTCGGGGCATGCACGTGCACTTTCCTTCCAGGCTGTAGCAGCAATGTCACGCTTCCCGTGGCGTGGATCAAAGGATCTGTGGTTTTCCCTCGAGGCTTTCCCACAGGGCTGTCCCACGTGCCACCGTGGTGTGAGTCGATCCTCGGCGTGAAAGATGAGCCAGTGCAGGGCAAAGAGGTTCCTCTGGAATTGACTGAGACATCTGCGGGACTCTTGGAATGGTGGTACGACCATGGAGTTCCACTCGCCTTTCCTGTTGAGAGTGCCTCCTCTTGAGATGCGACGGGAACGCCGGGAATTCTTTCCCGTTGAAAGCAGGGAAAGGATCGCTCATCTCGAGCTAGGAGGGGGAAACGGGGCTCCTCTGGATGTGGGCGGGACCATCGTGCTTCCTCTAGAGTGGAGACGGGTATGGCGGTGAACTTCTTGAGTTGCAGCAAGGGTGTGAAAGACCCTTTCGAAGTTCCAGAGTTTAGGTGTCATTAGTCTCCAGACGCTTGATCGGAAATAGGCCTCATCTCGCCTGGAAGGGAGAACTTCCTGGATTTTGTCGAGTTGCGGCAGGTGTTCTCGAGTTACGACGGGGACCTCAGGGACCCGCCCTGGTGGCCTCAGGAGAGGCCAGTCCCCATGCGACTTGCTAGGGGGCCTCTCGGGATTCCTCTCCCGTCGATACCGGGGCCAAAAACCTTGTGTGGAGTCAGGGCCGGAACAGAGGATTCCTCTCAGGGGCTGACATGGATCTTTGGGTACTTCTGGAGTCTCCCTAGGGGAGTCAGGCCTCGTCTCGAGTCGGGGGCATGCACGTTCACTTTCCTTCCAGGCTATAGCAGAAATGTCACGCTTCCCGTGGCGTGGATCAAAGGATCTGTGGTTTTCCCTCGAGGCTTTCCCTCGAGGCTTTCCCACAGGGCTGTCCAACGTGCCACCGTGGTGTAAGTCGATCCTCGGCGTGAAAGATGAGCCAGTGCAGGGCAAAGAGGTTCCTCTGGAATGGACTGAGACATCTGGGGGACTCTTGGAATGGTGGTACGACCATGGAGTTCCTCTCGCCTTTCCTGTTGAGAGTGCCTCCCCTTGAGATGCGACGGGAACGCCGGGAATTCTTTCCCATTGAAAGCAGGGAAAGGATTCCTCATCTCGAGCTACGAGGGGGAAAGGGGGCTCCTCTGGATGTGGGCGGGACGATCGTGCTTCCTCTCGAGTGGAGACGGGTATGGCGGTGAACTTCTTGAGTTGCAGCAAGGGTGTGAAAGACCCTTTCGAAGTTCCAGAGGTTAGATGTCATTAGTCTCCAGACGCCTCATCGGAAATAGGCCTCATCTCGCCTGGAAGGGAGAACTTCCTGGATTTTCTCGAGTTGCGGCAGGTGTTCTCGAGTTACGACGGGGACCTCAGGGACCCGCCCTGGTGGCCTCAGGAGAGGCCAGTCCCCATGCGAGTTGCTAGGGGGCCTCTCGGGATTCCTCTCCCGTCGATACCCAGGCCAAAAACCTTGTGTGGAGTCAGGGCCGGAACCGAGCATTCCTCTCAGGGGTTACATGGATCTTTGGGTACTTCTGGAGTCTCCCCAGGGGAGTCAGGCCTCGTCTCGAGTGGGGGCATGCACGTGCGCTTTCCTTCCAGGCTGTAGCAGCAATGTCACGCTTCCCATCGCGAGGATTAAAGGATCTGTGGCTTTCCCTCGAGGCTTTCCCTCGAGGCTTTCCCACAGGGCTGTTCCACGTGCCACCGTGGTGTGAGTCGATCCTCGGCGTGAAAGATGAGCCAGTGCAGGGCAAAGAGGTTCCTCTGGAATGGACTGAGACATCTGGGGGACTCTTGGAATGGTGGTACGACCATGGAGTTCCTCTCGCCTTTCCTGTTGAGAGTGCCTCCTCTTGAGCTGCGACGGGAATGCCGGGAATTCTTTCCCGTTGAAAGCAGGGAAAGGATCCCTCATCTCGAGCTACGAGGGGGAAACGGGGCTCCTCGGGATGTGGGCGGGACCATCGTGCTTCCTCTCGAGTGGACACGGGTATGTCGGTGAACTTCTTGAGTTGCAGCAAGGGTGTGAAAGACCCTTTCGAAGTTCCAGAGGTTAGGTGTCATTAGTCTCCAGACGCCTCATCGGAAATAGGCCTCATCTCGCCTGGAAGGGAGAACTTCCTGGATTTTCTCGAGTTGCGGCAGGTGTTCTCGAGTTACGACGGGGACCTCAGGGACCCGCCCTGGTGGCCTCAGGAGAGGCCAGTCCCCATGCAAGTTGCTAGGGGGCCTCTCGGGATTCCTCTCCAGTCGATACTGGGGCCAAAAACCTTGTGTGGAGTCAGGGCCGGAACCGAGGATTCCTCTCAGGGGCTGACATTTATCTTTGGGTACTTCTGGAGTCTCCCCAGGGGAGTCAGGCCTCGTCTCGAGTGGGGGCATGCACGTGTGCTTTCCTTCCAGGCTGTAGCAGCAATGTCACGCTTCCCGTCGCGTGGATCAAAGGATCTGTGGTTTTCCCTCGAGGCTTTCCCTCGAGGCTTTCCCACAGGGCTGTCCCACGTGCCACCGTGGTGTGAGTCGATCCTCAGCGTGAAAGATGAGCCAGTGCAGGGCAAAGAGCTTCCTCTCGAATGGACTGAGACATCTGGGGGACTCTTGGAATGGTGGTACGACCATGGAGTTCCTCTCGCCTTTCCTGTTGAGAGTGCCTCCTCTTGAGATGCGCCGGGAACGCCGGGAATTCTTTCCCGTTGAAAGCAGGGAAAGGATCCCTCTTCTCGAGCTACGAGGGCGAAACAGGGCTCCTCTGGATGTGGGCGGGACCATCGTGCTTCCTCTCGAGTGGAGACGGGTATGGCGGTGAACTTCTTGAGTTGCAGCAAGGGTGTGAAAGACCCTTTCGAAGTTCCAGAGGTTAGGTGTCATTAGTCTCCAGACGCCTCATCGGAAATAGGCCTCATCTAGCCTGGAAGGGAGAACTTCCTGAATTTTCTCGAGGTGCGGCAGGTGTTCTCGAGTTACGACGGGTACCACAGGGACCCGCCCTGATGGCCTCAGGAACGGCCAGTCTCCATGCGAGTTGCTAGGGGGCCTCTCGTGATTCCTCTCCCGTCGATACCGGGGCCAAAAACCTTGTGTGGATTCAGGGCCGGAACCGAGGATTCCTCTCAGGGGCTGACATGGATCTTTGGGTACTTCTAGAGTCTCCCCAGGGGAGTCAGGCCTCGTCTCGAGTGGGGGCATGCACGTGCGCTTTCCTTCCAGGCTGTAGCAGCAATGTCACGCTTCCCGTCTTGTGGATCAAAGGATCTGTGGTTTTCCCTCGAGGCTTTCCCTCGAGGCTTTCCCACGGGGCTGTCCCACGTGCCACCGTGGTGTGAGTCGATCCTCGGCGTGAAAGATGAGCCAGTGCAGGGCAAAGAGGTTCCTCTGGAATGGACTGAGACATCTGGGGGACTCTTGGAATGGTGGTACGACCATGGAGTTCCTCTCGCCTTTCCTGTTGAGAGTGCCTCCTCTTGAGATGCGACGGGAATGCCGGGAATTCTTTCCCGTTGAAAGCAGGGAAAGGATCCCTCATCTCGAGCTCCGAGGGGGAAACGGGGCTCCTCTGGATGTGGGCGGGACCATCGTGCTTTCTCTCGTGTGGAGACGGGTATGGCGGTAAACTTCTTGAGTTGCAGCAAGGGTGTGAAAGACCCTTTCGAAGTTCCAGAGGTTAGGTGTCATTAGTCTCCAGACGCCTCATCGGAAATAGGCCTCATCTCGCCTGGAAGGGAGAACTTCCCGGATTTTCTCGAGGTGCGGCCGGTGTTCTCGAGTTACGACGGGGACCACAGGGACCCGCCCTGGTGGCCTCAGGAGAGGCCAGTCCCCATGCGAGTTGCTAGGGGGCCTCTCGGGATTCCTCTCCCGTCGATACCGGGGCCAAAAACCTTGTGTGGAGTCAGGGCTGGAACCGAGGATTCCTCTCAGGAGCTGACATGGATCTTTGTGTACTTCTGGAGTCCCACCAGGGGAGTGAGTCCTCTTCTCGATTAGGGGCATGCACGTGCACTTTCCTTCCAGGCTGTAGAGCAATGTCACGCTTCCCGTGGCGTGGATCAAAGGATCTGTGGTTTTCCCTCGAGGCTTTCCCTCGAGGCTTTCCCACAGGGCTGTCCCACGTGCCACCGTGGTGTGAGTCGATCCTCGGCGTGAAAGATGAGCCAGTGCAGGGCAAAGAGCTTCCTCTGGAATGGACTGAGACATCTGGGGGACTCTTGGAATGGTGGTATGACCATGGAGTTCCTCTCGCCTTTCCTGTTGAGAGTGCCTCCGCTTCAGATGCGACGGGAACGCCGGGAATTCTTTCCCATTGAAAGCAGGGAAAGGATTCCTCATCTCGAGCTACGAGGGGGAAAGGGGGCTCCTCTGGATGTGGGCGGGACGATCGTGCTTCCTCTCGAGTGGAGCCGGGTATGGCGGTGAACTTCTTGAGTTGCAGCAAGGGTGTGAAAGACCCTTTCGAAGTTCCAGAGGTTAGGTGTCATTAGTCTCCAGACGCCTCATCGGAAATAGGCCTCATCTCGCCTGGAAGGGGGAACTTCCTGGAATATCTCGAGTTGCGGCAGGTGTTCTCGAGTTAAGACGGGGACCTCAGGGACCCGCCCTGGTGGCCTCAGGAGAGGACAGTCCCCATGCGAGTTGCTAGGGGGCCTCTCGGGATTCCTCTCCCGTCGATACCGGGGCCAAAAACCTTGTGTGGAGTCAGGGCCGTAACCGAGGATTCCTCTCAGGGGCTGACATGGATCTTTGGGTACTTCTGGAGTCTCCCCTGGGGAGTCAGGCCTCGTCTCGAGTGGGGGCATGCACGTGCGCTTTCCTTCCAGGCTGTAGCAGAAATGTCACGCTTCCCGTTTCGTGAATCAAAGGATCTGTGGTTTCCCTCGAGGCTTTCCCTCGAGGCTTTCCCACAGGGTTGTCCCACGTGCCACCGTGGTGTGAGTCGATCCTCGGCGTGAAAGATGAGCCAGTGCAGGGCAAAGAGGTTCCTCTGGAATGGACTGTGACATCTGGGGGACTCTTGGAATGGTGGTACGACCATGGAGTTCCTCTCGCCTTTCCTTTGAGAGTGCCTCCTCTTGAGATGCGACGGGAACGCCGGGAATTCTTTCCCGTTTAAAGCAGGGAAAGGATCCCTCATCTCGAGCTACGAGGGGGAAACGGGGCTCCTCTGGATATGGGCGGGACCATCGTGCTTCCTCTCGAGTTGAGACGGGTGTGGCGGTGAACTTCTTGAGTTGCAGCAAGGGTGTGAAAGACCCTTTCGAAGTTCCAGAGGTTAGGTGTCATTAGTCTCCAGACGCCTCATCGGAAATAGGCCTCATCTCGCCTGGAAGGGGGAACTTCCTGGAATATCTCGAGTTGCGGCAGGTGTTCTCGAGTTACGACGGGGACCTCAGTGACCCGCCCTGGTGGCCTCAGGAGAGGCCAGTCCCCATGCGAGTTGCTAGGGGGCCTCTCGGGATTCCTCTCCCGTCGATACCGGGGCCAAAAACCTTGTGTGGAGTCAGGGCCATAACCGAGGATTCCTCTCAGGGGCTGACATGGATCTTTGGGTACTTCTGGAGTCTCCCCAGGGGAGTCAGGCCTCGTCTCGAGTCGGGGCATGCACGTGCACTTTCCTTCCAGGCTGTAGCAGCAATGTCACGCTTCCCGTGGCGTGGATCAAAGGATCTGTGGTTTTCCCTCGAGGCTTTCCCTCGAGGCTTTCCCACAGGGCTGTCCCACGTGCCACCGTGGTGTGAGTCGATCCTCGGCGTGAAAGATGAGCCAGTGCAGGGCAAAGAGCTTCCTCTGGAATGTACTAAGACATCTGGGGGACTCTTGGAATGGTGGTACGACCATGGAGTTCCTCTCGCCTTTCCTGTTGAGAGTACCTCCGCTTGAAATGCGACGGGAACGCCGGGAATTCTTTCCCATTGAAAGCAGGGAAAGGATTCCTCATCTCGAGCTACGAGGGGGAAAGGGGGCTCCTCTGGATGTGGGCGGGACGATCGTGCTTCCTCTCGAGTGGAGACGCGAATGGCGGTGAACTTCTTGAGTTGCAGCAAGGGTGTGAAAGACCCTTTCGAAGTTCCAGAGGTTAGGTGTCATTAGTCTCCAGACGCCTCATCGGAAATAGGCCTCATCTCGCCTGGAAGGGAGAACTTCCTGGATTTTCTCGAGTTGCGGCAGGTGTTCTCGAGTTACGACGGGGACCTCAGGGACCGGCCCTGGTGTCCTCAGGAGAGGCCAGTCCCCATGCGAGTTGCTAGGGGGCCTCTCGGGATTCCTCTCCCGTCGATACCCGGGCCAAAAACCTTGTGTGGAGTCAGGGCCGGAACCGAGGATTCCTCTCACGGGCTGATATGGATCTTTGGGTACTTCTGGAGTCTCGCCAGGGGAGACAGGCCTCATCTCGAGTGGGGGCATGCACGTGCGCTTTCCTTCCAAGCTGTAGCAGCAATGTCACGCTTCCCATCGCGTGGATCAAAGGATCTGTGGTTTTCCCTCGAGGCTTTCCCTCGAGGCTTTCCCACAGGGCTGTCCCACGTGCCACCGTGGTGTGAGTCGATCCTCGGCGTGAAAGATGAGCCAGTGCAGGGCAAAGAGGTTCCTCTGGAATGGACTGAGACATCTGCGGGACTCTTGGAATGGTGGTACGACCATGGAGTTCCACTCGCCTTTCCTGTTGAGAGTGCCTCCTCTTGAGATGCGACGGGAACGCCGGGAATTCTTTCCCGTTGAAAGCAGGGAAACGATCGCTCATCTCGAGCTAGGAGGGGGAAACGGGGCTCCTCTGGAGGTGGGCGGGACCATCGTGCTTCCTCTAGAGTGGAGACGGGTATGGCGGTGAACTTCTTGAGTTGCAGCAAGGGTGTGAAAGACCCTTTCGAAGTTCCAGAGTTTAGGTGTCATTAGTCTCCAGACGCTTGATCGGAAATAGGCCTCATCTCGCCTGGAAGGGAGAACTTCCTGGATTTTGTCGAGTTGCGGCAGGTGTTCTCGAGTTACGACGGGGACCTCAGGGACCCGCCCTGGTGGCCTCAGGAGAGGCCAGTCCCCATGCGACTTGCTAGGGGGCCTCTCGGGATTCCTCTCCCGTCGATACCGGGGCCAAAAACTTTGTGTGGAGTCAGGGCCGGAAACGAAGATTCCTCTCAGGGGCTGACATGGATCTTTGGGTACTTCTGGAGTCTCCCCAGGGGAGTCAGGCCTCGTCGCGAGTCGGGGCATGCACGTGCACTTTCCTTCCAGGCTGTAGCAGCAATGTCACGCTTCCCGTGGCCTGGATCAATGGATCTGTGGTTTTCCCTCGAGGCTTTCCCTCGAGGCTTTCCCACAGGGCTGTCCCACGTGCCACCGTGGTGTTAGTCGATCCTCGGCGTGAAAGATGAGCCAGTGCAGGGCAAAGAGGTTCCTCTGGAATGGACTGAGACATCTGGGGGACTCTTGAAATGGTGGTAAGACCATGCAGTTCCTCTCGCCTTTCTTGTTGAGAGTGCCTCCTCTTGAGATGCAACGGGAACGCCGGGAATTCTTTCCCGTTGAAAGCAGGGAAAGGATCCCTCATCTCGAGCTATGTGGGGGAAACGGGGCTCCTCTGGATGTGGGCGGGACCATCGTGCTTCCTCTCGAGTGGAGACGGGTATGGCGGTGAACTTATTGAGTTGCAGAAAGGGTGTGAAAGACCCTTTCGAAGGTCCAGAGGTTAGGTGTCATTAGTCTCCAGACGCCTCATCGGAAATAGGCCTCATCTCGCCTGGAAGGGGAAACTTCCTGGAATTTCTCGAGTTGCGGCAGGTGTTCTCGAGTTACGACGGGGACCTCAGGGACCCACCCTGGTGGCCTCAGGAGAGGCCAGTCCCCATGCGAGTTGCTAGGGGGCCTCTCGGGATTCCTCTCCCGTCGATACCGGGGCCAAAAACCTTGTATGGAGTCAGGGCCGGAACCGAGGATTCCTCTCAGGGGCTGACATGGATCTTTGGGTACTTCTGGAGTCTCCCTAGGGGAGTCAGGCCTCGTCTCGAGTCGGGGGCATGCACGTTCACTTTCCTTCCAGGCTGTAGCAGAAATGTCACGCTTCCCGTGGCGTGGATCAAAGGATCTGTGGTTTTCCCTCGAGGCTTTCCCTCGAGGCTTTCCCACAGGGCTGTCCAACGTGCCACCGTGGTGTAAGTCGATCCTCGGCGTGAAAGATGAGCCAGTGCAGGGCAAAGAGGTTCCTCTGGAATGGACTGAGACATCTGGGGGACTCTTGGAATGGTGGTACGACCATGGAGTTCCTCTCGCCTTTCCTGTTGAGAGTGCCTCCCCTTGAGATGCGACGGGAACGCCGGGAATTCTTTCCCATTGAAAGCAGGGAAAGGATTCCTCATCTCGAGCTACGAGGGGGAAAGGGGGCTCCTCTGGATGTGGGCGGGACGATCGTGCTTCCTCTCGAGTGGAGACGGGTATGGCGGTGAACTTCTTGAGTTGCAGCAAGGGTGTGAAAGACCCTTTCGAAGTTCCAGAGGTTAGATGTCATTAGTCTCCAGACGCCTCATCGGAAATAGGCCTCATCTCGCCTGGAAGGGAGAACTTCCTGGATTTTCTCGAGTTGCGGCAGGTGTTCTCGAGTTACGACGGGGACCTCAGGGACCCGCCCTGGTGGCCTCAGGAGAGGCCAGTCCCCATGCGAGTTGCTAGGGGGCCTCTCGGGATTCCTCTCCCGTCGATACCCGGGCCAAAAACCTTGTGTGGAGTCAGGGCCGGAACCGAGGATTCCTCTCACGGGCTGATATGGATCTTTGGGTACTTCTGGAGTCTCGCCAGGGGAGAGAGGCCTCATCTCGAGTGGGGGCATGCACGTGCGCTTTCCTTCCAGGCTGTAGCAGCAATGTCAAGCTTCCCATCGCGTGGATCAAAGGATCTGTGGTTTTCCCTCGAGGCTTTCCCTCGAGGCTTTCCCACAGGGCTGTCCCACGTGCCACCGTGGTGTGAGTCGATCCTCGGCGTGAAAGATGAGCCAGTGCAGGGCAAAGAGGTTCCTCTGGAATGGACTGAGACATCTGGGGGACTCTTGGAATGGTGGTACGACCATGGAGTTCCTCTCTCCTTTCCTGTTGAGAGTGCCTCCTCTTGAGATGCGACGGGAACGCCGGGAATTCTTTCCCGTTGAAAGCAGGGAAAGGATCCCTCATCTCGAGCTCCGAGGGGGAAACGGGGCTCCTCTGGATGTGGGCGGGACCAACGTGCTTCCTCTCGAGTGGAGACGGGTATGGCGGTGAACTTCTTGAGTTGCAGCAAGGGTGTGAAAGACCCTTTCGAAGTTCCAGAGGTTAGGTGTCATTAGTCTCCAGACGCCTCATCGGAAATAGGCCTCATCTCGCCTGGAAGGGGGAACTTCCTGGAATTTCTCGAGTTGTGGCAGGTGTTCTCGAGTTTCGACGGGGACCTCAGGGACCCGCCCTGGTGGCCTCAGGAGAGGCCAGTCCCCATGCGAGTTGCTAGGGGGCCTCTCGGGATTCCTCTCCCGTCGATACCGGGGCCAAAAACCTTGTGTGGAGTCAGGGCCTGAACCGAGGATTCCTCTAAGGGGCTGACATGGATCTTTGGGTTCTACTGGAGTCTCCCCAGGGGAGTCAGGCCTCGTCTCGAGTCGGGGCATGCACGTGCACTTTCCTTCCAGGCTGTAGCAGCAATGTCACGCTTCCCGTGGCGTGGATCAAAGGATCTGTGGTTTTCCCTCGAGGCTTTCCCTCGAGGCTTTCCCACAGGGCTGTCCCACGTGCCACCGTGGTGTGAGTCGATCCTCGGCGTGAAAGATGAGCCAGTGCAGGGCAAAGAGGTTCCTCTGGAATGGACTGAGTCATCTGGAGGACTCTTGGAATGGTGGTACGACCATGGAGTTCCTCTCGCCTTTGCTGTTGAGAGTGCCTCCTCTTGAGATGGGACGGGAACACCGGGAATTCTTTCCCGTTGAAAGCAGGGAAAGGATCCCTCATCTCGAGCTACGAGGGGGAAACGGGGCTCCTCTGGATGTGGGCGGGACCATCGTGCTTCCTCTCGAGTGGAGACGGGTATGGCGGTGAACTTCTTGAGTTGCAGCAAGGGTGTGAAAGACCCTTTCGAAGTTCCAGAGGTTAGGTGTCATTAGTCTCCAGAAGCCTCACCGGAAATAGGCCTCATCTCGCCTGGAAGGGAGAACTTCCTGGATTTTCTCGATTTGCGGCAGGTGTTCTCGAGTTACGACGGGGACCTCAGGGACCCGCCCTGGTGGCCTCAGGAGAGGCCAGTCCCCATGCGAGTTGCTAGGGGGCCTCTCGGGATTCCTCTCCCGTCGATACCGGGGCCAAAAACCTTGTGTGGAGTCAGGGCCGGAACCGAGGATTCCTGTCAGGGACTGACATGGATCTTTGGGTACTTCTGGAGTCTCCCCAGGGGAGTCAGGCCTCGTCTCGAGTCGGGGCATGCACGTGCACTTTCCTTCCAGGCTGTAGCAGCAATGTCACGCTTCCCGTGGCGTGGATCAAAGGATCTGTGGTTTTCCCTCGAGGCTTTCCCTCGAGGCTTTCCCACAGGGCTGTCCCACGTGCCACTGTGGTGTGAGTCGATCCTCGGCGTGAAAGATGAGCCAGTGCAGGGCAATGAGCTTCCTCTGGAACGGACTGAGACATCTGGGGGACTCTTGGAATGGTGGTACGACCATGGAGTTCCTCTCTCCTTTCCTGTTGAGAGTGCCTCCGCTTCAGATGCGACGGGAACGCCGGGAATTCTTTCCCATTGAAAGCAGGGAAAGGATTCCTCATCTCGAGCTACGAGGGGGATAGGGGGCTCCTCTGGATGTGGGTGGGACGATCGTGCTTCCTCTCGAGTGGAGACGGGTATGGCGGTGAACTTCTTGAGTTGCAGCAAGGGTGTGAAAGACCCTTTCCAAGTTCCAGAGGTTAGGTGTCATTAGTCTCCAGACGCCTCATCGGAAATAGGCCTCATCTCGCCTGGAAGGGGAAACTTCCTGGAATTTCTCGAGTTGCGGCAGGTGTTCTCGAGTTACGACGGGGACCTCAGGGACCCGCCCTGGTGGCCTCAGGAGAGGCCAGTACCCATGCGAGTTGCTAGGGGGCCTCTCGGGATTCCTCTCCCGTCGATACCGGGGCCAAAAACCTTGTGTGGAGTCAGGGCCGGAACCGAGGATTCCTCTCAGGGGCTGACATGGATCTTTGGGTTCTACTGGAGTCTCCCCAGGGGAGTCAGGCCTCGTCTCGAGTCGGGGCATGCACGTGCACTTTCCTTCCAGGCTGTAGCAGCAATGTCACGCTTCCCGTGGCGTGGATCAAAGGATCTGTGGTTTTCCCTCGAGGCTTTCCCTCGAGGCTTTCCCAAAGGGCTGTCCCACGTGCCACCGTGGTGTGAGTCGATCCTCGGCGTGAAAGATGAGCCAGTGCAGGGCAAAGAGGTTCCTCTGGAATGGACTGAGACATCTGGAGGACTCTTGGAATGGTGGTACGACCATGGAGTTCCTCTCGCCTTTGCTGTTGAGAGTGCCTCCTCTTGAGATGGGACGGGAACACCGGGAATTCTTTCCCGTTGAAAGCAGGGAAAGGATCCCTCATCTCGAGCTACGAGGGGGAAACGGGGCTCCTCTGGATGTGGGCGGGACCATCGTGCTTCCTCTCGAGTGGAGACGGGTATGGCGGTGAACTTCTTGAGTTGCAGCAAGGGTGTGAAAGACCCTTTCGAAGTTCCAGAGGTTAGGTGTCATTAGTCTCCAGACGCCTCACCGGAAATAGGCCTCATCTCGCCTGGAAGGGAGAACTTCCTGGATTTTCTCGAGTTGCGGCAGGTGTTCTCGAGTTACGACGGGGACCTCAGGGACCCGCCCTGGTGGCCTCAGGAGAGGCCAGTCCCCATGCGACTTGCTAGGGGGCCTCTCGGGATTCCTCTCCCGTCGATACCGGGGCCAAAAACCTTGTGTGGAGTCTGGGCCGGAACCGAGGATTCCTGTCAGGGACTGACATGGATCTTTGGGTACTTCTGGAGTCTCCCCAGGGGAGTCAGGCCTCGTCTCGAGTCGGGGCATGCACGTGCACTTTCCTTCCAGGCTGTAGCAGCAATGTCACGCTTCCCGTGGCGTGGATCAAAGGATCTGTGGTTTTCCCTCGAGGCTTTCCCTCGAGGCTTTCCCACAGGGCTGTCCCACGTGCCACCGTGGTGTGAGTCGATCCTCGGCGTGAAAGATGAGCCAGTGCAGGGCAATGAGCTTCCTCTGGAACGGACTGAGACATCTGGGGGATTCTTGGAATGGTGGTACGACCATGGAGTTCCTCTCTCCTTTCCTGTTGAGAGTGCCTCCGCTTCAGATGCGACGGGAACGCCGGGAATTCTTTCCCATTGAAAGCAGGGAAAGGATTCCTCATCTCGAGCTACGAGGGGGATAGGGGGCTCCTCTGGATGTGGGTGGGCCGATCGTGCTTCCTCTCGAGTGGAGACGGGTATGGCGGTGAACTTCTTGAGTTGCAGCAAGGGTGTGAAAGACCCTTTCGAAGTTCCAGAGGTTAGGTGTCATTAGTCTCCAGACGCCTCATCGGAAATAGGCCTCATCTCGCCTGGAAGGGAGAACTTCCTGGATTTTCTCGAGTTGCGGCAGGTGTTCTCGAGTTACGACGGGGACCTCAGGGACCCGCCCTGGTGGCCTCAGGAGAGGCCAGTCCCCATGCGACTTGCTAGGGGGCCTCTCGGGATTCCTCTCCCGTCGATACCCGGGCCAAAAACCTTCTGTGGAGTCAGGGCCGGAACCGAGGATTCCTCTCACGGGCTGATATGGATCTTTGGGTACTTCTGGAGTCTCGCCAGGGGAGACAGGCCTCATCTCGAGTGGGGGCATGCACGTGCGCTTTCCTTCCAGGCTGTAGCAGCAATGTCACGCTTCCCATCGCGTGGATCAAAGGATTTGTGGTTTTCCCTCGAGGCTTTCCCTCGAGGCTTTCCCACAGGGCTGTCCCACGTGCCACCGTGGTGTGAGTCGATCCTCGGCGTGAAAGATGAGCCAGTGCAGGGCAAAGAGGTTCCTCTGGAGTGGACTGAGACATCCGTGGGACTCTTGGAATGGTGGTACGACCATGGAGTTCCTCTCGCCTTTCCTGTTGAGAGTGCCTCCTCTTGAGATGCGACGGGAACGCCGGGAATTCTTTCCCGTTGAAAGCAGGGAAAGGATCGCTCATCTCGAGCTAGGAGATGGAAACGGGGCTCCTCTGGATGTGGGCGGGACCATCGTGCTTCCTCTAGAGTGGAGATGGGTATGGCGGTGAATTTCTTGAGTTGCAGCAAGGGTGTGAAAGACCCTTTCGAAGTTCCAGAGTTTAGGTGTCATTAGTCTCCAGACGCCTCATCGGAAATAGGCCTCATCTCGCCTGGAAGGGAGAACTTCCTGGATTTTCTCGAGTTGCGGCAGGTGTTCTCGAGTTACGACGGGGACCTCAGGGACCCGCCCTGGTGGCCTCAGGAGAGGCCAGTCCCCATGCGAGTTGCTAGGGGGCCTCTCGGGATTCCTCTCCCGTCGATACCGGGGCCAAAAACCTTGTGTGGAGTCAGGGCCGGAACCGAGGATTCCTCTCATTGGCTGACATGGATCTTTTGGTACTTCTGGAGTCTCACCAGGGGAGTCAGGCCTCGTCTCGAGTGGGGGCATGCACGTGCGCTTTCCTTCCAGGCTGTAGCAGCAATGTCACGCTTCCCGTGGCGTGAATCAAAGGATCTGTGGTTTTCCCTCGAGGCTTTCCCTCGAGGCTTTCCCACAGGGCTGTCCCACGTGCCACCGTGGTGTAAGTCGATCCTCGGCGTGAAAGATGAGCCAGTGCAGGGCAAAGAGCTTCCTCTGGAATGGACTGAGACATCTGGGGGACTCTTGGAATGGTGGTACGACCATGGAGTTCCTCTCGCCTTTCCTTTGAGACTGCCTCCTCTTGAGATGCGACGGGAACGCCGGGAATTCTTTTCCGTTGAAAGCAGGGAAAGGATCCCTCATCTCGAGCTACGAGGGGGAAACGGGGCTCCTCTGGATGTGGGCGGGACCATCGTGCTTCCTCTCGAGTGGAGACGGGTGTGGCGGTGAACTTCTTGAGTTGCAGCAAGGGTGTGAAAGACCCTTTCGAAGTTCCAGAGGTTAGGTGTCATTAGTCTCCAGACGCCTCATCGGAAATAGGCCTCATCTCGCCTGGAAGGGGGAACTTCCTGGAATTTCTCGAGTTGTGGCAGGTGTTCTCGAGTTACTACGGGGACCTCAGGGACCCGCCCTGGTGGCCTCAGGAGAGGCCAGTCCCCATGCGAGTTGCTAGGGGGCCTCTCGGGATTCCTCTCCCGCCGATACCGGGGCCAAAAACCTTGTGTAGAGTCAGGGCCTGAACCGAGGATTCCTCTCAGGGGCTGACATGGATCTTTGGGTACTTCTGGAGTCTCCCCAGGGGAGTCAGGCCTCGTCTCGAGTCGGGGCATGCACGTGCACTTTCCTTCCAGGCTGTAGCAGCAATGTCACGCTTCCCGTGGCGTGGATCAAAGGATCTGTGGTTTTCCCTCGAGGCTTTCCCTCGAGGCTTTCCCACAGGGCTGTCCCACGTGCCACCGTGGTGTGAGTCGATCCTCGGCGTGAAAGATGAGCCAGTGCAGGGCAATGAGCTTCCTCTGGAACGGACTGAGACATCTGGGGGACTCTTGGAATGGTGGTACGACCATGGAGTTCCTCTCTCCTTTCCTGTTGAGAGTGCCTCCGCTTCAGATGCGACGGGAACGCCGGGAATTCTTTCCCATTGAAAGCAGGGAAAGGATTCCTCATCTCGAGCTACGAGGGGGATAGGGGGCTCCTCTGGATGTGGGTGGGACGATCGTGCTTCCTCTCGAGTGGAGACGGGTATGGCGGTGAACTTCTTGAGTTGCAGCAAGGGTGTGAAAGACCCTTTCGAAGTTCCAGAGGTTAGGTGTCATTAGTCTCCAGACGCCTCATCGGAAATAGGCCTCATCTCGCCTGGAAGGGAGAACTTCCTGGATTTTCTCGAGTTGCGGCAGGTGTTCTCGAGTTACGACGGGGACCTCAGGGACCCGCCCTGGTGGCCTCAGGAGAGGCCAGTCCCCATGCGACTTGCTAGGGGGCCTCTCGGTATTCCTCTCCCGTCGATACCCGGGCCAAAAACCTTCTGTGGAGTCAGGGCCGGAACCGAGGATTCCTCTCACGGGCTGATATGGATCTTTGGGTACTTCTGGAGTCTCGCCAGGGGAGACAGGCCTCATCTCGAGTGGGGGCATGCACGTGCGCTTTCCTTCCAGGCTGTAGCAGCAATGTCACGCTTCCCATCGCGTGGATCAAAGGATTTGTGGTTTTCCCTCGAGGCTTTCCCTCGAGGCTTTCCCACAGGGCTGTCCCACGTGCCACCGTGGTGTGAGTCGATCCTCGGCGTGAAAGATGAGCCAGTGCAGGGCAAAGAGGTTCCTCTGGAATGGACTGAGACATCTGTGGGACTCTTGGAATGGTGGTACGACCATGGAGTTCCTCTCGCCTTTCCTGTTGAGAGTGCCTCCTCTTGAGATGCGACGGGAACGCCGGGAATTCTTTCCCGTTGAAAGCAGGGAAAGGATCGCTCATCTCGAGCTAGGAGATGGAAACGGGGCTCCTCTGGATGTGGGCGGGACCATCGTGCTTCCTCTAGAGTGGAGATGGGTATGGCGGTGAACTTCTTGAGTTGCAGCAAGGGTGTGAAAGACCCTTTCGAAGTTCCAGAGTTTAGGTGTCATTAGTCTCCAGACGCCTCATCGGAAATAGGCCTCATCTCGCCTGGAAGGGAGAACTTCCTGGATTTTCTCGAGTTGCGGCAGGTGTTCTCGAGTTACGACGGGGACCTCAGGGACCCGCCCTGGTGGCCTCAGGAGAGGCCAGTCCCGATGCGAGTTGCTAGGGGGCCTCTCGGGATTCCTCTCCCGTCGATACCGGGGCCAAAAACCTTGTGTGGAGTCAGGGCCGGAACCGAGGATTCCTCTCATTGGCTGACATGGATCTTTGGGTACTTCTGGAGTCTCACCAGGGGAGTCAGGCCTCGTCTCGAGTGGGGGCATGCACGTGCGCTTTCCTTCCAGGCTGTAGCAGCAATGTCACGCTTCCCGTGGCGTGAATCAAAGGATCTGTGGTTTTCCCTTGAGGCTTTCCCTCGAGGCTTTCCCACAGGGCTGTCCCACGTGCCACCGTGGTGTGAGTCGATCCTCGGCGTGAAAGATGAGCCAGTGTAGGGCAAAGAGCTTCCTCTGGAATGGACTGAGACATCTGGGGGACTCTTGGAATGGTGGTACGACCATGGAGTTCCTCTCGCCTTTCCTGTTGAGAGTGCCTCCTCTTGAGATGCGACGGGAACGCCGGGAATTCTTTCCCGTTGAAAGCAGGGGAAGGATCCCTCATCTCGAGCTACGAGGGGGAAACGGGGCTCCTCTGGATGTGGGCGGGACTATCGTGCTTCCTCTCGAGTGGAGACGGGTATGGCGGTGAACTTCTTGAGTTGCAGCAAGGGTGTGAAAGACCCTTTCGAAGTTCCAGAGGTTAGGTGTCATTAGTCTCCAGACGCCTCATCGGAAATAGGCCTCATCTCGCCTGGAAGGGAGAACTTCCTGGATTTTCTCGAGTTGCGGCAGGTGTTCTCGAGTTACGACGGGGACTTCAGGGACCCGCCCTGGTGGCCTCAGGAACGGTCAGTCCCCATGCGAGTTCCTAGGGGGCCTCTCGGGATTCCTCTCCCGTAGATACCGGGGCCAAAAACCTTGTGTGGAGTCAGGGCCGGAACCGAGGATTCCTCTCAGTGGCTGACATGGATCTTTGGGTACTTCTGGAGTCTCCTCAGGGGAGTCAGGCCTCGTCTCGAGTGGGGGCATGCACGTGCGCTTTCCTTCAAGGCTGTAGCAGCAATGTCACGCTTCCCGTGGCGTGAATCAAACGATCTGTGGTTTTCCCTCGAGGCTTTCCCTCGAGGCTTTCCCACAGGGCTGTCCCACGTGCCACCGTGGTGTGAGTCGATCCTCGGCGTGAAAGATGAGCCAGTGTAGGGCAAAGAGCTTCCTCTGGAATGGACTGAGACATCTGGGGGACTCTTGGAATGGTGGTACGACCATGGAGTTCCTCTCGCCTTTCCTGTTGAGAGTGCCTCCTCTTGAGATGCGACGGGAACGCCGGGAATTCTTTCCCGTTGAAAGCAGGGAAAGGATCCCTCATCTCGAGCTACGAGGGGGAAACGGGGCTCCTCTGGATGTGGGCGGGACTATCGTGCTTCCTCTCGAGTGGAGACGGGTATGGCGGTGAACTTCTTGAGTTGCAGCAAGGGTGTGAAAGACTCTTTCGAAGTTCCAGAGGTTAGGTGTCATTAGTCTCCAGACGCCTCATCGGAAATAGGCCTCATCTCGCCTGGAAGGGAGAACTTCCTGGATTTTCTCGAGTTGCGGCAGGTGTTCTCGAGTTACGACGGGGACCTCAGGGACCCGCCCTGGTGGCCTCAGGAACGGTCAGTCCCCATGCGAGTTGCTAGGGGGCCTCTCGGGATTCCTCTCCCGTCGATACCGGGGCCAAAAACCTTGTGTGGAGTCAGGGCCGGAACCGAGGATTCCTCTCAGTGGCTGACATGGATCTTTGGGTACTTCTGGAGTCTCCTCAGGGGAGTCAGGCCTCGTCTCGAGTGGGGGCATGCACGTGCGCTTTCCTTCAAGGCTGTAGCAGCAATGTCACGCTTCCCGTGGCGTGAATCAAACGATCTGTGGTTTTCCCTCGAGGCTTTCCCTCGAGGCTTTCCCACAGGGCTGTCCCACGTGCCACCGTGGTGTGAGTCGATCCTCGGCGTGAAAGATGAGCCAGTGCAGGGCAAAGAGCTTCCTCTGGAATGGACTGAGACATCTGGGGGACTCTTGGAATGGTGGTACGACCATGGAGTTCCTCTCGCCTTTCCTGTTGAGAGTGCCTCCTCTTGAGATGCGACGGGAACGCCGGGAATTCTTTCCCGTTGAAAGCAGGGAAAGGATCCCTCATCTCGAGCTCCGAGGGGGAAACGGGGCTCCTCTGGATGTGGGCGGGACCAACGTGCTTCCTCTCGAGTGGAGACGGGTATGGCGGTGAACTTCTTGAGTTGCAGCAAGGGTGTGAAAGACCCTTTCGAAGTTCCAGAGGTTAGGTGTCATTAGTCTCCAGACGCCTCATCGGAAATAGGCCTCATCTCGCCTGGAAGGGAGAACTTCCTGGATTTTCTCGAGTTGCGGCAGGTGTTCTCGAGTTACGACGGGGACCTCAGGGACCCGCCCTGGTGGCCTCAGGAGAGGCCAGTCCCCATGCGAGTTGCTAGGGGGCCTCTCGGGATTCCTCTCCCGTCGATACCGGGGCCAAAAACCTTGTGTGGAGACAAGGCTCGAACCGAGGATTCCTCTCAGGGGCTGATATGGATCTTTGGGTACTTCTGGAGTCTCGCCAGGGGAGACAGGTCTCGTCTCGAGTCGGGGCATGCACGTGCACTTTCCTTCCAGGCTGTAGCAGAAATGTCACGCTTCCCGTCGCGTGGATCAAAGGATCTGTGGTTTTCCCTCGAGGCTTTCCCTCGAGGCTTTCCCAGAGGGCTGTCCCACGTGCCACCGTGGTGTGAGTCGATCCTCGGCGTGAAAGATGAGCCAGTGCAGGGCAAAGAGGTTCCTCTGGAATGGACTGAGACATCTGGGGGACTCTTGGAATGGTGGTACGACCATGGAGTTCCTCTCGCCTTTGCTGTTGAGAGTGCCTCCTCTTGAGATGGGACGGGAACACCGGGAATTCTTTCCCGTTGAAAGCAGGGAAAGGATCCCTCATCTCGAGCTAGGAGGGGGAAACGGGGCTCCTCTGGATGTGGGCGGGACCATCGTGCTTCCTCTCGAGTGGAGACGGGTATGGCGGTGAACTTCTTGAGTTGCAGCAAGGGTGTGAAAGACCCTTTCGAAGTTCCAGAGGTTAGGTGTCATTAGTCTCCAGACGCCTCATCGGAAATAGGCCTCATCTCGCCTGGAAGGGAGAACTTCCTGGATTTTCTCGAGTTGCGGCAGGTGTTCTCGAGTTACGACGGGGACCTCAGGGACCCGCCCTGGTGGCCTCAGGAGAGGCCAGTCCCGATGCGAGTTGCTAGGGGGCCTCTCGGGATTCCTCTCCCGTCGATACCGGGGCCAAAAACCTTGTGTGGAGTCAGGGCCGGAACCGAGGATTCCTCTCATTGGCTGACATGGATCTTTGGGTACTTCTGGAGTCTCACCAGGGGAGTCAGGCCTCGTCTCGAGTGGGGGCATGCACGTGCGCTTTCCTTCCAGGCTGCAGCAGCAATGTCACGCTTCCCGTGGCGTGAATCAAAGGATCTGTGGTTTTCCCTTGAGGCTTTCCCTCGAGGCTTTCCCACAGGGCTGTCCCACGTGCCACCGTGGTGTGAGTCGATCCTCGGCGTGAAAGATGAGCCAGTGTAGGGCAAAGAGCTTCCTCTGGAATGGACTGAGACATCTGGGGGACTCTTGGAATGGTGGTACGACCATGGAGTTCCTCTCGCCTTTCCTGTTGAGAGTGCCTCCTCTTGAGATGCGACGGGAACGCCGGGAATTCTTTCCCGTTGAAAGCAGGGGAAGGATCCCTCATCTCGAGCTACGAGGGGGAAACGGGGCTCCTCTGGATGTGGGCGGGACTATCGTGCTTCCTCTCGAGTGGAGACGGGTATGGCGGTGAACTTCTTGAGTTGCAGCAAGGGTGTGAAAGACCCTTTCGAAGTTCCAGAGGTTAGGTGTCATTAGTCTCCAGACGCCTCATCGGAAATAGGCCTCATCTCGCCTGGAAGGGAGAACTTCCTGGATTTTCTCGAGTTGCGGCAGGTGTTCTCGAGTTACGACGGGGACTTCAGGGACCCGCCCTGGTGGCCTCAGGAACGGTCAGTCCCCATGCGAGTTCCTAGGGGGCCTCTCGGGATTCCTCTCCCGTAGATACCGGGGCCAAAAACCTTGTGTGGAGTCAGGGCCGGAACCGAGGATTCCTCTCAGTGGCTGACATGGATCTTTGGGTACTTCTGGAGTCTCCTCAGGGGAGTCAGGCCTCGTCTCGAGTGGGGGCATGCACGTGCGCTTTCCTTCAAGGCTGTAGCAGCAATGTCACGCTTCCCGTGGCGTGAATCAAACGATCTGTGGTTTTCCCTCGAGGCTTTCCCTCGAGGCTTTCCCACAGGGCTGTCCCACGTGCCACCGTGGTGTGAGTCGATCCTCGGCGTGAAAGATGAGCCAGTGTAGGGCAAAGAGCTTCCTCTGGAATGGACTGAGACATCTGGGGGACTCTTGGAATGGTGGTACGACCATGGAGTTCCTCTCGCCTTTCCTGTTGAGAGTGCCTCCTCTTGAGATGCGACGGGAACGCCGGGAATTCTTTCCCGTTGAAAGCAGGGAAAGGATCCCTCATCTCGAGCTACGAGGGGGAAACGGGGCTCCTCTGGATGTGGGCGGGACTATCGTGCTTCCTCTCGAGTGGAGACGGGTATGGCGGTGAACTTCTTGAGTTGCAGCAAGGGTGTGAAAGACTCTTTCGAAGTTCCAGAGGTTAGGTGTCATTAGTCTCCAGACGCCTCATCGGAAATAGGCCTCATCTCGCCTGGAAGGGAGAACTTCCTGGATTTTCTCGAGTTGCGGCAGGTGTTCTCGAGTTACGACGGGGACCTCAGGGACCCGCCCTGGTGGCCTCAGGAACGGTCAGTCCCCATGCGAGTTGCTAGGGGGCCTCTCGGGATTCCTCTCCCGTCGATACCGGGGCCAAAAACCTTGTGTGGAGTCAGGGCCGGAACCGAGGATTCCTCTCAGTGGCTGACATGGATCTTTGGGTACTTCTGGAGTCTCCTCAGGGGAGTCAGGCCTCGTCTCGAGTGGGGGCATGCACGTGCGCTTTCCTTCAAGGCTGTAGCAGCAATGTCACGCTTCCCGTGGCGTGAATCAAACGATCTGTGGTTTTCCCTCGAGGCTTTCCCTCGAGGCTTTCCCACAGGGCTGTCCCACGTGCCACCGTGGTGTGAGTCGATCCTCGGCGTGAAAGATGAGCCAGTGCAGGGCAAAGAGCTTCCTCTGGAATGGACTGAGACATCTGGGGGACTCTTGGAATGGTGGTACGACCATGGAGTTCCTCTCGCCTTTCCTGTTGAGAGTGCCTCCTCTTGAGATGCGACGGGAACGCCGGGAATTCTTTCCCGTTGAAAGCAGGGAAAGGATCCCTCATCTCGAGCTCCGAGGGGGAAACGGGGCTCCTCTGGATGTGGGCGGGACCAACGTGCTTCCTCTCGAGTGGAGACGGGTATGGCGGTGAACTTCTTGAGTTGCAGCAAGGGTGTGAAAGACCCTTTCGAAGTTCCAGAGGTTAGGTGTCATTAGTCTCCAGACGCCTCATCGGAAATAGGCCTCATCTCGCCTGGAAGGGAGAACTTCCTGGATTTTCTCGAGTTGCGGCAGGTGTTCTCGAGTTACGACGGGGACCTCAGGGACCCGCCCTGGTGGCCTCAGGAGAGGCCAGTCCCCATGCGAGTTGCTAGGGGGCCTCTCGGGATTCCTCTCCCGTCGATACCGGGGCCAAAAACCTTGTGTGGAGACAAGGCTCGAACCGAGGATTCCTCTCAGGGGCTGATATGGATCTTTGGGTACTTCTGGAGTCTCGCCAGGGGAGACAGGTCTCGTCTCGAGTCGGGGCATGCACGTGCACTTTCCTTCCAGGCTGTAGCAGAAATGTCACGCTTCCCGTCGCGTGGATCAAAGGATCTGTGGTTTTCCCTCGAGGCTTTCCCTCGAGGCTTTCCCAGAGGGCTGTCCCACGTGCCACCGTGGTGTGAGTCGATCCTCGGCGTGAAAGATGAGCCAGTGCAGGGCAAAGAGGTTCCTCTGGAATGGACTGAGACATCTGGGGGACTCTTGGAATGGTGGTACGACCATGGAGTTCCTCTCGCCTTTGCTGTTGAGAGTGCCTCCTCTTGAGATGGGACGGGAACACCGGGAATTCTTTCCCGTTGAAAGCAGGGAAAGGATCCCTCATCTCGAGCTAGGAGGGGGAAACGGGGCTCCTCTGGATGTGGGCGGGACCATCGTGCTTCCTCTCGAGTGGAGACGGGTATGGCGGTGAACTTCTTGAGTTGCAGCAAGGGTGTGAAAGACCCTTTCGAAGTTCCAGAGGTTAGGTGTCATTAGTCTCCAGACGCCAGATCGGAAATAGGCCTCATATCGCCTGGAAGGGAGAACTTCCTGGATTTTCTCGAGTTGCGGCAGGTGTTCTCGAGTTACGACGGGGACCTCAGGGACCCGCCCTGGTGGCCTCAGGAGAGGCCAGTCCCCATGCGACTTGCTAGGGGGCCTCTCGGGATTCCTCTCCCGTCGATACCGGGGCCAAAAACCTTGTGTGGAGTCAGGGCCGGAACCGAGGATTCCTCTCAGGGGCTGACATGGAACTTTGGGTACTTCTGGAGTCTCCCCAGGGGAGTCAGGCCTCGTCTCGAGTCGGGGCATGCACGTGCACTTTCCTTCCAGGCTGTAGCAGCAATGTCACGCTTCCCGTGGCGTGGATCAAAGGATCTGTGGTTTTCCCTCGAGGCTTTCCCTCGAGGCTTTCCCACAGGGCTGTCCCACGTGCCACCGTGGTGTGAGTCGATCCTCGGCGTGAAAGATGAGCCAGTGAAGGGCAAAGAGGTTCCTCTGGAATGGACTGAGACATCTGGGGGACTCTTGGAATGGTGGTACGACCATGGAGTTCCTCTCGCCTTTCCTGTTGAGAGTGCCTCCTCTTGAGATGCGACGGGAACGCCGGGAATTCTTTCCCGTTGAAAGCAGGGAAAGGATCCCTCATCTCGAGCTACGAGGGGGAAACGGGGCTCCTCTGGATGTGGGCGGGACCATCGTGCTTCCTCTCGAGTGGAGACGGGTGTGGCGGTGAACTTCTTGAGTTGCAGCAAGGGTGTGAAAGACCCTTTCGAAGTTCCAGAGGTTAGGTGTCATTAGTCTCCAGACGCCTCATTGGAAATAGGCCTCATCTCGCCTGGAAGGGAGAACTTCCAGGAATTTCTCGAGTTGTGGCAGGTGTTCTCGAGTTACGACGGGGACCTCAGGGACCCGCCCTGGTGGCCTTAGGAGAGGCCAGTCCCCATGCGAGTTGCTAGGGGGCCTCTCGGGATTCCTCTCCCGTCGATACCAGGGCCAAAAACCTTGTGTGGAGTCAGGGCCGGAACCGAGGATTCCTCTCAGTGGCTGACATGTATCTTTGGGTACTTCTGGAGTCTCCCCAGGGGAGTCAGGCCTCGTCTCGAGTGGGGGCATGCACGTGTGCTTTCCTTCAAGGCTGTAGCAGCAATGTCAAGCTTCCCGTGGCGTGAATCAAACGATCTGTGGTTTTCCCTCGAGGCTTTCCCTCGAGGCTTTCCCACAGGGCTGTCCCACGTGCCACCGTGGTGTGAGTCGATCCTCGGCGTGAAAGATGAGCCAGTGCAGGGCAAAGAGATTCCTCTTGAATGGACTGAGACATCTGGGGGACTCTTGGAATGGTGGTAAGACCATGGAGTTCCTCTCGCCTTTCCTGTTGAGAGTGCCTCCTCTTGAGATGCGACGGGAACGCTGGGAATTCTTTCCCGTTGAAAGCAGGGAAAGAATCCCTCATCTCGAGCTACGAGGGGGAAACGGGGCTCCTCTGGATGTGGGCGGGACCATCGTGCTTCCTCTCGAGTGGAGACGGGTATGGCGGTGAACTTCTTGAGTTGCAGCAAGGGTGTGAAAGACCCTTTCGAAGTTCCAGAGGTTAGGTGTCATTAGTCTCCAGAAGCCTCATCGGAAATAGGCCTCATCTCGCCTGGAAGGGAGAACTTCCTGGATTTTCTCGAGTTGCGGCAGGTGTTCTCGAGTTACGACGGGGACCTCAGGGACCCGCCCTAGTGGCCTCAGGAGAGGCCAGTCCCCATGCGAGTTGCTAGGGGCCCTCTCGGGATTCCTCTCCCGTCGATACTGGGGCCAAAAACCTTGTGTGGTGTCAGGGCCGGAACCGAGGATTTCTCTCAGGGGCTGACATGGATCTTTGGGTACTTCTGGAGTCTCCCCAGGGGAGTCAGGCCTTGTCTCGAGTCGGGGCATGCACGTGCGCTTTCCTTCCAGGCTGTAGCAGCAATGTCACGCTTCCCATCGCGTGGATCAAAGGATCTGTGGTTTTCCCTCGAGGCTTTCCCACAGGGCTGTCCCACGTGCCACCGTGGTGTGAGTCGATCCTCGGCGTGAAAGATGAGCCAGTGCAGGGCAAAGAGGTTCCTCTGGAATGGACTGAGACATCTGGGGGACTCTTGAAATGGTGGTACGACCATGCAGTTCCTCTCGCCTTTCTTGTTGAGAGTGCCTCCTCTTGAGATGCGACGGGAACGCCGGGAATTCTTTCCCGTTGAAAGCAGGGAAAGGATCCCTCATCTCGAGCTACGAGGGGGAAACGGGGCTCCTCTGGATGTGGGCGGGACCATCGTGCTTCCTCTCGAGTGGAGACGGGTGTGGCGGTGAACTTCTTGAGTTGCAGCAAGGGTGTGAAAGACCCTTTCGAAGTTCCAGAGGTTAGGTGTCATTAGTCTCCAGACGCCTGATCGGGAATAGGCCTCATCTCGCCTGGAAGGGAGAAATTCCTGGATTTTCTCGAGTTGCGGCAGGTGTTCTCGAGTTACGACGGGGATCACAGGGACCCGCCCTGATGGCCTCAGGAGAGGCCAGTCCCCATGTGAGTTGCTAGGGGGCCTCTCGGGATTCCTCTCCCGTCGATACCGGGGCCAAAAACCTTGTGTGGAGTCAGGGCCGGAACCGAGGATTCCTCTCAGGGGCTGACATGGATGTTTGGGTACTTCTGGAGTCTCCCCAGGGGAGTCAGGCCTCGGCTTGAGTGGGGGCATGCACGTGCGCTTTCCTTCCAGGCTGTAGCAGCAATGTCACGCTTCCCGTGGCGTGGATCAAAGGATCTGTGGTTTTCCCTCGAGGCTTTCCCTCGAGGCTTTCCCACTGGGCTGTCCCACGTGCCACCGTGGTGTGAGTCGATCCTCGGCGTGAAAGATGAGCCAGTGCAGGGCAAAGAGGTTCCTCTGGAATGGACTGAGACATCTGGGGGACTCTTGGAATGGTGGTAAGACCATGGAGTTCCTCTCGCCTTTCCTGTTGAGAGTGCCTCCTCTTGAGATGCGACGGGAACGCCGGGAATTCTTTCCCGTTGAAAGCAGGGAAAGGATCGCTCATCTCGAGCTAGGAGGGGGAAAGGGGGCTCCTCTGGATGTGGGCGGGACGATCGTGCTTCCTCTCGAGTGGAGACGGGTATGGCGGTGAACTTCTTGAGTTGCAGCAAGGGTGTGAAAGACCCTTTTGAATTTCCAGAGGTTAGGTGTCATTAGTCTCCAGACGCCTCATCGGAAATAGGCCTCATCTCGCCTGGAAGGGAGAACTTCCTGGATTTTCTCGAGTTGCGGCAGGTGTTCTCGAGTTACGACGGGGACCTCAGGGACCCGCCCTGGTGGCCTCAGGAGAGGCCAGTCCCCATGCGAGTTGCTAGGGGGCCTCTCGGGATTCCTCTCCCGTCGATACCCGGGCCAAAAACCTTGTGTGGAGTCAGGGCCGGAACCGAGGATTCCTCTCACGGGCTGATATGGATCTTTGGGTACTTCTGGAGTCTCGCCAGGGGAGACAGGCCTTATCTCGAGTGGGTGCATGCACGTGCGCTTTCCGTCCAGGCTGTAGCAGCAATGTCACGCTTCCCATCGCGTGGATCAAAGGATCTGTGGTTTTCCCTCGAGGCTTTCCCTCGAGGCTTTCCCACAGGACTGTCCCACGTGCCACCGTGGTGTGAGTCGATCCTCGGCGTGAAAGATGAGCCAGTGCAGGGCAAAGAGGTTCCTCTGAAATGGACTGAGACATCTGGGGGACTCTTGGAATGGTGGTACGACCATGGAGTTCCTCTCGCCTTTCCTGTTGAGAGTGCCTCCTCTTGAGATGCGACGGGAACGCCGGGAATTCTTTCCCGTTGAAAGCAGGGAAAGGATCGCTCATCTCGAGCTAGGAGGGGGAAACGGGGCTACTCTGGATGTGGGCGAGACCATCGTGCTTCCTCTAGAGTGGAGACGGGTATGGCGGTGAACTTCTTGAGTTGCAGCAAGGGTGTGAAAGACCCTTTCGAAGTTCCAGAGGTTAGGTGTCATTAGTCTCCAGACGCCTCATCGGAAATAGGCCTCATCTCGCCTGGAAGGGAGAACTTCCTGGATTTTCTCGAGTTGCGGCAGGTGTTCTCGAGTTACGACGGGGACCTCAGGGACCCGCCCTGGTGGCCTCAGGAGAGGCCAGTCCCCATGCGAGTTGCTAGGGGGCCTCTCGGGATTCCTCTCCCGTCGATACCGGGGCCAAAAACCTTGTGTGGAGTCACGGCCGGAACCGAGGATTCCTCTCAGGGGCTGACATGGATCTTTGGGTACTTCTGGAGTCTCCCCATGGGAGTATGGCCTCGTCTCGAGTGGGGGCATGCACGTGCGCTTTCCTTCCAGGCTGTAGCAGCAATGTCACGCTTCCCGTGGCGTGGATCAAAGGATCTGTGGTTTTCCCTCGAGGCTTTCCCTCGAGGCTTTCCCACAGGGCTGTCCCACGTGCCACCGTGGTGTGAGTCGATCCTCGGCGTGAAAGATGAGCCAGTGCAGGGCAAAGAGGTTCCTCTGGAATGGACTGAGACATCTGGGGGACTCTTGGAATGGTGGTACGACCATGGAGTTCCCCTCGCCTTTCCTGTTGAGAGTGCCTCCTCTTGAGATGCGACGGGAACGCCAGGAATTCTTTCCCGTTGAAAGCAGGGAAAGGATCGCTCATCTCGAGCTAGGAGGGGGAAAGGGGGCTCCTCTGGATGTGGGCGGGACGATCGTGCTTCCTCTCGAGTGGAGACGGGTATGGCGGTGAACTTCTTGAGTTGCAGCAAGGGTGTGAAAGACCCTTTCGAAGTTCCAGAGTTTAGGTGTCATTAGTCTCCAGACGCCTCATCGGAAATAGGACTCATCTCGTCTGGAAGGGAGAACTTCCTGGATTTTCTCGAGTTGCGGCAGGTGTTCTCGAGTTACGACGGGGACCTCAGGGACCCGCCCTGGTGGCCTCAGGAGAGGCCAGTCCCCAGGCGAGTTGCTAGGGGGCCTCTCGGGATTCCTCTCCCGTCGATACCGGGGCCAAAATCCTTGTGTGGAGTCAGGGCCGGAAACGAGGATTCCTCTCAGGGGCTGACATGGATCTTTGGGTACTTCTGGAGTCTCCCCAGGGGAGTCAGGCCTCGGCTCGAGTGGGGCCATGCACGTGCGCTTTCCTTCCAGGCTGTAGCAGCAATGTCACGCTTCCCGTGGCGTGGATCAAAGGATCTGTGGTTTTCCCTCGAGGCTTTCCCTCGAGGCTTTCCCACAGGGCTGTCCCACGTGCCACCGTGGTGTGAGTCGATCCTCGGCGTGAAAGATGAGCCAGTGCAGGGCAAAGAGGTTCCTCTGGAATGGACTGAGACATCTGGGGGACTCTTGGAATGGTGGTACGACCATGGAGTTCCTCTCGCCTTTCCTGTTGAGAGTGCCTCCGCTTGAGATGCGACGGGAACGCCGGGAATTCTTTCCCATTGAAAGCAGGGAAAGGATTCCTCATCTCGAGCTCCGAGGGGGAAAGGGGGCTCCTCTGGATGTGGGCGGGACGATCGTGCTTCCTCTCGAGTGGAGACGGGTATGGTGGTGAACTTCTTGAGTTGCAGCAAGGGTGTGAAAGACCCTTTCGAAGTTCCAGAGGTTAGGTGTCATTAGTCTCCAGACGCCTCATCGGAAATAGGCCTCATCTCGCCTGGAAGGGAGAACTTCCTGGATTTTCCCGAGTTGCGGCAGGTGTTCTCGAGTTACGACGGGGACCTCAGGGACCCGCCCTGGTGGCCTCAGGAGAGGCCAGTCCCCATGCGAGTTTCTAGGGGGCCTCTCGGGATTCCTCTCCCGTCGATACCCGGGCCAAAAACCTTGTGTGGAGTCAGGGCCGGAACCGAGGATTCCTCTCACGGGCTGATATGGATCTTTGGGTACTTCTGGAGTCTCGCCAGGGGAGACAGGCCTTATCTCGAGTGGGTGCATGCACGTGCGCTTTCCTTCCAGGCTGTAGCAGCAATGTCACGCTTCCCATCGCCTGCATCATAGGATCTGTGGTTTTCCCTCGAGGCTTTCCCTCGAGGCTTTCCCACAGGGCTGTCCCACGTGCCACCGTGGTGTGAGTCGATCCTCGGCGTGAAAGATGAGCCAGTGCAGGGCAAAGAGGTTCCTCTGAAATGGACTGAGACATCTGGGGGACTCTTGGAATGGTGGTACGACCATGGAGTTCCTCTCGCCTTTCCTGTTGAGAGTGCCTCCTCTTGAGATGCGACGGGAACGCCGGGAATTCTTTCCCGTTGAAAGCAGGGAAAGGATCGCTCATCTCGAGCTAGGAGGGGGAAACGGGGCTACTCTGGATGTGGGCGGGACCATCGTGCTTCCTCTAGAGTGGAGACGGGTATGGCGGTGAACTTCTTGAGTTGCAGCAAGGGTGTGAAAGACCCTTTCGAAGTTCCAGAGGTTAGGTGTCATTAGTCTCCAGACGCCTCATCGGAAATAGGCCTCATCTCGCCTGGAAGGGAGAACTTCCTGGATTTTCTCGAGTTGCGGCAGGTGTTCTCGAGTTACGACGGGGACCTCAGGGACCCGCCCTGGTGGCCTCAGGAGAGGCCAGTCCCCATGCGAGTTGCTAGGGGGCCTCTAGGGATTCCTCTCCCGTCGATACCGGGGCCAAAAACCTTGTGTGGAGTCACGGCCGGAACCGAGGATTCCTCTCAGGGGCTGACATGGATCTTTGGGTACTTCTGGAGTCTCCCCATGGGAGTATGGCCTCGTCTCGAGTGGGGGCATGCACGTGCGCTTTCCTTCCAGGCTGTAGCAGCAATGTCACGCTTCCCGTGGCGTGGATCAAAGGATCTGTGGTTTTCCCTCGAGGCTTTCCCTCGAGGCTTTCCCACAGGGCTGTCCCAATTGCCACCGTGGTGTGAGTCGATCCTCGGCGTGAAAGATGAGCCAGTGCAGGGCAAAGAGGTTCCTCTGGAATGGACTGACACATCTGGGGGACTCTTGGAATGGTGGTACGACCATGGAGTTCCCCTCGCCTTTCCTGTTGAGAGTGCCTCCTCTTGAGATGCGACGAGAACGCCAGGAATTCTTTCCCGTTGAAAGCAGGGAAAGGATCCCTCATCTCGAGCTACGAGGGGGAAACGGGGCTCCTCTGGATGTGGGCGGGACCATCGTGCTTCCTCTCGAGTGGAGACGGGTGTGGCGGTGAACTTCTTGAGTTGCAGCAAGGGTGTGAAAGACCCTTTCGAAGTTCCAGAGGTTAGGTGTCATTAGTCTCCAGATGCCTCATCGGAAATAGGCCTCATCTCGCCTGGAAGGGGGAACTTCCTGGAATTTCTCGAGTTGTGGCAGGTGTTCTCGAGTTACGACGGGGACCTCAGGGACCCGCCCTGGTGGCCTCAGGAGAGGCCAGTCCCCATGCGAGTTGCTAGGGGGCCTCTCGGGATTCCTCTCCCGTCGATACCGGGGCAAAAACCTTGTGTGGAGTCAGGGCCGGAACCGAGGATTCCTCTCAGGGGCTGACATGGATCTTTGGGTACTTCTGGAGTCTCCCCAGGGGAGTCAGGCCTCGTCTCGAGTCGGGGCATGCACGTGCACTTTCCTTCCAGGCTGTAGCAGCAATGTCACGCTTCCCGTGGCGTGGATCAAAGGATCTGTGGTTTTCCCTCGAGGCTTTCCCTCGAGGCTTTCCCACAGGGCTGTCCCACGTGCCACCATGGTGTGAGTCGATCCTCGGCGTGAAAGATGAGCCAGTGCAGGGCAAAGAGGTTCCTCTGGAATGGACTGAGACATCTGGGGGACTCTTGGAATGGTGGTACGACCATGGAGTTCCTCTCGCCTTTCCTGTTGAGAGTGCCTCCTCTTGAGATGCGACGGGAACGCCGGGAATTCTTTCCCGTTGAAAGCAGGGAAAGGATCGCTCATCTCGAGCTAGGAGGGGGAAACGGGGCTCCTCTGGATGTGGGCGGGACCATCGTGCTTCCTCTGGAGTGGAGACGGGTATGGCGGTGAACTTCTTGAGTTGCAGCAAGGGTGTGAAAGACCCTTTCGAAGTTCCAGAGTTTAGGTGTCATTAGTCTCCAGACGCCTGATCGGAAATAGGCCTCATCTCGCCTGGAAGGGAGAACTTCCTGGATTTTCTCGAGTTGCGGCAGGTGTTCTCGAGTTACGACGGGGACCTCAGGGACCCGCCCTGGTGGCCTCAGGAGAGGCCAGTCCCCATGCGAGTTGCAAGGGGCCCTCTCGGGATTCCTCTCCCGTCGATACTGGGGCCAAAAACCTTGTGTGGAGTTAGGGCCGGAACCGAGGATTCCTTTCAGTGGCTGACATGGATCTTTGGGTACTTCTGGAGTCTCCCCAGGGGAGTCAGGCCTCGGCTCGAGTGGGGCCATGCACGTGCGCTTTCCTTCCAGGCTGTAGCAGCAATGTCACGCTTCCCATCGCGTGGATCAAAGGATCTGTGGTTTTCCCTCGAGGCTTTCCCTCGAGTCTTTCCCACAGGGCTGTCCCACGTGCCACCGTGGTGTGAGTCGATCCTCGGCGTGAAAGATGAGCCAGTGCAGGGCAAAGAGGTTCCTCTGGAATGGACTGAGACATCTGGGGGACTCTTGGAATGGTGGTACGACCATGGAGTTCCTCTCGCCTTTTCTGTTGAGAGTGCCTCCTCTTGAGAAGCGACGGGAACGCCTGGAAATCTTTCCCGTTGAAAGCAGGGAAAGGATCCATCATCTCGAGCTACGAGGGGGAAACGGGGCTCCTCTGGATGTGGGCGGGACCATCGTGCTTCCTCTAGAGTGGAGACGGGTATGGCGGTGAACTTCTTGAGTTGCAGCAAGGGTGTGAAAGACCCTTTCGAAGTTCCAGAGGTTAGGTGTCATTAGTCTCCAGACGCCTCATCGGAAATAGGCCTCATCTCGCCTGGAAGGGAGAACTTCCTGGATTTTCTCGAGTTGCGGCAGGTGTTCTCGAGTTACGACGGGGACCTCAGGGACCCGCCCTGGTGGCCTCAGGAGAGGCCAGTCCCCATGCGAGTTGCTAGGGGGCCTCTAGGGATTCCTCTCCCGTCGATACCGGGGCCAAAAACCTTGTGTGGAGTCACGGCCGGAACCGAGGATTCCTCTCAGGGGCTGACATGGATCTTTGGGTACTTCTGGAGTCTCCCCATGGGAGTATGGCCTCGTCTCGAGTGGGGGCATGCACGTGCGCTTTCCTTCCAGGCTGTAGCAGGAATGTCACGCTTCCCGTGGCGTGGATCAAAGGATCTGTGGTTTTCGCTCGAGGCTTTCCCTCGAGGCTTTCCCACAGGGCTGTCCCAATTGCCACCGTGGTGTGAGTCGATCCTCGGCGTGAAAGATGAGCCAGTGCAGGGCAAAGATGTTCCTCTGGAATGGACTGAGACATGTGGGGGACTCTTGGAATGGTGGTACGACCATGGAGTTCCCCTCGCCTTTCCTGTTGAGAGTGCCTCCTCTTGAGATGCGACGGGAACGCCAGGAATTCTTTCCCGTTGAAAGCAGGGAAAGGATCCCTCATCTCGAGCTACGAGGGGGAAACGGGGCTCCTCTGGATGTGGGCGGGACCATCGTGCTTCCTCTCGAGTGGAGACGGGTGTGGCGGTGAACTTCTTGAGTTGCAGCAAGGGTGTGAAAGACCCTTTCGAAGTTCCAGAGGTTAGGTGTCATTAGTCTCCAGACGCCTCATCGGAAATAGGCCTCATCTCGCCTGGAAGGGGGAACTTCCTGGAATTTCTCGAGTTGTGGCAGGTGTTCTCGAGTTACGACGGAGACCTCAGGGACCCGCCCTGGTGGCCTCAGGAGAGGCCAGTCCCCATGCGAGTTGCTAGGGGGCCTCTCGGGATTCCTCTCCCGTCGATACCGGGGCAAAAACCTTGTGTGGTGTCAGGGCCGGAACCGAGGATTCCTCTCAGGGGCTGACATTGATCTTTGGGTACTTCTGGAGTCTCCCCAGGGGAGTCAGGCCTCGTCTCGAGTCGGGTCATGCACGTGCACTTTCCTTCCAGGCTGTAGCAGCAATGTCACGCTTCCCGTGGCGTGGATCAAAGGATCTGTGGTTTTCCCTCGAGGCTTTCCCTCGAGGCTTTCCCACAGGGCTGTCCCACGTGCCACCGTGGTGTGAGTCGATCCTCGGCGTGAAAGATGAGCCAGTGCAGGGCAAAGAGGTTCCTCTGAAATGGACTGAGACATCTGGGGGACTCTTGGAATGGTGGTACGACCATGGAGTTCCCCTCGCCTTTCCTGTTGAGAGTGCCTCCTCTTGAGATGCGACGGGAACGCCGGGAATTCTTTCTCGTTGAAAGCAGGGAAAGGATCGCTCATCTCGAGCTAGGAGGGGGAAACGGGGCTCCTCTGGATGTGGGCGGGACCATCGTGCTTCCTCTAGAGTGGAGACGGGTATGGCGGTGAACTTCTTGAGTTGCAGCAAGGGTGTGAAAGACCCTTTCGAAGTTCCAGAGGTTAGGTGTCATTAGTCTCCAGACGCCTCATCGGAAATAGGCCTCATCTCGCCTGGAAGGGAGAACTTCCTGGATTTTCTCGAGTTGCGGCAGGTGTTCTCGAGTTACGGCAGGTGTTCTCGAGATACGACGGGGACCTCAGGGACCCGCCCTGGTGGCCTCAGGAGAGGCCAGTCCCCATGCGAGTTGCTAGGGGGCCTCTAGGGATTCCTCTCCCGTCGATACCGGGGCCAAAAACCTTGTGTGGAGTCACGGCCGGAACCGAGGATTCCTCTCAGGGGCTGACATGGATCTTTGGGTACTTCTGGAGTCTCCCCAGGGGAGTCAGGCCTCGGCTCGAGTGGGGCCATGCACGTGCGCTTTCCTTCCAGGCTGTAGCAGCAATGTCACGCTTCCCATCGCGTGGATCAAAGGATCTGTGGTTTTCCCTCGAGGCTTTCCCTCGAGTCTTTCCCACAGGGCTGTCCCACGTGCCACCGTGGTGTGAGTCGATCCTCGGCGTGAAAGATGAGCCAGTGCAGGGCAAAGAGGTTCCTCTGGAATGGACTGAGACATCTGGGGGACTCTTGGAATGGTGGTACGACCATGCAGTTCCTCTCGCCTTTCTTGTTGAGAGTGCCTCCTCTTGAGATGCGACGGGAACGCCGGGAATTCTTTCCCGTTGAAAGCAGGGAAAGGATCCCTCATCTCGAGCTACGAGGGGGAAACGGGGCTCCTCTGGATGTGGGCGGGACCATCGTGCTTCCTCTTGAGTGGAGACGGGTATGGCGGTGAACTTCTTGAGTGGCAGAAAGGGTGTGAAAGACACTTTCGAAGTTCCAGAGGTTAGGTGTCATTAGTCTCTAGACGCCTGAACGGAAATAGGCCTCATCTCGCTTGGAAGGGAGAAATTCCTGGATTTTCTCGAGTTGCGGCAGGTGTTCTCGAGTTGCGACGGGGACCACAGGGACCCGCCCTGATGGCCTCAGGAGAGGCCAGTCCCCATGCGAGTTGCTAGGGGGCCTCTCGGGATTCCTCTCCCGTCGATACCGGGGCCAAAATCCTTGTGTGGAGTCAGGGCCGGAAACGAGGATTCCTCTCAGGGGCTGACATGGACCTTTGGGGACTTCAGGAGTCTCCCCAGGGGAGTCAGGCCTCGGCTCGAGTGGGGGCATGCACGTGCGCCTTCCTTCCAGGCTGTAGCAGCAATGTCACGCTTCCCGTGGCGTGGATGAAAGGATCTGTGGTTTTCCCTCGAGGCTTTCCCTCGAGGCTTTCCCACTGGGCTGTCCCACGTGCCACCGTGGTGTGAGTCGATCCTCGGCGTGAAAGATGAGCCAGTGCAGGGCAAAGAGGTTCCTCTGGAATGGACTGAGACATCTGGGGGACTCTTGGAATGGTGGTAAGACCATGGAGTTCCTCTCGCCTTTCCTGTTGAGAGTGCCTCCTCTTGAGATGCGACGAGAACGCCGGGAATTCTTTCCCGTTGAAAGCAGGGAAAGGATCGCTCATCTCGAGCTAGGAGGGGGAAAGGGGGCTCCTCTGGATGTGGGCGGGACGATCGTGCTTCCTCTCGAGTGGAGACGGGTATGGCGGTGAACTTCTTGAGTTGCAGCAAGGGTGTGAAAGACCCTTTCGAAGTTCCAGAGTTTAGGTGTCATTAGTCTCCAGACGCCTGATCGGAAATAGGCCTCATCTCGCCTGGAAGGGAGAACTTCCTGGATTTTCTCGAGTTGCGGCAGGTGTTCTCGAGTTACGACGGGGACCTCAGGGACCCGCCCTGGTGGCCTCAGGAGAGGCCAGTCCCCATGCGAGTTGCTAGGGGGCCTCTCGGGATTCCTCTCCCGTCGATACCGGGGCCAAAAACCTTGTTTGGAGTCAGGGCCGGAACCGAGGATTCCTCTCAGGGGCTGACATGGATCTTTGGGTACTTCTGGAGTCTCCCCAGGGGAGTCAGGCCTCGTCTCGTGTCGGGGCATGCACGTGCACTTTCCTTCCAGGCTGTAGCAGCAATGTCACGCTTCCCGTGGCGTGGATCAAAGGATCTGTGGTTTTCCCTCGAGGCTTTCCCTCGAGGCTTTCCCACAGGGCTGTCCCACGTGCCACCGTGGTGTGAGTCGATCCTCGGCGTGAAAGATGAGCCAGTGCAGGGCAAAGAGGTTCCTCTGGAATGGACTGAGACATCTGGGGGACTCTTGGAATGGTGGTACGACCATCGAGTTCCTCTCGCCTTTCCTGTTGAGAGTGCCTCCGCTTGAGATGCGACGGGAACGCCGGGAACTCTTTCCCATTGAAAGCAGGGAAAGGATTCCTCATCTCGAGCTATGAAGGGGAAAGGGGGCTCCTCTGGATGTGGGCGGGACGATCGTGCTTCCTCTCGAGTGGAGACGGGTATGGCGGTGAACTTCTTGAGCTGCAGCAAGGTTGTGAAAGACCCTTTCGAAGTTTCAGAGGTTAGGTGTCATTAGTCTCCAGACGCCTCATCGGAAATAGGCCTCATCTCGCCTGGAAGGGGAAACTTCCTGGAATTTCTCGAGTTGCGGCAGGTGTTCTCGAGTTACGACGGGGACCTCAGGGACCCGCCGTGGTGGCCTCAGGAGAGGCCAGTCCCCATGCGAGTTGCTAGGGGGCCTCTCGGGATTCCTCTCCCGTCGATACCCGGGCCAAAAACCTTGTGTGGAGTCAGGGCCGGAACCGAGGATTTCTCTCACGGGCTGATATGGATCTTTGGGTACTTCTGGAGTCTCGCCAGGGGAGATAGGCCTCATCTCGAGTGGGGGCATGCTCGTGCGCTTTCCTTCCAGGCTGTAGCAGCAATGTCACGCTTCCCATCGCGTGGATCAAAGGATCAGTGGTTTTCCCTCGAGGCTTTCCCTCGAGGCTTTCCCACAGGGCTGTCCCACGTGCCACCGTGGTGTGAGTCGATCCTCGGCGTGAAAGATGAGCCAGTGCAGGGCAAAGAGGTTCCTCTGGAATGGACTGAGACATCTGGGGGACTCTTGGAATGGTGGTACGACCATGGAGTTCCGCTCGCCTTTCCTGTTGAGAGTGCCTCCTCTTGAGATGCGACGGGAACGCCGGGAATTCTTTCCCGTTGAAAGCAGGGAAAGGATCCCTCCTCTCGAGCTCCGAGGGGGAAACGGGGCTCCTCTGGATGTGGGCGGGACCATCGTGCTTCCTCTCGAGTGGAGACGGGTATGGCGGTGAACTTCTTGAGTTGCAGCAAGGGTGTGAAAGACCCTTTCGAAGTTCCAGAGGTTAGGTGTCATTAGTCTCCAGACGCCTCTTCGGAAATAGGCCTCATCTCGCCTGGAAGGGAGAACTTCCTGGATTTTCTCGAGTTGCGGCAGGTGTTCTCGAGTTACGACGGGGACCTCAGGGACCCGCCCTGGTGGCCTCAGGAGAGGCCAGTCCCCATGCGAGTTGCTAGGGGGCCTCTCGGGATTCCTCTCCCGTCGATACCCCGGCCAAAAACCTTGTGTGGAGTCAGGGCCGGAACCGAGGATTCCTCTCACGGGCTGATATGGATCTTTGGGTACTTCTGGAGTCTCGCCAGGGGAGACAGGTCTTATCTCGAGTGGGTGCATGCACGTGCGCTTTCCTTCCAGGCTGTAGCAGCAATGTAACGCTTCCCATCGCGTGGATCAAAGGATCTGTGGTTTTCCCTCGAGGCTTTCCCTCGAGGCTTTCCCACAGGGCTGTCCCACGTGCCACCGTGGTGTGAGTCGATCCTCGGCGTGAAAGATGAGCCAGTGCAGGGCAAAGAGGTTCCTCTGAAATGGACTGAGACATCTGGGGGACTCTTGGAATGGTGGTACGACCATGGAGTTCCTCTCGCCTTTCCTGTTGAGAGTGCCTCCTCTTGAGATGCGACGGGAACGCCGGGAATTCTTTCCCGTTGAAAGCAGGGAAAGGATCGCTCATCTCGAGCTAGGAGGGGGAAACGGGGCTCCTCTGGATGTGGGCGGGACCATCGTGCTTCCTCTAGAGTGGAGACGGGTATGGCGGTGAACTTCTTGAGTTGCAGCAAGGGTGTGAAAGACCCTTTCGAAGTTCCAGAGGTTAGGTGTCATTAGTCACCAGACGCCTCATCGGAAATAGGCCTCATCTCGCCTGGAAGGGAGAACTTCCTGGATTTTCTCGAGTTGCGGCAGGTGTTCTCGAGTTACGACGGGGACCTCAGGGACCCGCCCTGGTGGCCTCAGGAGAGGCCAGTCCCCATGCGAGTTGCTAGGGGGCCTCTCGGGATTCCTTTACCGTCGATACCGGCGCCAAAAACCTTGTGTGGAGTCAGGGCCGGAACCGAGGATTCCTCTCAGGGGCTGACATGGATGTTTTGGTACTTCTGGAGTCTCCCCAGGGGAGTCAGGCCTCGGCTCGAGTGGGGGCATGCACGTGCGCTTTCCTTCCAGGCTGTAGCAGCAATGTCACGCTTCCCGTGGCGTGGATCAAAGGATCTGTGGTTTTCCCTCGAGGCTTTCCCTCGAGGCTTTCCCACAGGGCTGTCCCACGTGCCACCGTGGTGTGAGTCGATCCTCGGCGTGAAAGATGAGCCAGTGTACGGCAAAGAGGTTCCTCTGGAATGGACTGAGACATCTGGGGGACTCTTGGAATGGTGGTACGACCATGGAGTTCCTCTCGCCTCTCCTGTTGCGAGTGCCTCCTCTTGAGATGTGACGGGAAGGCCGGGAATTCTTTGCGTTGAAAGCAGGGAAAGAATCCCTCATCTCGAGCTTCGAGGGGGAAACGGGTCTCCTCTCAATGTGGGCGGGACCATCGTGCTTCCTCTCGAGTGGAGACGGGTATGGCGGTGAACTTCTTGAGTTGCAGTAAGGGTGTGAAAGACCCTTTCGAAGTTCCAGAGGTTAGGTGTCATTCGTCTCCAGACGCATCATCGGAAATAGGCCTCATCTCGCCTAGAAGGGAGAACTTCCTGGATATTCTCGAGTTGCGGCAGGTGTTCTCGAGTTATGACGGGGACCTCAGGGACCCGCCCTGGTGTCCTCAGTAAAGGCCAGTCCCCATGCGAGTTGCTAGGGGGCCTCTCGGGATTCCTCTCCCGTCGATACCGGGGCCAAAAACCTTGTCTGGAGTCAGGGCCGGAACCGAGGATTCCTCTCAGGGGCTGACATGGATCTTTGGGTATTTCTGGAGTCTCCCCAGGGGAGTCAGGCCTCGTCTCGAGTGGGGGCATGCACGTGTGCTTTCCTTCCAGGCTGTAGCAGCAATGTCACGCTTCCCGTGGCGTGGATCAAAGGATCTGTGGTTTTCCCTCGAGGCTTTCCCACAGGGCTGTCCCACGTGCCACTGTGGTGTGAGTCGACTTCTCCGTGAAAGATGAGCCTGTGCAGGGCACAGAGGTTCCTCTGGAATGGAATGAGACATCTGGGGGAGTCTTGGAGTGGTGTTACGGCCATGGAGTTCCACTCGCCTTTCCTGTTGAGAGTGCCTCCTCTTGAGATGCGACGGGAACGCAGGAATTCTTTCCCGTTGAAAGCAGGGAAAGGATCCCTCATCTCGATCTCCGAGGGGGAAACGGGGCTCCTCTGGATGGGGGCGGGACCATCGTTCTTCCTCTCGAGTGGAGACGGGTATGGCGGTGAACTTCTTGAGTTGCAGCAAGAGTGTGTAAGACCCTTTCGAAGTTCCAGAGGTTAGGTGTCATTAGTCTCCAGACGCCTCATCGGAAATAGGCCTCATCTCGCTGGAAGGGAGAACTTCCTGGATTTTCTCGAGTTGCGGCAGGTGTTCTCGAGTTACGACGGGGACCTCAGGGACCCGCCCTGGTGGCCTCAGGAGAGGCCAGTCCCCATGCGAATTGCTAGGGGGCCTCTCGAGATTCCTCTCCCGTCGATACCGGGGCCAAAAACCTTGTGTGGAGTCAGGGCCAGAACCGAGGATTCCTCTCAGGGGCTGACATGGATCTTTGGGTACTTCTGGAGTCTCCCCAGGGGAGTCAGGCCTCGTCTCGAGTGGCGGCATGCACGTGCGCTTTCCTTCCAGGCTGTAGCAGCAATGTCACGCTTCCCGTCGCGTGGATCAAAGGATCTGTGGTTTTCCCTCGAGGCTTTCCCTCGAGGCTTTCCCACAGGGCTGTCCCACGTGCCACCGTGGTGTGAGTCGATCCTCGGCGTGAAAGATGAACCAGTGCAGGGCAAAGAGGTTCCTCTGGAATGGACTGAGACATCTGGGGGACTCTTTGTATGGTGGTACGACCATGGAGTTCCGCTCGCCTTTCCTGTTGAGAGTGCCTCCTCTTGAGATGCGTCAGGAACGCCGGGAATTCTTTGCTTTGAAAGCAGTGAAAGGATCCCTCATCTCGAGCTACGAGGGGGAAACGGGGCTCCTCTGGATGTGGGCGGGACCATCGTGCTTCCTCTCGAGTGGAGACGGGTATGGCGGTGAACTTCTTGAGTTGCAGCAAGGGTGTGAAAGACCCTTTCGAAGTTCCAGAGGTTAGGTGTCATTAGTCTCCAGACGCCTCATCGGAAATAGGCCTCATCTCGCCTGGAAGGGAGAAATTCCTGGATTTTCTCGAGTTGCGGCAGGTGTTCTCGAGTTACGACGGGAACCACAGGGACCCGCCCTGATGGCCTCAGGAGAGGCCAGTCCCCATGCGAGTTGCTAGGGGGCCTCTCGGGATTCCTCTCCCGTCGATACCGGGGCCAAAAACCTTGTGTGGAGTCAGGGCCGGAACCGAGGATTCCTCTCATGGGCTGACATGGATGTTTGGGTACTTCTGGAGTCTCCCCAGGGGAGTCAGGCCTCGGCTCGAGTGGGGGCATGCACGTGCGCTTTCCTTCCAGGCTGTAGCAGCAATGTCACGCTTCCCGTGGTGTGGATCAAAGGATCTGTGGTTTTCCCTCGAGGCTTTCCCTCGAGGCTTTCCCACAGGGCTGTCCCACGTGCCACCGTGGTGTGAGTCGATCCTCGGCGTGAAAGATGAGCCAGTGCAGGGCAAAGAGGTTCCTCAGGAATGGACTGAGACATCTCGGGGACTCTTGGAATGGTGGTACGACCATGGAGTTCCTCTCGCCTTTCCTGTTGAGAGTGCCTCCTCTTGAGATGTGACGGGAACGCCGGGAATTCTTTGCGTTGAAAGCAGGGAAAGGATCCCTCATCTCGAGCTACGAGGGGGAAACGGGGCTCCTCTCGATGTGGGCGTGACCATCGTTCTTCCTCTCGAGTGGAGACGGGTATGGCGGTGAACTTCTTGAGTTGCAGCAAGGGTGTGAAAGACCCTTTCAAAGTTCCAGAGGTTAGGTGTCATTTGTCTCCAGACGCCTCATCGGAAATAGGCTTCATCTCGCCTGGAAGGGAGAACTTCCTGGATTTTCTCGAGTTGCGGCAGGTGTTCTCGAGGTACGACGGGGACCTCAGGGACCCGCCCTGGTCGCCTCAGGGGAGGCCAGTACACATGCGAGTTGCTAGGGGGCCTCTCGGGATTAATCTCCCGTCGATACCGGGGCCAAAAACCTTGTGTGGAGTCAGGGCCGGAACCGAGGATTCCTCTCAGGGGCTGACATGGATGTTTGGGTACTTCTGGAGTCTCCCCAGGGGAGTCAGGCCTCGTCTCGAGTTTGGGCATGCACGTGCGATTTCCTTCAAGGCTGTAGCAGCAATGTCACGCATCCCGTCGAGTGGAGTAATGGATCTGTGGTTTTCCAACGAGGCTTTCCCACAGGGCTGTCCCACGTGCCACCGTGGTGTGAGTTGATCCTCGGCGTGAAAGATGAGCCAGTGCAGGGCAAAGAGGTTCCTCTGGAATGGACTGAGACATCTGGGGGACTCTTGGAATGGTGGTACGACCATGGAGTTCCGCTCGCCTTTCCTGTTGAGAGTGCCTCCTCTTGAGATGCGACGGGAACGCCGGGAATTCTTTCCCGTTGAAAGCAGGGAAAGGATCCCTCATCTCGAGCTCCGAGGGGGAAACGGGGCTCCTCTGGATGTGGGCGGGACCATCGTGCTTCCTCTCGAGTGGAGACGGGTATGGCGGTGAACTTCTTGAGTTGCAGCAAGGGTGTGAAAGACCCTTTCGAAGTTCCAGAGGTTAGGTGTCATTAGTCTCCAGACGCCTCATCGGAAATAGGCCTCATCTCGCCTGGAAGGGAGAACTTCCTGGATTTTCTCGAGTTGCGGCAGGTGTTCTCGAGTTACGACGGGGACCTCAGGGACCCGCCCTGGTGGCCTCAGGAGAGGCCAGTCCCCATGCGAGTTGCTGGGAGGCCTCTCGGGATTCCTCTCCCGTCGATACCGGGGCCAAAAACCTTGTGTGGAGTCAGGGCCGGAACCGAGAATTGCTCTCAAGGGCTGCATTGGATCTTTGGGTACTTCTGGAGTCTCCCCAGGGGAGTCAGGCCTCGTCTCGAGTGGGGGCATGCACGTGCGATTTCCTTCCAGGCTGTAGCAGCAATGTCACGCTTCCCGTCGCGTGGATCAAAGGATCTGTGGTTTTCCCTCGAGGCTTTCCCTCGAGGCTTTCCCACAGGGCTGCCCCACGTGCCACCGTGGTGTGAGTCGATCCTCGGCGTGAAAGATGAGCCAGTGCAGGGCAAAGAGTTTCCTCTGGAATGGACTGAGACATATGGGGGACTCTTGGAATGGTCGTACGACCATGGAGTTTCTCTCGCCTTTCCTGTTGAGAGTGCCTCCTCTTGAGATGCGACGGGAACGCCGGGAATTCTTTCCCGTTGAAAGCAGGGAAAGGATCCCTCATCTCGAGCTACGAGGGGGAACGGGGCTCCTCTGGATGTGGGCGGGACCATCGTGCATCCTCTCGAGTGGAGACGGGTATGGCGGTGAAATTCTTGAGTTTCAACAAGGGTGTGAAAGACCCTTTCGAAGTTCCAGAGGTTAGGTGTCATTAGTCTCCAGACGCCTCATCGGAAATAGGCCTCATCTCGCCTGGAAGGGAGAACTTCCTGGATTTTCTGGAGTTGCGGCAGGTGTTCTCGAGTTACGACGGGGACCTCAGGGACCCGCCCTGGTGGCCTCAGGAGAGGCCAATCCCCATGCGAGTTGCTAGGGGGCCTCTCGAGATTCCTCTCCCGTCGATACCGGGGCCAAAAACCTTGTGTAGAGTCAGGGCCGGAACCGAGGATTCCTCTCAGGGGCTGACATGGATCTTTGGGTACTTCTGGAGTCTCCCCAGGGGAGTCAGGCCTCGTCTCGAGTGGGGGCATGCACGTGCGCTTTCCTTCCAGGCTGTAGCAGCAATGTCACGCTTCCCGTCGCGTGGATCAAAGGATCTGTGGTTTTCCCTCGAGGCTTTCCCTCGAGGCTTTCCCACAGGGCTGTCCCACGTGCCACCGTGGTGTGAGTCGATCCTCGGCGTGAAAGATGAACCAGTGCAGGGCAAAGAGGTTCCTCTGGAATGGACTGAGACATCTGGGGGACTCTTTGTATGGTGGTACGACCATGGAGTTCCGCTCGCCTTTCCTGTTGAGAGTGCCTCCTCTTGAGATGCGTCAGGAACGCCGGGAATTCTTTGCTTTGAAAGCAGTGAAAGGATCCCTCATCTCGAGCTCCGAGGGGGAAACGGGGCTCCTCTGGATGTGGGCGGGACCATCGTGCTTCCTCTCGAGTGGAGACGGGTATGGCGGTGAACTTCTTGAGTTGCAGCAAGGGTGTGAAAGACCCTTTCGAAGTTCCAGAGGTTAGGTGTCATTAGTCTCCAGACGCCTCATCGGAAATAGGCCTCATCTCGCCTGGAAGGGAGAACTTCCTGGATATTCTCGAGTTGTGGCAGGTGTTCTCGAGTTACGACGGGGACCTCAGGGACCCGCCCTGGTGGCCTCAGGAGAGGCCAGTCCCCATGCGAATTGCTAGGGGGCCTCTCGAGATTCCTCTCCCGTCGATACCGGGGCCAAAAACCTTGTGTGGAGTCAGGGCCAGAACCGAGGATTCCTCTCAGGGGCTGACATGGATCTTTGGGTACTTCTGGAGTCTCCCCAGGGGAGTCAGGCCTCGTCTCGAGTGGGGGCATGCACGTGCGCTTTCCTTCCAGGCTGTAGCAGCAATGTCACGCTTCCCGTCGCGTGGATCAAAGGATCTGTGGTTTTCCCTCGAGGCTTTCCCTCGAGGCTTTCCCACAGGGCTGTCCCACGTGCCACCGTGGTGTGAGTCGATCCTCGGCGTGAAAGATGAACCAGTGCAGGGCAAAGAGGTTCCTCTGGAATGGACTGAGACATCTGGGGGACTCTTTGTATGGTGGTACGACCATGGAGTTCCGCTCGCCTTTCCTGTTGAGAGTGCCTCGTCTTGAGATGCGTCAGGAACGCCGGGAATTCTTTGCTTTGAAAGCAGTGAAAGGATCCCTCATCTCGAGCTACGAGGGGGAAACGGGGCTCCTCTGGATGTGGGCGGGACCATCGTGCTTCCTCTCGAGTGGAGACGGGTATGGCGGTGAACTTCTTGAGTTGCAGCAAGGGTGTGAAAGACCCTTTCGAACTTCCAGAGGTTAGGTGTCATTAGTCTCCAGACGCCTCATCGGAAATAGGCCTCATCTCGCCTGGAAGGGAGAAATTCCTGGATTTTCTTGAGTTGCGGCAGGTGTTCTCGAGTTACGACGGGAACCACAGGGACCCGCCCTGATGGCCTCAGGAGAGGCCAGTCCCCATGCGAGTTGCTAGGGGGCCTCTCGGGATTCCTCTCCCGTCGATACCGGGGCCAAAAACCTTGTGTGGAGTCAGGGCCGGAACCGAGGATTCCTCTCAGGGGCTGACATGGATGTTTGGGTACTTCTGGAGTCTCTCCAGGGGAGTCAGGCCTCGGCTCGAGTGGGGGCATGAACGTGCGCTTTCCTTCCAGGCTGTAGCAGCAATGTCACGCTTCCCGTGGTGTGGATCAAAGGATCTGTGGTTTTCCCTCGAGGCTTTCCCTCGAGGCTTTCCCACAGGGCTGTCCCACGTGCCACCGTGGTGTGAGTCGATCCTCGGCGTGAAAGATGAGCCAGTGCAGGGCAAAGAGGTTCCTCTGGAATGGACTGAGACATCTCGGGGACTCTTGGAATGGTGGTACGACCATGGAGTTCCTCTCGCCTTTCCTGTTGAGAGTGCCTCCTCTTGAGATGTGACGGGAACGCCGGGAATTCTTTGCGTTGAAAGCAGGGAAAGGATCCCTCATCTCGAGCTACGAGGGGGAAACGGGGCTCCTCTCGATGTGGGCGTGACCATGGTTCTTCCTCTCGAGTGGAGACGGGTATGGCGGTGAACTTCTTGAGTTGCAGCAAGGGTGTGAAAGACCCTTTCGAAGTTCCAGAGGTTAGGTGTCATTTGTCTCCAGACGCCTCATCGGAAATAGGCTTCATCTCGCCTGGAAGGGAGAACTTCCTGGATTTTCTCGAGTTGCGGCAGGTGTTCTCGAGGTACGACGGGGACCTCAGGGACCCGCCCTGGTCGCCTCAGGGGAGGCCAGTACCCATGCGAGTTGCTAGGGGGCCTCTCGGGATTAATCTCCCGTCGATACCGGGGCCAAAAACCTTGTGTGGAGTCAGGGCCGGAACCGAGGATTCCTCTCAGGGGCTGACATGGATGTTTGGGTACTTCTGGAGTCTCCCCAGGGGAGTCAGGCCTCGTCTCGAGTGGGGGCATGCACGTGCGATTTCCTTCCAGGCTGTAGCAGCAATGTCACGCATCCCGTCGAGTGGAGTAATGGATCTGTGGTTTTCCATCGAGGCTTTCCCACAGGGCTGTCCTACGTGCCACCGTGGTGTGAGTCGATCCTCGGCGTGAAAGATGAGCCAGTGCAGGGCAAAGAGGTTCCTCTGGAATGGACTGAGACATCTGGGGGACTCTTGGAATGGTGGTACGACCATGGAGTTCCGCTCGCCTTTCCTGTTGAGAGTGCCTCCTCTTGAGATGCGACGGGAACGCCGGGAATTCTTTCCCGTTGAAAGCAGGGAAAGGATCCCTCATCTCGAGCTCCGAGGGGGAAACGGGGCTCCTCTGGATGTGGGCGGGACCATCGTGCTTCCTCTCGAGTGGAGACGGGTATGGCGGTGAACTTCTTGAGTTGCAGCAAGGGTGTGAAAGACCCTTTCGAAGTTCCAGAGGTTAGGTGTCATTAGTCTCCAGACGCCTCATCGGAAATAGGCCTCATCTCGCCTGGAAGGGAGAACTTCCTGGATTTTCTCGAGTTGCGGCAGGTGTTCTCGAGTTACGACGGGGACCTCAGGGACCCGCCCTGGTGGCCTCAGGAGAGGCCAGTCCCCATGCGAGTTGCTGGGAGGCCTCTCGGGATTCCTCTCCCGTCGATACCGGGGCCAAAAACATTGTGTGGAGTCAGGGCCGGAACCGAGAATTGCTCTCAAGGGCTGACATGGATCTTTGGGTACTTCTGGAGTCTCGCCAGGGGAGTCAGGCCTCGTCTCGAGTGGGGGCATGCACGTGCGCTTTCCTTCCAGGCTGTAGCAGCAATGTCACGCTTCCCGTGGCGTGGATCAAAGGATCTGTGGTTTTCCCTCGAGGCTTTCCCTCGAGGCTTTCCCACAGGGCTGTCCCACGTGCCACCGTGGCGTGAGTCGATCCTCGGCGTGAAAGATGAGCCAGTGCAGGGCAAAGAGGTTCCTCTGGAATGGACTGAGACATCTCGGGGACTCTTGGAATGGTGGTACGACCATGGAGTTCCTCTCGCCTTTCCTGTTGAGAGTGCCTCCTCTTGAGATGTGACGGGAACGCCGGGAATTCTTTCCCGTTGAAAGCAGGGAAAGGATCCCTCATCTCGAGCTCCGAGGGGGAAACGGGGCTCCTAAGGATGTGGGCGGGACCATCGTGCTTCCTCTCGAGTGGAGACGGGTATGGCGGTGAACTTCTTGAGTTGCAGCAAGGGTGTGAAAGACCCTTTCGAAGTTCCAGAGGTTAGGTGTCATTAGTCTCCAGACGCCTCATCGGAAATAGGCCTCATCTCGCCTGGAAGGGAGAACTTCCTGGATTTTCTGGAGTTGCGGCAGGTGTTCTCGAGTTACGACGGGGACCTCAGGGACCCGCCCTGGTGGCCTCAGGAGAGGCCAGTCCCCATGCGAGTTGCTGGGAGGCCTCTCGGGATTCGTCTCCCGTCGATACTGGGGCCAAAAACCTTGTGTGGAGTCAGGGCCGGAACCGAGAATTGCTCTCAAGGGCTGACATGGATCTTTGGGTACTTCTGGAGTCTCCCCAGGGGAGTCAGGCCTCGTCTCGAGTGGGGGCATGCACGTGCGATTTCCTTCCAGGCTGTAGCAGCAATGTCACGCTTCCCGTCGCGTGGATCAAAGGATCTGTGGTTTTCCCTCGAGGCTTTCCCTCGAGGCTTTCCCACAGAGCTGCCCCATGTGCCACCGTGGTGTGAGTCGATCCTCGGCGTGAAAGATGAGCCAGTGCAGGGCAAAGAGGTTCCTCTGGAATGGACTGAGACATCTGGGGGACTCTTGGAATGGTGGTACGACCATGGAGTTCCTCTCGCCTTTTCTGTTGAGAGTGCCTTGTCTTGAGATGCGACGGGAACGCTGGGAATTCTTTCCCGTTGAAAGCAGGGAAAGGATCCCTCATCTCGAGCTACGAGGGGGAAACGGGGCTCCTCTGGATGTGGGCGGGACCATCGTGCTTCCTCTAGAGTGGAGACGGGTATGGCGGTGAACTTCTTGAGTTGCAGCAAGGGTGTGAAAGACCCTTTCGAAGTTCCAGAGGTTAGGTGTCATTAGTCTCCAGACGCCTCATCGGAAATAGGCCTCATCTCGCCTGGAAGGGAGAACTTCCTGGATTTTCTCGAGTTGCGGCAGGTGTTCTCGAGTTACGACGGGGACCTCAGGGACCCGCCCTGGTGGCCTCAGGAGAGGCCAGTCCCCATGCGAGTTGCTAGGGGGCCTCTCGGGATTCCTCTCCCGTCGATACCGGGGCCAAAAACCTTGTGTGGAGTCAGGGCCGGAACCGAGGATTCCTCTCAGGGGTGACATGGTTCTTTGGGTACTTCTGGAGACTCCCCAGGGGAGTCAGGCCTCGTCTCGAGTGGGGGCATGCACGTGCGCTTTCCTTCCAGGCTGTAGCAGCAATGTCACGCTTCCCGTCGCGTGGATCAAAGGATCTGTGGTTTTCCCTCGAGGCTTTCCCTCGAGGCTTACCCACAGGACTGTCCCACGTGCCACCGTGGTGTGAGTCGATCCTCGGCGTGAAAGATGAGCCAGTGCAGGGCAAAGAGGTTCCTCTTGAATGGACTGAGACATCTGGGGGACTCTTGGAATGGTGGTACGACCATGGAGTTCCTCTCGCCTTTTCTGTTGAGAGTGCCTCCTCTTGAGATGCGACGGGAACGCTGGGAATTCTTTCCCGTTGAAAGCAGGGAAAGGATCCCTCATCTCGAGCTACGAGGGGGAAACGGGGCTCCTCTGGATGTAGGCGGGACCATCGTGCTTCCTCTCGAGTGGAGACGGGTATGGCGGTGAACTTCTTGAGTTGCAGCAAGGGTGTGAAAGACCCTTTCGAAGTTCCAGAGGTTAGGTGTCATTAGTCTCCAGACGCCTCATCGGAAATAGGCCTCATCTCGCCTGGAAGGGAGAACTTCCTGGATTTTCTCGAGTTGCGGCAGGTGTTCTAGAGTTAAGACGGGGACCTCAGGGACCCGCCCTGGTGGCCTCAATAGAGAACAGTCCCCATGCGTCTTGCTAGGTGGCCTCTCGTGATTCTTCTCCCGTCGATACCGGGGCCAAAAAACTTGTGTGGAGTCAGGGCCGGAACCGAGGATTCCTCTCAGGGGCTGACATGGATCTTTGGGTACTTCTGGAGTCTCCCCAGCTGAGTCAGGCCTCGTCTCGAGTGGGGACATGCACGTGCGCTTTCCTTCGAGGCTGTAGCAGCAATGTCACGCTTCCCGTGGCGTGGATCAAAGGATCTGTGGTTTTCCCTCGAGGCTTTCCCTCGAGGCTTTCCCACAGGGCTGTCCCACGTGCCACCGTGGTGTGAGTCGATCCTCGGCGTGAAAGATGAGCCAGTGCAGGGCAAAGAGGTTCGTCTGGAATGGACTGAGACATCTGGGGGACTCTTGGAATGGTGTTACGACCATGGAGTTACTCTCGCCTTTCCTGTTGAGAGTGCCTCCTCTTGAGATGCGACGGGAACGCCGGGAATTCTTTCCCGTTGAAAGCAGGGAAAGGATCCCTCATCTCGAGCTAAGAGGGGGATACGGGGCTCCTCTGGATGTGCGCGGGATCATCGTGCTTCCTCTCGAGTGGAGATGGGTATGGCTGTGAACTTCTTGAGTTGCCGCAAGGGTGTGAAAGACCCTTTCGAATTTCCAGAGGTTAGGTGTCATTACTCTCCAGACGCCTCATCGGAAATTGGCCTCATCTCGCCTGTAAGGGAGAACTTCCTGGATTTTCTCGAGTTGCGGCAGGTGTTCTCGAGATACGACGGGGACATCAGGGACCCGCTCTGGTGGCCTCTGGAAAAGCCAGTCCCCATGCGAGTTGCTAGGGGGCCTCTAGGGATTCCTCTCCCGTCGATACTGGGGCCAAAAACCTTGTGTGGAGTCAGGGCTGGAACCGAGGATTCCTCTCAGGGGCTGACATGAATCTTTGAGTACTTCTGGAGTCTCCCCAGGGGAGTCAGGCCTCGTCTCGAGTGGGGGCATGGACGTGCGCTTTCCTTCCAGACTGTAGCAGCAATGTCACGCTTCCCGTCGCGTGGATCAAAGGATCTGTGGTTTTCCCTCGAGGCTTTCCCACAGGGCTGCCCCACGTGCCACCTTGGTGTGAGTCGATCCTCGGCGTGAAAGATGAGCCAGTGCAGGGCAAAGAGGTTCCTCTGGAATAGACTGAGACATCTGGGGGACTCTTGGAATGGTGGTACGACCATGGAGTTCCTCTCGCCTTTTCTGTTGAGAGTGCCTCCTCTTGAGATGCGACGGGAACGCTGGGAATTCTTTCCCGTTGAAAGCAGGGAAAGGTTCCCTCATCTCGAGCTACGAGGGGGAAACGGGGCTCCTCTGGATGTGGGCGGGACCATCGTGCTTCCTCTCGAGTGGAGACGGGTATGGCGGTGAACTTCTTGAGTTGCAGCAATTGTGTGAAAGACCCTTTCGAAGTTCCAGAGGTTAGGTGTCATTAGTCTCCAGACGCCTCATCGGAAATAGGCCTCATCTCGCCTGGAAGGGAGAACTTCCTGGATTTTCTCGAGTTGCGGCAGGTGTTCTCGAGTTACGACGGGGACCTCAGGGACCCGCTCTGGTTGCCTCAGGAGAGGCCAGTCCCCATGCGAGGTGCTAGGGGGCCTATCGGGATTCCTCTCCCGTCGATACCGGGGCCAAAAACCTTGTGTGCAGTCAGGGCCGGAACCGAGGATTCCTCTCAGGGGCTGACATGGATCTTTGGGTACTTCTGGAGTCTCCCCAGGGGAGTCAGGCCTCGTCTCGAGTGGGGGCATGCACGTGCGCTTTCCTTCCAGGCTGTAGCAGCAATGTCACGCTTCCCGTGGCGTGGATCAAAGGATCTGTGGTTTTCCCTCGAGGCTTTCCCACAGGGCTGTCCCACGTGCCACCGTGGTGTGAGTCGATCCTCGGCGTGAAAGATGAGCCAGTGCAGGGCAAAGATGTTCCTCTGGAATGGACTGAGACATCTGGGGGACTCTTGGAATGGTGGTACGACCATGGAGTTCCTCTCGCCTTTCCTGTTGAGAGTGCCTCCTGTTGAGATGCGACGAGAACGCCGGGAATTCTTTCCCGTTGAAAGCAGGGAAAGGATCCCTCATCTCGAGCTACGAGGGGGAAACGGGGCTCCTCTGGATGTGGGCGGGACCATCGTGCTTCCTCTCGAGTGGACACGGGTATGGCGGTGAACTTCTTGAGTTGCAGCAAGGGTGTGAAAGACCCTTTCGAAGTTCCAGAGGTTAGGTGTCATTAGTCTCCAGACGCCTCATCGGAAATAGGCCTCATCTCACCTGGAAGGGAGAACTTCCTGGATTTTCTCGAGTTGCGGCAGGTGTTCTCGAGGTACGACGGGAAACTCAGGGACCCGCCCTGGTGGCCTCAGGAGAGGCCAGTCCCCATGCGATGTGCTAGGGGGCCTCTCGGGATTCCTCTCCCGTCGATACCGGGGCCAAAAACCTTGTGTGGAGTCAGGGCCGGAACCGAGGATTCCTCTCAGGGGCTGACATGGATCTTTGGGTACTTCTGGAGTCTCCCCAGGGGAGTCAGGCCTCGTCTCGAGTGGGGGCATGCACGTGCGCTTTCCTTCCAGGCTGTAGCAGCAATGTCACGCTTCCTGTCGCGTGGATCAAAGGATCTGTGTTTTTCCCTCGAGGCTTTCCCTCGAGGCTTTCCCACAGGGCTGTCCCACGTGCCACCGTGGTGTGAGTCGATCCTCGGCGTGAAAGATGAGCCAGTGCAGGGCAAAGAGGTTCCTCTGGAATGGACTGAGACATCTGGGGTACTCTTGGAATGGTGGTACGACCATGGAGTTCCTCTCGCCTTTCCTGTTGAGAGTGCCTCCTCTTGAGATGCGACGGGAACGCCGGGAATTCTTTCCCGTTGAAAGCAGGGAAAGGATCCCTCATCTCGAGCTCCGAGGGGGAAACGGGGCTCCTCTGGATGTGGGCGGGACCATCGTGCTTCCTCTCGAGTGGAGACGGGTATGGCGGTGAACTTCTTGAGTTGCAGCAAGGGTGTGAAAGACCGTTTCGAAGTTCCAGAGGTTAGGTGTCATTAGTCTCCAGACGCCTCATCGGAAATAGGCCTCATCTCGCCTGGAAGGGAGAACTTCCTGGATTTTCTCGAGTTGCGGCAGGTGTTCTCGAGTTACGACGGGGACCTCAGGGACCCGCCCTGGTGGCCTCAAGAACAGCCAGTCCCCATGCGAGTTGCTAGGGGGCCTCTCGGGATTCCTCTCCCGTCGATACCGGGGCCAAAAACCTTGTGTGGAGTCAGGGCCGGAACCGAGGATTACTCTCAGGGGCTGACATGGATCTTTGGGTACTTCTGGAGTCTCCCCAGGGGAGTCAGGCCTCGTCTCGAGTGGGGGCATGCACGTGTGCTTTCCTTCCAGGCTGTAGCAGCAATGTCACGCTTCCCGTGGCGTGGATCAAAGGATCTGTGGTTTTCCCTCGAGGCTTTCCCTCGAGGCTTTCCCGCAGGGCTGTCCCACGTTCCACCGTGGTGTGAGTCGATCCTCGGCGTGAAAGATGAGCCAGTGCAGGGCAAAGAGGTTCCTCTGGAATGGACTGAGACATCTGGGGGACTCTTGGAATGGTGGTACGACCATGGAGTTCCTCTCGCCTTTCCTGTTGAGAGTGCCTCCTCTTGAGATGCGACGGGAACGCCGGGAATTCTTTCCCGTTGAAAGCAGGGAAAGGATCCCTCATCTCGAGATACGAGGGGGAAACGGGGCTCCTCTGGATGTGGGCGGGACCATCGTGCTTCCTCCCGAGTGGAGACGGGTATGGCGGTGAACTTCTTGAGTTGCAGCAAGGGTGTGAATGACCCTTTCGAAGTTCCAGAGGTTAGGTGTCATTAGTCTCCAGACGCCTCATCGGAAATAGGCCTCATCTGACCTGGAAGGGAGAACTTCCTGGATTTGCTCGAGTTGCGGCAGGTGTTCTCGAGTTACGACGGGGACCTCAGGGACCCGCCCTGGTGGCCTCAGGAGAGGCCAGTCCCCATGCTAGTTGCTAGGGGGCGCCTCGGGATTCCTCTCCCTTCGATACCGGGGCCAAAAACCTTGTGTGGAGTCAGGGCCGGAACCGAGGATTCCTCTCAGGGGCTGACATGGATCTTTGGGTACTTCTGGAGTCTCCCCAGGGGAGTCAGGCCTCGTCTCGAGTGGGGGCATGCACGTGCGCTTTCCTTCCAGGCTGTAGCAGCAATGTCATTCTTCCCGTCGCATTTATCAAAGGATCTGTGGCTTTCCCTCGAGACTTCCCCTCGAGGCTTTCCCACAGGGCTGTCAAACGTGGCACCGTGGTGTGAGTCGATCCTCGGCGTGAAAGATGAGCCAGTGCAGGGCAAAGAGGTTCCTCTGGAATGGACTGAGACATCTGGGGGACTCTTGGAATGGTGGTACGACCATGGAGTTCCTCTCGCCTTTCCTGTTGAGAGTGCCTCCTCTAGAGATGCGATGGGAACGCCGGGAATTCTTTCCCGTTGAAAGCAGGGAAAGGATCCCTCATCTCGAGCTACGAGGGGGAAACGGGGCTCCTCTGGATGTGGGCGGGACCATCGTGCTTCCTCCCGAGTGGAGACGGGTACGGCGGTGAACTTCTTGAGTTGCAGCAAGGGTGTGAATGACCCTTTCGAAGTTCCAGAGGTTAGGTGTCATTAGGCTCCAGACGCCTCATCGGAAATAGGCCTCATCTCGCCTGGAAGGGAGAACTTCCTGGATTTGCTCGAGTTGCGGCAGGTGTTCTCGAGTTACGACGGGGACCTCAGGGACCCGCCCTGGTGGCCTCAGGAGAGGCCAGTCCCCATGCTAGTTGCTAGGGGGCCCCTCGGGATTCCTCTCCCGTCGATACTGGGGCCAAAAACCTTGTGTGGAGTCAGGGCCGGAACCGAGGATTCCTCTCAGGGGCTGACATGGATCTTTGGGTACTTCTGGAGTCTCCCCAGTGGAGTCAGGCCTCGTCTCGAGTGGGGGCATGCACTTGCGCTTTCCTTCCAGGCTGTAGCAGCAATGTCACGCTTCCCGTCGCGTGGATCAAAGGATATGTGGTTTTCCCTCGAGGCTTTCCCTCGAGGCTTTCCCACAGGGCTGTCCCACCTGCGACCGTGGTGTGAGTCGATCCTCGGCGTGAAAGATGAGCCAGTGCAGGGCAAAGAGGTTCCTCTGGAATGGACTGAGACATCTGGGGGACTCTTGGAATGGTGGTACGACCATGGAGTTCCTCTCGCCTTTCCTGTTGAGAGTGCCTCCTCTTGAGATGCGACGGGAACGCCGGGAATTCTTTCCCGTTGAAAGCAGGGAAAGGATCCCTCATCTCGAGCTACGAGGGGGAAACGGGGCTCCTCTGGATGTGGGCGGGACCATCGTGCTTCCTCCCGAGTGGAGACGGGTATGGCAGTGAACTTCTTGAGTTGCAGCAAGGGTGGGAATGACCCTTTCGAAGTTCCAGAGGTTAGGTGTCATTAGTCTCCAGACGCCTCATCGGAAATAGGCCTCATCTGGCCTGGAAGGGAGAACTTCCTGGATTTGCTCGAGTTGCGGCAGGTGTTCTCGAGTTACGACGGGGACCTCAGGGACCCGCCCTGGTGGCCTCAGGAGAGGCCAGTCCCCATGCTAGTTGCTAGGGGGCCCCTCGGGATTCCTCTCCCTTCGATACCGGGGCCAAAAACCTTGTGTGGAGTCAGGGCCGGAACCGAGGATTCCTCTCAGGGGCTGACATGGATCTTTGGGTACTTCTGGAGTCTCCCCAGGGGAGTCAGGCCTCGTCTCGAGTGGGGGCATGCACGTGCGCTTTCCTTCCAGGCTGTAGCAGCAATGTCATTCTTCCCGTCGCATTTATCAAAGGATCTGTGGCTTTCCCTCGAGACTTCCCCTCGAGGCTTTCCCACAGGTCTGTCCCACGTGCGACCGTGGTGTGAGTCGATCCTCGGCGTGAAAGAAGAGCCAGTGCAGGGCAAAGAGGTTCCTCTGGAATGGACTGAGACATCTGGGGGACTCTTGGAATGGTGGTACGACCATGGAGTTCCTCTCGCCTTTCCTGTTGAGAGTGCCTCCTCTTGAGATGCGACGGGAACGCCGGGAATTCTTTCCCGTTGAAAGCAGGGAAAGGATCCCTCATCTCGAGCTACGAGGGGGAAACGGGGCTCCTCTGGATGTGGGCGGGACCATCGTGCTTCCTCTCGAGTGGAGACGGGTATGGCGGTGAACTTCTTGAGTTGCAGCAAGGGTGTGAAAGACCCTTTCGAAGTTCCAGAGGTTAGGTGTCATTAGTCTCCAGACGCCTCATCGGAAATAGGCCTCATCTCGCCTGCAAGGGAGAACTTCCTGGATTTTCTCGAGTTGCGGCAGGTGTTCTCGAGTTACGACGGGGACCTCAGGGACCCGCCCTGGTGGCCTCAAGAACAGCCAGTCCCCATGCGAGTTGCTAGGGGGCCTCTCGGGATTCCTCTCCCGTCGATACCGGGGCCAAAAACCTTGTGTGGAGTCAGGGCCGGAACCGAGGATTACTCTCAGGGGCTGACATGGATCTTTGGGTACTTCTGGAGTCTCCCCAGGGGAGTCAGGCCTCGTCTCGAGTGGGGGCATGCACGTGTGCTTTCCTTCCAGGCTGTAGCAGCAATGTCACGCTTCCCGTGGCGTGGATCAAAGGATCTGTGGTTTTCCCTCGAGGCTTTCCCTCGAGGCTTTCCCGCAGGGCTGTCCCACGTTCCACCGTGGTGTGAGTCGATCCTCGGCGTGAAAGATGAGCCAGTGCAGGGCAAAGAGGTTCCTCTGGAATGGACTGAGACATCTGGGGGACTCTTGGAATGGTGGTACGACCATGGAGTTCCTCTCGCCTTTCCTGTTGAGAGTGCCTCCTCTTGAGATGCGACGGGAACGCCGGGAATTCTTTCCCGTTGAAAGCAGGGAAAGGATCCCTCATCTCGAGATACGAGGGGGAAACGGGGCTCCTCTGGATGTGGGCGGGACCATCGTGCTTCCTCCCGAGTGGAGACGGGTATGGCGGTGAACTTCTTGAGTTGCAGCAAGGGTGTGAATGACCCTTTCGAAGTACCAGAGGTTAGGTGTCATTAGTCTCCAGACGCCTCATCGGAAATAGGCCTCATCTGACCTGGAAGGGAGAACTTCCTGGATTTGCTCGAGTTGCGGCAGGTGTTCTCGAGTTACGACGGGGACCTCAGGGACCCGCCCTGGTGGCCTCAGGAGAGGCCAGTCCCCATGCTAGTTGCTAGGGGGCGCCTCGGGATTCCTCTCCCTTCGATACCGGGGCCAAAAACCTTGTGTGGAGTCAGGGCCGGAACCGAGGATTCCTCTCAGGGGCTGACATGGATCTTTGGGTACTTCTGGAGTCTCCCCAGGGGAGTCAGGCCTCGTCTCGAGTGGGGGCATGCACGTGCGCTTTCCTTCCAGGCTGTAGCAGCAATGTCATTCTTCCCGTCGCATTTATCAAAGGATCTGTGGCTTTCCCTCGAGACTTCCCCTCGAGGCTTTCCCACAGGGCTGTCAAACGTGGCACCGTGGTGTGAGTCGATCCTCGGCGTGAAAGATGAGCCAGTGCAGGGCAAAGAGGTTCCTCTGGAATGGACTGAGACATCTGGGGGACTCTTGGAATGGTGGTACGACCATGGAGTTCCTCTCGCCTTTCCTGTTGAGAGTGCCTCCTCTAGAGATGCGACGGGAACGCCGGGAATTCTTTCCCGTTGAAAGCAGGGAAAGGATCCCTCATCTCGAGCTACGAGGGGGAAACGGGGCTCCTCTGGATGTGGGCGGGACCATCGTGCTTCCTCCCGAGTGGAGACGGGTACGGCGGTGAACTTCTTGAGTTGCAGCAAGGGTGTGAATGACCCTTTCGAAGTTCCAGAGGTTAGGTGTCATTAGGCTCCAGACGCCTCATCGGAAATAGGCCTCATCTCGCCTGGAAGGGAGAACTTCCTGGATTTGCTCGAGTTGCGGCAGGTGTTCTCGAGTTACGACGGGGACCTCAGGGACCCGCCCTGGTGGCCTCAGGAGAGGCCAGTCCCCATGCTAGTTGCTAGGGGGCCCCTCGGGATTCCTCTCCCGTCGATACTGGGGCCAAAAACCTTGTGTGGAGTCAGGGCCGGAACCGAGGATTCCTCTCAGGGGCTGACATGGATCTTTGGGTACTTCTGGAGTCTCCCCAGTGGAGTCAGGCCTCGTCTCGAGTGGGGGCATGCACGTGCGCTTTCCTTCCAGGCTCTAGCAGCAATGTCACGCTTCCCGTCGCGTGGATCAAAGAATCTGTGGTTTTTCCTCGAGGCTTTCCCATGAGGCTTTCCCACATGGCTGTCCCACGTGCCACCGTGGTGTGAGTCGATCCTCGGCGTGAAAGATGAGCCAGTGCAGGGCAAAGAGGTTCCTCTGGAATGGACTGAGACATCTGGGGGACTCTTGGAATGGTGGTACCACCATGGAGTTCCTCTCGCCTTTCCTGTTGAGAGTGCCTCCTCTTGAGATGCGACGGGAACGCCGGGAATTCTTTCCCGTTGAAAGCAGGGAAAGGATCCCTCATCTCGAGCTACGAGGGGGAAACGGGGCTCCTCTGGATGTGGGCGGGACCATCGTGCTTCCTCTCGAGTGGAGACGGGTATGGCGGTGAACTTCTTGAGTTGCAGCAATTGTGTGAAAGACCCTTTCGAAGTTCCAGAGGTTAGGTGTCATTAGTCTCCAGACGACTCATCGGAAATAGGCCTCATCTCGCCTGCAAGGGAGAACTTCCTGTATTTTCTCGAGTTGCGGCAGGTGTTCTCGAGTTACGACGGGGACGTTAGGGACCCGCCCTGGTGGCGTCAGGAGAGGCCACTCCCCATTCGAGTTGCTAGGCTGCCTCTCGGGATTCCTCTCCCGTTGATACCGGGGCCAAAAACCTTGTGTGGAGACAGGGCCGGAACCGAGGATTCCTCTCAGGGGCTGACATGGATCTTTGGGTACTTCTGGAGTCTCCCCAGGGGAGTCAGGCCTCTTCTCGAGTGGTGGCATGCACTTGCGCTTTCCTTCCAGGCTGTAGCAGCAATGTCACGCTTCCCGTCGCGTGGATCAAAGGATATGTGGTTTTCCCTCGAGGCTTTCCCTCGAGGCTTTCCCACAGGGCTGTCCCACCTGCGACCGTGGTGTGAGTCGATCCTCGGCGTGAAAGATGAGCCAGTGCAGGGCAAAGAGGTTCCTCTGGAATGGACTGAGACATCTGGGGGACTCTTGGAATGGTGGTACGACCATGGAGTTCCTCTCGCCTTTCCTGTTGAGAGTGCCTCCTCTTGAGATGCGACGGGAACGCCGGGAATTCTTTCCCGTTGAAAGCAGGGAAAGGATCCCTCATCTCGAGCTACGAGGGGGAAACGGGGCTCCTCTGGATGTGGGCGGGACCATCGTGCTTCCTCCCGAGTGGAGACGGGTATGGCAGTGAACTTCTTGAGTTGCAGCAAGGGTGGGAATGACCCTTTCGAAGTTCCAGAGGTTAGGTGTCATTAGTCTCCAGACGCCTCATCGGAAATAGGCCTCATCTGGCCTGGAAGGGAGAACTTCCTGGATTTGCTCGAGTTGCGGCAGGTGTTCTCGAGTTACGACGGGGACCTCAGGGACCCGCCCTGGTGGCCTCAGGAGAGGCCAGTCTCCATGCTAGTTGCTAGGGGGCCCCTCGGGATTCCTCTCCCTTCGATACCGGGGCCAAAAACCTTGTGTGGAGTCAGGGCCGGAACCGAGGATTCCTCTCAGGGGCTGACATGGATCTTTGGGTACTTCTGGAGTCTCCCCAGGGGAGTCAGGCCTCGTCTCGAGTGGGGGCATGCACGTGCGCTTTCCTTCCAGGCTGTAGCAGCAATGTCATTCTTCCCGTCGCATTTATCAAAGGATCTGTGGCTTTCCCTCGAGACTTCCCCTCGAGGCTTTCCCACAGGTCTGTCCCACGTGCGACCGTGGTGTGAGTCGATCCTCGGCGTGAAAGAAGAGCCAGTGCAGGGCAAAGAGGTTCCTCTGGAATGGACTGAGACATCTGGGGGACTCTTGGAATGGTGGTACGACCATGGAGTTCCTCTCGCCTTTCCTGTTGAGAGTGCCTCCTCTTGAGATGCGACGGGAACGCCGGGAATTCTTTCCCGTTGAAAGCAGGGAAAGGATCCCTCATCTCGAGCTACGAGGGGGAAACGGGGCTCCTCTGGATGTGGGCGGGACCATCGTGCTTCCTCTCGAGTGGAGACGGGTATGGCGGTGAACTTCTTGAGTTGCAGCAAGGGTGTGAAAGACCCTTTCGAAGTTCCAGAGGTTAGGTGTCATTAGTCTCCAGACGCCTCATCGGAAATAGGCCTCATCTCGCCTGCAAGGGAGAACTTCCTGGATTTTCTCGAGTTGCGGCAGGTGTTCTCGAGTTACGACGGGGACCTCAGGGACCCGCCCTGGTTGCCTCAGGAGAGGCCAGTCCCCATGCGAGTTGCTAGGGGGCCTCTCGGGATTCCTCTCCCGTCGATACCGGGGCCAAAAACCTTGTGTGGAGTCAGGGCCGGAACCGAGGATTACTCTCAGGGGTGACATGTATCTTTGGGTACTTCTGGAGTCTCCCCAGGGGAGTCAGGACTCGTCTCGAGTGGGGGCATGCACGTGCGCTTTCCTTCCAGGACGCAGCAGCAATGTCACGCTTCCCGTCGCGTGGATCAAAGGATCTGTGGTTTTCCCTCGAGGCTTTCCCTCGAGGCTTTCCCACAAGGCTTTCCCACGTGCCACCGTGGTGTGAGTCGATCCTCGGCGTGAAAGATGAGCCAGTGCAGGGCAAAAGGTTCCTCTGGAATGGACTGAGACATCTGGGGGACTCTTGGAATGGTGGTACGACCATGGAGTTCCTCTCGCCTTTCCTGTTGAGAGTGCCTCCTCTTGAGATGCGACGGGAACGCTGGGAATTCTTTCCCGTTGAAAGCAGGGAAAGGATCCCTCATCTCGAGCTACGAGGGGGAAACGGGGCTCCTCTGGATGTGGGCGGGACCATCGTGCTTCCTCTCGAGTGGAGACGGGTATGGCGGTGAACTTCTTGAGTTGCAGCAAGGGTGTGAAAGACCCTTTCGAAGTTCCAGAGTTAAGTGTCATTAGTCTCCAGACGCCTCATCAGAAATAGGCCTCATCTCGCCTGGAAGGGAGAACTTCCTGGATTTTCTCGAGTTGCGGCAGGTGTTCTCGAGTTACGACGGGGACCTCAGGGACCCGCCCTGGTGGCCTCAGGAGAGGCCAGTCCCCATGCGAGTTGCTAGGGGGCCTCTCGGGATTCCTCTCCCATCGATACCGGGGCCAAAAACCTTGTGTGGAGTCAGGGCCGGGACCGAGGATTCCTCTCAAGGGCTGACATGGATCTTTGGGTACTTCTGGAGTCTCCCCACGGGAGTCAGGCCTCGTCTCGAGTGGGGGCATGCACGTGCGCTTTCCTTCCAGGCTGTAGCAGCAATGTCACGCTTCCCGTCGCGTGGATCAAAGGATCTGTGGTTTTCCCTCGAGGCTTTCCCACAGGGCTGTCCCACGTGCCACCGTGGTGTGAGTCGATCCTCGGCGTGAAAGATGAGCCAGTGCAGGGCAAAGAGGTTCCTCTGGAATGGACTGAGACATCTGGGGGACTCTTGGAATGGTGGTACGACCATGGAGATCCTCTCGCCTTTCCTGTTGAGAGTGCCTCCTCTTGAGATGCGACGGGAACGCCGGGAATTCTTTCCCGTTGAAAGCAGGGAAAGGATCCCTCATCTCGAGCTACGAGGGGGAAACGGGGCTCCTCTGGATGTGGGCGGGACCATCGTGCTTCCTCTCGAGTGGAGACGGGTATGGCGGTGAACTTCTTGAGTAGCAGCAAGGGTGTGAAAGACCCTTTCGAAGTTCCAGAAGTTAGGTGTCATTAGTCTCCAGACGCCTCATTGGAAATATGCCTCATCTGACCTGGAAGGGAGAACTTCCTGGATTTTCTCGAGTTGCGGCAGGTGTTCTCGAGTTACGACGGGGACCTCAGGGACCCGCCCTGGTGGCCTCAGGAGAGGCCAGTCCCCATGCGAGTTGCTAGGGGGCCTCTCGGGATTCCTCTCCCGTCGATACCGGGGCCAAGAACCTTGTGTGGAGTCAGGGCCCGAACCGAGGATTCCTCTCAGGGGCTGACATGGATCTTTGGGTACTTCTGGAGTCTCCCCACTGGAGTCAGGCCTCGTTTCGAGTGGGGGCATGCACGAGCGCTTTTCTTCCAGGCTGTAGCAGCAATGTCACGCTTCCCGTTGCGTGGATCAAAGGATCTGTGGTTTTCCCTCGAGGCTTTCCCTCGAGGCTTTGCCACAGGGCTGTCCCACGTGCCACCGTGGTGTGAGTCGATCCTCGGCGTGAATGATGAGCCAGTGCAGGGCAAAGAGGTTCCTCTGGAATGGACTGAGACATCTGGGGGACTCTTGGAATGGTGGTACGACCATGGAGTTCCTCTCGCCTTTCCTGTTGAGAGTGCCTCCTCTTGAGATGCGACGGGAACGCCGGGAATTCTTTCCCGTTGAAAGCAGGGAAAGGATCCCTCATCTCGAGCTACGAGGGGGAAACGGGGCTCCTCTGGATGTGGGCGGGACCATCGTGCTTCCTCTCGAGTGGAGACGGGTATGGCGGTGAACTTCTTGAGTAGCAGCAAGGGTGTGAAAGACCCTTTCGAAGTTCCAGAGGTTAGGTGTCATTAGTCTCCAGACGCCTCATCGGAAATAGGCCTCATCTCGGCTGGAAGGGAGAACTTCCTGGATTTTCTCGAGTTGCGGCAGGTGTTCTCGAGTTACGACGGGGACCTCAGGGACCCGCCATGGTGGCCTCAGGAAAGGCCAGTCCCCTTGCGAGTTGCTAGGGGGCCTCTCAGGATTCCTCTCCCGGCGATACCGGGGCCAACAACCTTGTGTGGAGTCAGGGCCGGAAACGAGGTTTCCTCTCAGGGGTGACATGGATCTTTGGGTACTTCTGGAGTCTCCCTAGGGGAGTCAGGCCTCGTCTCGAGTGGGGGCATGCACGTGCGCTTTCCTTCCAGGCTGTAGCAGGAATGTCACGCTTCCCGTCGCGTGGATCAAAGGATCTGTGGTTTTCCCTCGAGGCTTTCCCTCGAGGCTTTCCCACAGGGCTTTCCCACGTTCCACCGTGGTGTGAGTCGATCCTCGGCGTGAAAGATGAGCCAGTGCAGGGCAAAGAGGTTCCTCTGCAATGGACTGAGACATCTGGGGGACTCTTGGAATGGTGGTACGACCATGGAGATCCTCTCGCCTTTCCTGTTGAGAGTGCCTCCTCTTGAGATGCGACGGGAACGCCGGGAATTCTTTCCCGTTGAAAGCAGGGAAAGGATCCCTCATCTCGAGCTACGAGGGGGAAACGGGGCTCCTCTGGATGTGGGCGGGACCATCGTGCTTCCTCTCGAGTGGAGACGGGTATGGCGGTGAACTTCTTGAGTAGCAGGAAGGGTGTGAAAGACCCTTTCGAAGTTCCAGAGGTTAGGTGTCATTAGTCTCCAGACGCCTCATTGGAAATAGGCCTCATCTGGCCTGGAAGGGAGAACTTCCTGGATTTTCTCGAGTTGCGGGAGGTGTTCTCGAGTTACGACGGGGACCTCAGGGACCCGCCCTGGTGGCCTCAGGAGAGGCCAGTCCCCATGCGAGTTGCTAGGGGGCCTCTCGGGATTCCTCTCCCGTCGATACCGGGGCCAAAAACCTTGTGTGGAGTCAGGGCCGGAACCGAGGTTTCCTCTCAGGGGTGACATGGATATTTGGGTACTTCTGGAGTCTCCCTAGGGGAGTCAGGACTCGTCTCGAGTGGGGGCATGCACGTGCGCTTTCCTTCCAGGCTGTAGCAGCAGTGTCACGCTTCCCGTCGCGTGGATCAAAGGATCTGTGGTTTTCCCTCGAGGCTTTCCCACAGGGCTGTCACACGTGCCACCGTGGTGTGAGTCGTCCTCGGCGTGAATGATGAGCCAGTGCAGGGCAAAGAGGTTCCTCTGGAATGGACTGAGACATCTGGGGGACTCTTGGAATGGTGGTACGACCATGGAGTTCCTCTCGCCTTTCCTGTTGAGAGTGCCTCCTCTTGAGATGCGACGGGAACGCCGGGAATTCTTTCCCGTTGAAAGCAGGGAAAGGATCCCTCATCTCGAGCTACGAGGGGGAAACGGGGCTCCTCTGGATGTGGGCAGGACCATCGTGCTTCCTCTCGAGTGGAGACGGGTATGGCGGTGAACTTCTTGAGTAGCAGCAAGGGTGTGAAAGACCCTTTCGAAGTTCCAGAGGTTAGGTGTCATTAGTCTCCAGACGCCTCATCGGAAATAGGCCTCATCTCGGCTGGAAGGGAGAACTTCCTGGATTTTCTCGAGTTGCGGCAGGTGTTCTCGAGTTACGACGGGGACCTCAGGGACCCGCCATGGTGGCCTCAGGAAAGGCCAGTCCCCATGCGAGTTGCTAGGGGGCCTCTCAGGATTCCTCTCCCGTCGATACCGGGGCCAACAACCTTGTGTGCAGTCAGGGCCGGAAACGAGGTTTCCTCTCAGGGGTGACATGGATCTTTGGGTACTTCTGAAGTCTCCCTAGGGGAGTCAGGCCTCGTCTCGAGTGGGGGCATGCACGTGCGCTTTCCTTCCAGGCTGTAGCAGCAATGTCACGCTTCCCGTCGCGTGGATCAAAGGATCTGTGGTTTTCCCTCGAGGCTTTCCCTCGAGGCTTTCCCACAGGGCTTTCCCACGTTCCACCGTGGTGTGAGTCGATCCTCGGCGTGAAAGATGAGCCAGTGCAGGGCAAAGAGGTTCCTCTGCACTGGACTGAGACATCTGGGGGACTCTTGGAATGGTGGTACGACCATGGAGATCCTCTCGCCTTTCCTGTTGAGAGTGCCTCCTCTTGAGATGCGACGGGAACGCCGGGAATCCTTTCCCGTTGAAAGCAGGGAAAGGATCCCTCATCTCGAGCTACGAGGGGGAAACGGGGCTCCTCTGGATGTGGGCGGGACCATCGTGCTTCCTCTCGAGTGGAGACGGGTATGGCGGTGAACTTCTTGAGTAGCAGCAAGGGTGTGAAAGACCCTTTCGAAGTTCCAGAGGTTAGGTGTCATTAGTCTCCAGACGCCTCATTGGAAATAGGCCTCATCTGGCCTGGGAGGGAGAACTTCCTGGATTTTCTCGAGTTGCGGCAGGTGTTCTCGAGTTACGACGGGGACCTCAGGGACCCGCCCTGGTGGCCTCAGGAGAGGCCAGTCCCCATGCGAGTTGCTAGGGGGCCTCTCGGGATTCCTCTCCCGTCGATACCGGGGCCAAAAACCTTGTGTGGAGTCAGGGCCGGAACCGAGGTTTCCTCTCAGGGGTGACATGGATCTTTGGGTACTTCTGGAGTCTCCCTAGGGGAGTCAGGACTCGTCTCGAGTGGGGGCATGCACGTGCGCTTTCCTTCCAGGCTGCAGCAGCAATGTCACGCTTCCCGTCGCGTGGATCAAAGGATCTGTGGTTTTCCCTCGAGGCTTTCCCACAGGGCTGTCACACGTGCCACCGTGGTGTGAGTCGACCTCGGCGTGAAAGATGAGCCAGTGCAGGGCAAAGAGGTTCCTCTGGAATGGACTGAGACATCTGGGGGACTCTTGGAATGGTGGTACGACCATGGAGTTCCTCTCGCCTTTCCTGTTGAGAGTGCCTCCTCTTGAGATGCGACGGGAACGCCGGGAATTCTTTCCCGTTGAAAGCAGGGAAAGGATCCCTCATCTCGAGCTACGAGGGGGAAACGGGGCTCCTCTGGATGTGGGCGGGACCATCGTGCTTCCTCTCGAGTGGAGACGGGTATGGCGGTGAACTTCTTGAGTTGCAGCAAGGGTGTGAAAGACCCTTTCGAAGTTCCAGAGGTTAGGTGTCATTAGTCTCCAGACGCCTCATCGGAAATAGGCCTCATCTCGCCTGCAAGGGAGAACTTCCTGGATTTTCTCGAGTTGCGGCAGGTGTTCTCGAGTTACGACGGGGACCTCAGGGACCCGCCCTGGTTGCCTCAGGAGAGGCCAGTCCCCATGCGAGTTGCTAGGGGGCCTCTCGGGATTCCTCTCCCGTCGATACCGGAGCCAAAAACCTTGTGTGGAGTCAGGGCCGGAACCGAGGATTACTCTCAGGGGTGACATGTATCTTTGGGTACTTCTGGAGTCTCCCCAGGGGAGTCAGGACTCGTCTCGAGTGGGGGCATGCACGTGCGCTTTCCTTCCAGGACGCAGCAGCAATGTCACGCTTCCCGTCGCGTGGATCAAAGGATCTGTGGTTTTCCCTCGATGCTTTCCCTCGAGGCTTTCCCACAAGGCTTTCCCACGTGCCACCGTGGTGTGAGTCGATCCTCGGCGTGAAAGATGAGCCAGTGCAGGGCAAAAGGTTCCTCTGGAATGGACTGAGACATCTGGGGGACTCTTGGAATGGTGGTACGACCATGGAGTTCTTCTCGCCTTTCCTGTTGAGAGTGCCTCCTCTTGAGATGCGACGGGAACGCCGGGAATTCTTTCCCGTTGAAAGCAGGGAAAGGATCGCTCATCTCGAGCTACGAGGGGGAAACGGGGCTCCTCTGGATGTGGGCGGGACCATCGTGCTTCCTCTCGAGTGGAGACGGGTATGGCGGTGAACTTCTTGAGTTGCAGCAAGGGTGTGAAAGACCCTTTCGAAGTTCCAGAGTTTAGGTGTCATTAGTCTCCAGACGCCTCATCGGAAATAGGCCTCATCTCGCCTGGAAGGGAGAACTTCCTGGATTTTCTCGAGTTGCGGCAGGTGTTCTCGAGTTACGACGGGGACCTCAGGGACCCGCCCTGGTGGCCTCAGGAGAGGCCAGTCCCCATGCGAGTTGCTAGGGGGCCTCTCGGGATTCCTCTCCCGTCGATACCGGGGCCAAAAACCTTGTGTGGAGTCAGGGCCGGGACCGAGGATTCCTCTCAGGGGCTGACATGGATCTTTGGGTACTTCTGGAGTCTCCCCACGGGAGTCAGGCCTCGTCTCGAGTGGGGGCATGCACGTGCGCTTTCCTTCCAGGCTGTAGCAGCAATGTCACGCTTCCCGTCGCGTGGATCAAAGGATCTGTGGTTTTCCCTCGAGGCTTTCCCACAGGGCTGTCCCACGTGCCACCGTGGTGTGAGTCGATCCTCGGCGTGAAAGATGAGCCAGTGCAGGGCAAAGACGTTCCTCTGGAATGGACTGAGACATCTGGGGGACTCTTGGAATGGTGGTACGACCATGGAGATCCTCTCGCCTTTCCTGTTGAGAGTGCCTCCTCTTGAGATGCGACGGGAACGCCGGGAATTCTTTCCCGTTGAAAGCAGGGAAAGGATCCCTCATCTCGAGCTTCGAGGGGGAAACGGGGCTCCTCTGGATGTGGGCGGGACCATCGTGCTTCCTCTCGAGTGGAGACGGGTATGGCGGTGAACTTCTTGAGTAGCAGCAAGGGTGTGAAAGACCCTTTCGAAGTTCCAGAAGTTAGGTGTCATTAGTCTCCAGACGCCTCATTGGAAATAGGCCTCATCTGACCTGGAAGGGAGAACTTCCTGGATTTCTCGAGTTGCGGCAGGTGTTCTCGAGTTACGACGGGGACCTCAGGGACCCGCCCTGGTGGCCTCAGGAGAGGCCAGTCCCCATGCGAGTTGCTAGGGGGCCTCTCGGGATTCCTCTCCCGTCGATACCGGGGCCAAGAACCTTGTGTGGAGTCAGGGCCCGAACCGAGGATTCCTCTCAGGGGCTGACATGGATCTTTGGGTACTTCTGGAGTCTCCCCACTGGAGTCAGGCCTCGTTTCGAGTGGGGGCATGCACGAGCGCTTTTCTTCCAGGCTGTAGCAGCAATGTCACGCTTCCCGTTGCGTGGATCAAAGGATCTGTGGTTTTCCCTCGAGGCTTTCCCTCGAGGCTTTGCCACAGGGCTGTCCCACGTGCCACCGTGGTGTGAGTCGATCCTCGGCGTGAATGATGAGCCAGTGCAGGGCAAAGAGGTTCCTCTGGAATGGACTGAGACATCTGGGGGACTCTTGGAATGGTGGTACGACCATGGAGTTCCTCTCGCCTTTCCTGTTGAGAGTGCCTCCTCTTGAGATGCGACGGGAACGCCGGGAATTCTTTCCCGTTGAAAGCAGGGAAAGGATCCCTCATCTCGAGCTACGAGGGGGAAACGGGGCTCCTCTGGATGTGGGCGGGACCATCGTGCTTCCTCTCGAGTGGAGACGGGTATGGCGGTGAACTTCTTGAGTAGCAGCAAGGGTGTGAAAGACCCTTTCGAAGTTCCAGAGGTTAGGTGTCATTAGTCTCCAGACGCCTCATCGGAAATAGGCCTCATCTCGGCTGGAAGGGAGAACTTCCTGGATTTTCTCGAGTTGCGGCAGGTGTTCTCGAGTTACGACGGGGACCCCAGGGACCCGCCATGGTGGCCTCAGGAAAGGCCAGTCCCCTTGCGAGTTGCTAGGGGGCCTCTCAGGATTCCTCTCCCGTCGATACCGGGGCCAACAACCTTGTGTGGAGTCAGGGCCGGAAACGAGGTTTCCTCTCAGGGGTGACATGGATCTTTGGGTACTTCTGGAGTCTCCCTAGGGGAGTCAGGCCTCGTCTCGAGTGGGGGCATGCACGTGCGCTTTCCTTCCAGGCTGTAGCAGGAATGTCACGCTTCCCGTCGCGTGGATCAAAGGATCTGTGGTTTTCCCTCGAGGCTTTCCCTCGAGGCTTTCCCACAGGGCTTTCCCACGTTCCACCGTGGTGTGAGTCAATCCTCGGCGTGAAAGATGAGCCAGTGCAGGGCAAAGAGGTTCCTCTGCAATGGACTGAGACATCTGGGGGACTCTTGGAATGGTGGTACGACCATGGAGATACTCTCGCCTTTCCTGTTGAGAGTGCCTCCTCTTGAGATGCGACGGGAACGCCGGGAATTCTTTCCCGTTGAAAGCAGGGAAAGGATCCCTCATCTCGAGCTACGAGGGGGAAACGGGGCTCCTCTGGATGTGGGCGGGACCATCGTGCTTCCTCTCGAGTGGAGACGGGTATGGCGGTGAACTTCTTGATTAGCAGCAAGGGTGTGAAAGACCCTTTCGAAGTTCCAGAGGTTAGGTGTCATTAGTCTCCAGACGCCTCATTGGAAATAGGCCTCATCTGGCCTGGAAGGGAGAACTTCCTGGATTTTCTCGAGTTGTGGGAGGTGTTCTCGAGTTACGACGGGGACCTCAGGGACCCGCCCTGGTGGCCTCAGGAGAGGCCAGTCCCCATGCGAGTTGCTAGGGGGCCTCTCGGGATTCCTCTCCCGTCGATACCGGGGCCAAAAACCTTGTGTGGAGTCAGGGCCGGAACCGAGGTTTCCTCTCAGGGGTGACATGGATCTTTGGGTACTTCTGGAGTCTCCCTAGGGGAGTCAGGACTCGTCTCGAGTGGGGGCATGCACGTGCGCTTTCCTTCCAGGCTGTAGCAGCAGTGTCACGCTTCCCGTCGCGTGGATCAAAGGATCTGTGGTTTTCCCTCGAGGCTTTCCCACAGGGCTGTCACACGTGCCACCGTGGTGTGAGTCGTCCTCGGCGTGAAAGATGAGCCAGTGCAGGGCAAAGAGGTTCCTCTGGAATGGACTGAGACATCTGGGGGACTCTTGGAATGGTGGTACGACCATGGAGTTCCTCTCGCCTTTCCTGTTGAGAGTGCCTCCTCTTGAGATGCGACGGGAACGCCGGGAATTCTTTCCCGTTGAAAGAAGGGAAAGGATCCCTCATCTCGAGCTACGAGGGGGAAACGGGGCTCCTCTGGATGTGGGCGGGACCATCGTGCTTCCTGTCGAGTGGAGACGGGTATGGCGGTGAACTTCCTGTGTTGCAGCAAGGGTGTGAAAGACCCTTTCGAAGTTCCAGAGGTTAGGTGTCATTAGTCTCCAGACGCCTCATTGGAAATAGGCCTCATCTCGCCTGGAAGGGAGAACATCCTGGATTTTCTCGAGTTGCGGCAGGTGTTCTCGAGTTACGACGGGGACCTCAGGGAACCGCCCTGGTGGCCTCAGGAAAAGCCAGTCCCCACGCGAGTTGCTAGGGGGCCTCTCAGGATTCCTCTCCTGTCGATACCGGGGCCAAAAACCTTGTTTGGAGTCAGGGCCGGAACCGAGGATTCCTCTCAGGGGCTGACATGGATCTTTGGGTACTTCTGGAGTCTCCCCACTGGAGTCAGGCCTCGTTTCAAGTGGGGGCATGCACGAGCGCTTTTCTTCCAGGCTGTAGCAGCAATGTCACACTTACCTTCGCGTGGATCAAAGGATCTGTGGTTTTCCCTCGAGGCTTTCCCTCGAGGCTTTCCCACAGGGCTGTCCCACTTGCCACCGTGGTGTGAGTCGATCCTCGGAGTGAAAGATGAGCCAGTGCAGGGCAAAGAGGTTCCTCTGGAATGGACTGAGACATCTGGGGGACTCTTGGAATGGTGGTACGACCATGGAGTTCCTCTCGCCTTTCCTGTTGAGAGTGCCTCCTCTTGAGATGCGACGGGAACGCCGGGAATTCTTTCCCGTTGAAAGCAGGGAAAGGATCCCTCATCTCGAGCTACGAGGGGGAAACGGGGCTCCTCTGGATGTGGGCGGGACCATCGTGCTTCCTCTCGAGTGGAGACGGGTATGGCGTTGAACTTCTTGAGTAGCAGCAAGGGTGTGAAAGACCCTTTCGAAGTTCCAGAGGTTAGGTGTCATTAGTCTCCAGACGCCTCATCGGAAATAGGCCTCATCTCGCCTGGAAGGGAGAACTTCCTGGATTTTCTCGAGTTGCGGCAGGTGTTCTCGAGTTACGATGGGGACCTCAGGGACCCGCCATGGTGGCCTCAGGAAAGGCCAGTCCCCATGCGAGTTGCTAGGGGGCCTCTCAGGATTCCTCTCCCGTCGATACCGGGGCCAAAAACCTTGTGTGGAGTAAGGGCCGGAACCGAGGTTTTCTCTCAGGGGTGACATGGAACTTTGGGTATTTCTGGAGTCTCCCCAGGGGAGTCAGGCCTCGTCTCGAGTGGGGGCATGCACGTGCGCTTTCCTTCCAGGCTGTAGCAGCAATGTCACGCTTCCCGTCGCGTGGATCAAAAGATCTGTGGTTTTCCCTCGAGGCTTTCCCACAGGGCTGTCCCACGTGCCACCGTGGTGTGAGTCGATCCTCGGCGTGAAAGATGAGCCAGTGCAGGGCAAAGAGGTTCCTCTGGAATGGACTGAGACATCTGGGGGACTCTTGGAATGGTGGTACGACCATGGAGATCCTCTCGCCTTTCCTGTTGAGAGTGCCTCCTCTTGAGATGCGACGGGAACGCCGGGAATTCTTTCCCGTTGAAAGCAGGGAAAGGATCCCTCATCTCGAGCTACGAGGGGGAAACGGGGCTCCTCTGGATGTGGGCAGGACCATCGTGCTTCCTCTCGAGTGGAGACGGGTATGGCGGTGAACTTCTTGAGTAGCAGCAAGGGTGTGAAAGACCTTTTCGAAGTTCCAGAGGTTAGGTGTCATTAGTCTCCAGACGCCTCATTGGAAATAGGCCTCATCTGACCTGGAAGGGAGAACTTCCTGGATTTTCTCGAGATGCGGCAGGTGTTCTCGAGTTACGACGGGGACCTCAGGGACCCGCCCTGGTGGCCTCAGGAGAGGACAGTCCCCATGCGACTTGCTAGGGGGCCTCTCGGGATTCCTCTCCCGTCGATACCGGGGCCAAGAACCTTGTGTGGAGTCAGGGCCCGAACCGAGGATTCCTCTCAGGGGCTGACATGGATCTTTGGGTACTTCTGGAGTCTCCCCACTGGAGTCAGGCCTCGTTTCGAGTGGGGGCATGCACGAGCGCTTTTCTTCCAGGCTGTAGCAGCAATGTCACGCTTCCCGTTGCGTGGATCAAAGGATCTGTGGTTTTCCCTCGAGGCTTTCCCTCGAGGCTTTGCCACAGGGCTGTCCCACGTGCCACCGTGGTGTGAGTCGATCCTCGGCGTGAATGATGAGCCAGTGCAGGGCAAAGAGGTTCCTCTGGAATGGACTGAGACATCTGGGGGACTCTTGGAATGGTGGTACGACCATGGAGTTCCTCTCGCCTTTCCTGTTGAGAGTGCCTCCTCTTGAGATGCGACGGGAACGCCGGGAATTCTTTCCCGTTGAAAGCAGGGAAAGGATCCCTCATCTCGAGCTACGAGGGGGAAACGGGGCTCCTCTGGATGTGGGCAGGACCATCGTGCTTCCTCTCGAGTGGAGACGGGTATGGCGGTGAACTTCTTGAGTTGCAGCAAGGGTGTGAAAGACCCTTTCGAAGTTCCAGAGGTTAGGTGTCATTAGTCTCCAGACGCCTCATCGGAAATAGGCCTCATCTCGGCTGGAAGGGAGAACTTCCTGGATTTTCTCGAGTTGCGGCAGGTGTTCTCGAGTTACGACGGGGACCTCAGGGACCCGCCATGGTGGCCTCAGGAAAGGCCAGTCCCCATGCGAGTTGCTAGGGGGCCTCTCAGGATTCCTCTCCCGTCGATACCGGGGCCAACAACCTTGTGTGCAGTCAGGGCCGGAAACGAGGTTTCCTCTCAGGGGTGACATGGATCTTTGGGTACTTCTGAAGTCTCCCTAGGGGAGTCAGGCCTCGTCTCGAGTGGGGGCATGCACGTGCGCTTTCCTTCCAGGCTGTAGCAGCAATGTCACGCTTCCCGTCGCGTGGATCAAAGGATCTGTGGTTTTCCCTCGAGGCTTTCCCTCGAGGCTTTCCCACAGGGCTTTCCCACGTTCCACCGTGGTGTGAGTCGATCCTCGGCGTGAAAGATGAGCCAGTGCAGGGCAAAGAGGTTCCTCTGCAATGGACTGAGACATCTGGGGGACTCTTGGAATGGTGGTACGACCATGGAGATCCTCTCGCCTTTCCTGTTGAGAGTGCCTCCTCTTGAGATGCGACGGGAACGCCGGGAATCCTTTCCAGTTGAAAGCAGGGAAAGGATCCCTCATCTCGAGCTACGAGGGGGAAACGGGGCTCCTCTGGATGTGGGCGGGACCATCGTGCTTCCTCTCGAGTGGAGACGGGTATGGCGGTGAACTTCTTGAGTAGCAGCAAGGGTGTGAAAGACCCTTTCGAAGTTCCAGAGGTTAGGTGTCATTAGTCTCCAGACGCCTCATTGGAAATAGGCCTCATCTGGCCTGGAAGGGAGAACTTCCTGGATTTTCTCGAGTTGCGGGAGGTGTTCTCGAGTTACGACGGGGACCTCAGGGACCCGCCCTGGTGGCCTCAGGAGAGGCCAGTCCCCATGCGAGTTGCTAGGGGGCCTCTCGGGATTCCTCTCCCGTCGATACCGGGGCCAAAAACCTTGTGTCGAGTCAGGGCCGGAACCGAGGTTTCCTCTCAGGGGTGACATGGATCTTTGGGTACTTCTGGAGTCTCCCTAGGGCAGTCAGGACTCGTCTCGAGTGGGGGCATGCACGTGCGCTTTCCTTCCAGGCTGTAGCAGCAATGTCACGCTTCCCGTCGCGTGGATCAAAGGATCTGTGGTTTTCCCTCGAGGCTTTCCCACAGGGCTGTCACACGTGCCACCGTGGTGTGAGTCGACCTCGGCGTGAAAGATGAGCCAGTGCAGGGCAAAGAGGTTCCTCTGGAATGGACTGAGACATCTGGGGGACTCTTGGAATGGTGGTACGACCATGGAGTTCCTCTCGCCTTTCCTATTGAGAGTGCCTCCTCTTGAGATGCGACGGGAACGCCGGGAATTCTTTCCCGTTGAAAGCAGGGAAAGGATCCCTCATCTCGAGCTCTGAGGGGGAAACGGGGCTCCTCTGGATGTGGGCGGGACCATCGTGCTTCCTCTCGAGTGGAGACGGGTATGGCGGTGAACTTCTTGAGTTGCAGCAAGGGTGTGAAAGACCCTTTCGAAGTTCCAGAGGTTAGGTGTCATTAGTCTCCAGACGCCTCATCGGAAATAGGCCTCATCTCGCCTGGAAGGGAGAACTTCCTGGATTTTCTCGAGTTGCGGCAGGTGTTCTCGAGTTACGACGGGGACCTCAGGGACCCGCCATGGTGGCCTCAGGAAAGGCCAGTCCCCATGCGAGTTGCTAGGGGGCCTCTCAGGATTCCTCTCCCGTCGATACCGGGGCCAAAAACCTTGTGTGGAGTCAGGGTCGGAACCGAGGTTTCCTCTCAGAGGTGACATGGAACTTTGGGTATTTCTGGAGTCTCCCCAGGGGAGTCAGGCCTCGTCTCGAGTGGGGGCATGCATGTGCGCTTTCCTTCCAGGCTGTAGCAGCAATGTCACGCTTCCCGTCGCGTGGATAAAAGGATCTGTGGTTTTCCCTCGAGGCTTTCCCTCGAGGCTTTGCCACAGGGATGTCCCACGTGCCACCGTGGTGTGAGTCGATCCTCGGCGTGAAAGATGAGCCAGTGCAGGGCAAAGAGGTTCCTCTGGAATGGACTGAGACATCTGGGGGACTCTTGGAAAGGTGGTACGACCATGGAGTTCCTCTCGCCTTTCCTGTTGAGAGTGCCTCCTCTTGAGATGCGACGGGAACGCCGGGAATTCTTTCCCATTGAAAGCAGGGAAAGGATCCCTCATCTCGAGCTACGAGGGGGAAACGGGGCTCCTCTGGATGTGGGCGGGCCCATCGTGCTTCCTCTCGAGTGGAGACGGGTATGGCGGTGAACTTCTTGAGTAGCAGGAAGGGTGTGAAAGACCCTTTCGAAGTTCCAGAGGTTAGGTGTCATTAGTCTCCAGACGCCTCATCGGAAATAGGCCTCATCTCGGCTGGAAGGGAGAACTTCCTGGATTTTCTCGAGTTGCGGCAGGTGTTCTCGAGTTACGACGGGGACCTCAGGGACCCGCCATGGTGGCCTCAGGAAAGGCCATTCCCCATGCGAGTTGCTAGGAGGCCTCTCAGGATTCCTCTCCCGTCGATACCGGGGCCAAAAACCTTGTGTGGAGTAAGGGCCGGAACCGAGGTTTTCTCTCAGGGGTGACATGGAACTTTGGGTATTTCTGGAGTCTCCCCAGGGGAGTCAGGCCTCGTCTCGAGTGGGGGCATGCACGTGCGCTTTCCTTCCAGGCTGTAGCAGCAATGTCACGCTTCCCGTCGCGTGGATCAAAGGATCTGTGGTTTTCCCTCGAGGCTTTCCCACAGGGCTGTCCCACGTGCCACCGTGGTGTGAGTCGATCCTCGGCGTGAAAGATGAGCCAGTGCAGGGCAAAGAGGTTCCTCTGGAATGGACTGAGACATCTGGGGGACTCTTGGAATGGTGGTATGACCATGGAGTTCCTCTCGCCTTTCCTGTTGAGAGTGCCTCCTCTTGAGATGCGACGGGAACGCCGGGAATTCTTTCCCGTTGAAAGCAGGGAAAGGATCCCTCATCTCGAGCTACGAGGGGGAAACGGGGCTCCTCTGGATGTGGGCGGGACCATCGTGCTTCCTCTCGAGTGGAGACAGGTATGGCGGTGAACTTCTTGAGTTGCAGCAAGGGTGTGAAAGACCCTTTCGAAGTTCCAGAGGTTAGGTGTCATTAGTCTCCAGACGCCTCATCGGAAATAGGCCTCATCTCGCCTGGAAGGGAGAACTTCCTGGATTTTCTCGAGTTGCGTCAGGTGTTCTCGAGTTACGACGGGGACCTCAGGGACCCGCCCTGGTGGCCTCAGGAGAGGCCAGTCCCCATGCGAGGTGCTAGGGGGCCTCTCGGGATTCCTCTCCCGTCGATACCGGGGCCAAAAACCTTGTGTGGAGTCAGGGCCGGAGCGAGGATTCCTCTCAGGGGCTGACATGGATCTTTGGATACTTCTGGAGTCTCCCCAGGGGAGTCAGGCCTCGTCTCGAGTGGGGGCATGCACGTGCGCTTTCCTTCCAGGCTGTAGCAGCAATGTCACGCTTCCCGTCGCGTGGATCAAAGGATCTGTGGTTTTCCCTCGAGGCTTTCCCTCGAGGCTTTCCCACAGGTCTGTCCCACGTGCCACCGTGGTGTGAGTTGATACTCGGCGTGAAAGATGAGCCAGTGCAGGGCAAAGAGGTTCCTCTGGAATGGACTGAGACATCTGGGGGACTCTTGGAATGGTGGTACCACCATGGAGTTCCTCTCGCCTTTCCTGTTGAGAGTGCCTCCTCTTGAGATGCGACGGGAACGCCGGGAATTCTTTCCCGTTGAAAGCAGGGAAAGGATCCCTCATCTCGAGCTACGAGGGGGAAACGGGGCTCCTCTGGATGTGGGCGGGACCATCGTGCTTCCTCTCGAGTGGAGACGGGTATGGCGGTGAACTTCTTGAGTTGCAGCAAGGGTGTGAAAGACCCTTTCGAAGTTCCAGAGTTTAGGTGTCATTAGTCTCCAAACGCCTCATCGGAAATAGGATTCTTCTCGCCTGGAAGGGAGAACTTCCTGGATTTTCTCGAGTTGCGACAGGTGTTCTCGAGTTACGACGGAGACCTCAGGGACCCGCCCTGGTGGCCTCAGGAGAGGCCAGTCCCCATGCGAGTTGCTAGGGGGCCTCTCGGGATTCCTCTCCCGTCGATACCGGGGCCAAAAACCTTGTGTGGAGTCAGGGCCGGAACCGAGGATTCCTCTCAGGGGCTGACATGGATCTTTGGGTACTTCTGGAGTCTCCCCAGGGGAGTCAGGCCTCGTCTCGAGTGGGGGCATGCACGTGCGCTTTCCTTCCAGGCTGTAGCAGCAATGTCACGCTTCCCGTCGCGTGGATCAAAGGATCTGTGGTTTTCCCTCGAGGCTTTGCCTCGAGGCTTTCCCACAGGGCTGTCCCACGTGCCACCGTGGTGTGAGTCGATCCTCGGCGTGAAAGATGAGCCAGTGCAGGGCAAAGATGTTCCTCTGGAATGGACTGAGACATCTGGGGGACTCTTGGAATGGTGGTACGACCATGGAGTTCCTCTCGCCTTTCCTGTTGAGAGTGCCTCCTCTTGAGATGCGACGGGAATGCCGGGAATTCTTTCCCCTTGAAAGCAGGGAAAGGATCCCTCATCTCGAGCTACGAGGGGGAAACGGGGCTCCTCTGGATGTGGGCGGGACCATCGTGCTTCCACTCGAGTGGACACGGGTATGGCGATGAACTTCTTGAGTTGCAGCAAGGGTGTGAAAGACCCTTTCGAAGTTCCAGAGGTTAGGTGTCGTTAGTCTCCAGACGCCTCATCGGAAATAGGCCTCATCTCGCCTGGAAGGGAGAACTTCCTGGATTTTCTCGAGTTGTGGCAGGTGTTCTCGAGTTACGACGGGGACCTCAGGGACTCGCCCTGGTGGCCTCAGGAACGGCCAGTCCCCATGGGAGTTGCTAGGGGGCCTCTCGGGATTCCTCTCCCGTCGATACCGGGGCCAAAAACCTTGTGTGGAGTCAGGGCCGGAATCGAGGATTCCTCTAAAGGGCTGACATGGATCTTTGGGTATTTCTGGAGTCTCCCCAGGGCCGTCAGGCCTCGTCTCGAGTGGGGGCATGCACGTGCGCTTTCCTTCCAGGCTGTAGCAGCAATGTCACGCTTCCCGTGGCCTGGATCAAAGGATCTGTGGTTTTCCCTCGAGGCTTTCCCTCGAGGCTTTCACACAGGGCTGTCCCACGTGCCACCGTGGTGTGAGTTGATCGTCGGCGTGAAAGATGAGCCAGTGCAGGGCAAAGAGGTTCCTCTGGAATGGACTGAGACATCTGGGGGACTCGTGGAATGGTCGTACGACCATGGAGTTCCTCTCGCCTTTCCTGTTGAGAGTGCCTCCTCTTGAGATGCGATGGGAACGCCGGGAATTCTTTCCCGTTGAACGCAGGGAAAGGATCCCTCATCTCGAGCTACGAGGGGGAAACGGGGCTCCTCTGGATGTGGGCGGGACCATCGTGCTTCCTCGCGAGTGGAGACGGGTATGGCGGTGAACTTCTTGAGTCGCAGCAAGGGTGTGAAAGACCCTTTCGAAGTTCCAGAGTTTAGGTGTCATTAGTCTCCAAACGCCTCATCGGAAATAGGATTCTTCTCGCCTGGAAGGGAGAACTTCCTGGATTTTCTCGAGTTGCGACAGGTGTTCTCGAGTTACGACGGGTACCACAGGGACCCGCCCTGATGGCCTCAGGAGAGGCCAGTCCCCATGCGAGTTGCTAGGGGGCCTCTCGGGATTCCTCTCCCGTCGATACCGGGGCCAAAAACCTTGTGTGGAGTCAGGGCCAGAACAGAGGATTCCTCTCAGGGGCTGACATGGATCTTTGGGTACTTCTAGAGTCTCCCCAGGGGAGTCAGGCCTGGTCTCGAGTGGGGGCATGGACGTGCGCTTTCCTTCCAGGCTGTAGCAGCAATGTCACGCTTCCCGTCGCGTGGATCAAATGATCTGTGGTTTTCTCTCAAGGCTTTCCCACAGGGCTGTCCCACGTGCCACTGTGGTGTGAGTCGATCCTCGGAGTGAAAGATGAGCCAGTGCAGGGCAAAGAGGTTCCTCTGGAATGGACTGAGACATCTGAGGGACTCTTGGAATGGTGGTACGACCATGGAGTTCCTCTCGCCTTTCCTGTTGAGAGTGCCTCCTCTTGAGATGCGACGGGATCGCTGGGAATACTTTCCCGTTGAAAGCAGGGAAAGGATCCCTCATCTCGAGCTACGAGGGGGAAACGGGGCTCCTCTGGATGTGGGCGGGACTATCGTGCTTCCTCTCGAGTGGAGACGGGTATGGCGGTGAACTTCTTGAGTTGCAGCAAGGGTGTGAAAGACCCTTTCGAAGTTCCAGAGGTTACGTGTCAGTCTCCAGACGCCTCATCGGAAATAGACCTCATCTCGCCTGGAAGGGAGAACTTCCTGGATTTTCTCGAGTTGCGGCAGGTGTTCCCGAGTTACGACGGGGACCTCAGGGACCCGCCCTGGTGGCCTCAGGCGAGGCCAGTCCCCATGCGAGTTGCTAGGGGGCCTCTCGGGATTCCTCTCCCGTCGATACCGGGGCCAAAAACCTTGTGTGGAGTCAGGGCCGGAACCGAGGATTCCTCTCAGGGGCTGACATGGATCTTTGGGTACTTCTGGAGTCTCCCCAGGGGAGTCAGGCCTCGTCTCGAGTGGGGGCATGCACGTGTGCTTTCCTTCCAGGCTGTAGCAGCAATGTCACGCTTCCCGTCGCGTGGATCAAAGGATCTGTGGTTTTCCCTCGAGGCTTTCCCTCGAGGCTTTCCCACAGGGCTGTCCCACGTGCCACCGTGGTGTGAGTCGATCCTCGGCGTGAAAGATGAGCCAGTGCAGGGCAAAGAGGTTCCTCTGGAATGGACTGAGACATCTGGGGGACTCTTGGAATGGTGGTACGACCATGGAGTTCCTCTCGCCTTTCCTGTTGAGAGTGCCTCCTCTTGAGTTGTGACGGGAACTCCGGGAATTCTTTCCCGTTGAAAGCAGGGAAAGGATCCCTCATCTCGAGCTACGAGGGGGAAACGGGGCTCCTCTGGATGTGGGCGGGACCATCGTGCTTCCTCCCGAGTGGACACGGGTATGTCGGTGAACTTCTTGAGTTGCAGCAAGGGTGTGAAAGACCCTTTCGAAGTTCCAGAGGTTAGGTGTCATTAGTCTCCAGACGCCTCATCGGAAATAGGCCTCATCTCGCCTGGAAGGGAGAACTTCCTGGATTTTCTCGAGTTGCGGCAGGTGTTCTCGAGTTACGACGGGGACCTCAGGGACCCGCCCTGGTGGCCTCAGGAGAGGCCAGTCCCCATGCGAGTTGCTAGGGGGCCTCTCGGGATTCCTCTCCCGTCGATACCGGGGCCAAAAGCCTTGTGTGGAGTCAGGGCCGGAACCGAGCATTCCTCTCAGGGGTTACATGGATCTTTGGGTACTTCTGGAGTCTCCCCAGGGGAGTCAGGCCTCGTCTCGAGTGGGGGCATGCACGTGCGCTTTCCTTCCAGGCTGTAGCAGCAATGTCACGCTTCGCATCGCGAGGGTTAAAGGATCTGTGGTTTTCCCTCGAGGCTTTCCCTCGAGGCTTTCCCACAGGGCTGTCCCACGTGCCACCGTGGTGTGAGTCGATCCTCGGCGTGAAAGATGAGCCAGTGCAGGGCAAAGAGGTTCCTCTGGAATGGACTGAGACATCTGGGGGACTCTTGGAATGGTGGTACGACCATGGAGTTCCTCTCGCCTTTCCTGTTGAGAGTGCCTCCTCTTGAGATGCGACGGGAATGCCGGGAATTCTTTCCCGTTGAAAGCAGGGAAAGGATCCCTCATCTCAAGCTACGAGGGGGAAACGTGGCTCCTCTGTATGTGGGCGGGACCATCGTGCTTTCTCTCGTGTGGAGACGGGTATGTCGGTGAACTTCTTGAGTTGCAGCAAGGGTGTGAAAGACCCTTTCGAATTTCCAGAGGTTAGGTGTCATTAGTCTCCAGACGCCTCATCGGAAATAGGCCTCATCTCGCCTGGAAGGGAGAACTTCCTGGATTTTCTCGAGGTGCGGCAGGTGTTTTCGAGTTACGACGGGTACCACAGGGACCCGCCCTGATGGCCTCAGGAGAGGCCAGTCCCCATGCGAGTTGCTAGGGGGCCTCTCGGGATTCCTCTCCAGTCGATACCGGCGCCAAAAACCTTGTGTGGAGTCAGGGCCAGAACCGAGGATTCCTCTCAGGGGCTGACATGGATCTTTGGGTACTTCTGGAGTCTCCCCAGGGGAGTCAGGCCTCGTCTCGAGTGGGGGCATGCACGTGCGCTTTCCTTCCAGGCTGTAGCAGCAATGTCACGCTTCCCGTCGCGTGGATCAAAGGATCTGTGGTTTTCCCTCGAAGCTTTCCCTCGAGGCTTTCCCACAGGGCTGTCCCACGTGCCACCGTGGTGTGATTCGATCCTCGGCGTGAAAGATGAGCCAGTGCAGGGCAAAGAGGTTCCTCTGGAATGGACTGAGACATCTGGGGGACTCTTGGAATGGTGGTACGACCATGGAGTTCCTCTCGCCTTTCCTGTTGAGAGTGACTCCTTTTGAGTTGTGACGGGAACGCCGGGAATTCTTTCCCGTTGAAAGCAGGGAAAGGATCCCTCATCTCGAGCTACGAGGGGGAAACGGGGCTCCTCGGGATGTGGGCGGGACCATCGTGCTTCCTCTCGAGTGGACACGGGTATGTCGGTGAACTTCTTGAGTTGCAGCAAGGGTGTGAAAGACCCTTTCGAAGTTCCAGAGGTTAGGTGTCATTAGTCTCCAGACGCCTCATCGGAAATAGGCCTCATCTAGCCTGGAAGGGAGAACTTCCTGGATTTTCTCGAGGTGCGGCAGGTGTTCTCGAGTTACGACGGGTACCACAGGGACCCGCCCTGATGGCCTCAGGAGAGGCCAGTCCCCATGCGAGTTGCTAGGGGGCCTCCCGGGATTCCTCTCCAGTCGATACCGGGGCCAAAAACCTTGTGTGGAGTCAGGGCCAGAACCGAGGATTCCTCTCAGGGGCTGACATGGATCTTTGGGTACTTCTAGAGTCTCCCCAGGGGAGTCAGGCCTCGTCTCGAGTGGGGGCATGCACGTGCGCTTTCCTTCCAGGCTGTAGCAGCAATGTCACGCTTCCCGTCGCGTGGATCAAAGGATCTGTGGTTTTCCCTCGAGGCTTTCCCTCGAGGCTTTCCCACAGGGCTGTCCCATGTGCCACCGTGGTGTGAGTCGATCCTCGGCGTGAAAGATGAGCCAGTGCAGTGCAAAGAGGTTCCTCTGGAATGGACTGAGACATCTGGGGGACTCTTGGAATGGTGGTACGACCATGGAGTTCCTCTCGCCTTTCCTGTTGAGAGTGCCTCCTCTTGAGATGCGACGGGAACGCTGGGAATTCTTTCCCGTTGAAAGCAGGGAAAGGATCCCTCATCTCGAGCTACGAGGGGTAAACGGGGCTCCTCTGGATGTGGGCGGGACCATCGTGCTTCCTCTCGAGTGGAGACGGGTATGGCGGTGAACTTCTTGAGTTGCAGCAAGGGTGTGAAAGACCCTTTCGAAGTTCCAGAGGTTACGTGTCAGTCTCCAGACGCCTCATCGGAAATAGACCTCATCTCGCCTGGAAGGGAGAACTTCCTGGATTTTCTCGAGGTGCGGCAGGTGTTCTCGAGTTACGACTGGTACCACAGGGACCCGCCCTGATGGCCTCAGGAGAGGCCAGTCCCCATGCGTGTTGCTAGGGGGCCTCTCGGGATTCCTCTCCCGTCGATACTGGGGCCAAATACCTTGTGTGGAGTCAGGGCCGGAACCGAGGATTCCTCTCAGGGGCTGACATGGATCTTTGGGTACTTCTGGAGTCTCCCCAGGGGAGTCAGGCCTCGTCTCCAGTGGGGGCATGCACGTGCGCTTTCCTTCCAGGCTGTAGCAGCAATGTCACGCTTCCCGTCGCGTGAATCAAAGGATCTGTGGTTTTCCCTCTAGGCTTTCCCTCGAGGCTTTCCCACAGGGCTGTCCCACGTGCCACCGTGGTGTGAGTCGATTCTCGGCGTGAAAGATGAGCCAGTGCAGGGCAAAGAGGTTCCTCTGGAATGGACTGAGACATCTGGGGGACTCTTGGAATGGTGGTACGACCATGGAGTTCCTCTCGCCTTTCCTGTTGAGAGTGCCTCCTCTTGAGATGCGACGGGAATGCCGGGAATTCTTTCCCGTTGAAAGCAGGGAAAGGATCCCTCATCTCGAGCTACGAGGGGGAAACGGGGCTCCTCTGGATGTGGGCGGGACCATCGTGCTTTCTCTCGTGTGGAGACGGGTATGGCGGTAAACTTCTTGAGTTGCAGCAAGGGTGTGAAAGACCCTTTCGAAGTTCCAGAGTTTGGGTGTCATTAGTCTCCAGACGCCTCATCGGAAATAGGCCTCATCTCGCCTGGAAGGGAGAACTTCCTGGATTTTCTCGAGTTGCGGCAGGTGTTCTCGAGTTACGACGGGGACCTCAGGGACCCGCCCTGGTGGCCTCAGGAGAGGCCAGTCCCCATGCGAGTTGCTAGGGGGCCTCTCGGGATTCCTCTCCCGTCGATACCGGGGCCAAAAACCTTGTGTGGAGTCAGTGCCGGAACCGAGGATTCCTCTCAGGGGCTGACATGGATCTTTGGGTACTTCTGGAGTCTCCCCAGGGGAGTCAGGCCTCGTCTCGAGTGGGGGCATGCACGTGCGCTTTCCTTCCAGGCTGTAGCAGCAATGTCACGCTTCCCGTCGCGTGGATCAAAGGATCTGTGGTTTTCCCTCGAGGCTTTCCCTCGAGGCTTTCCCACATGGCTGTGCCACGTGCCACCGTGGTGTGAGTCGATCCTCGGCGTGAAAGATGAGCCAGTGCAGGGCAAAGAGGTTCCTCTGGAATGGACTGAGACATCTGGGGGACTCTTGGAATGGTGGTACGACCATGGAGTTACTCTCGCCTTTCCTGTTGAGAGTGCCTCCTCTTGAGATGCGACGGGAATGACGGGAATACTTTCCCGTTGAAAGCAGGGAAAGGATCCCTCATCTCGAGCTACGAGGGGGAAACGGGGCTCCTCTGGATGTGGGCGGGACCATCGTGCTTCCTCTCGAGTGGAGACGGGTATGGCGGTGAACTTCTTGAGTTGCAGCAAGTGTGTGAAAGACCCTTTCGAAGTTCCAGAGGTTAGGTGTCATTAGTCTCCAGACGCCTCATCGGAAATAGGCCTCATCTCGCCTGCAAGGGAGAACTTCCTTGATTTTCTCGAGTTGCGGTAGGTGTTCTCGAGTTACGACGGGGACCTCAGGGACCCGCCCTTGTTGCCTCAGGAGAGGCCAGTCCCCATGGGAGTTGCTAGGGGGCCTCTCGGGATTCCTCTCCCGTCGATACCAGGGCCAAAAACCTTGTGTGGAGTCAGGGCCGGAACCGAGGATTCCTCTCAGGGGCTGACATGGATCTTTGGGTATTTCTGGAGTCTCCCCAAGGGAGTCAGGGCTCGTCTCGAGTTGGGGCATGCACGTGCGCTTTCCTTCCAGGCTGTAGCAGCAATGTCACGCTTCCCGTCGCATGGATCAAAGGATCTGTGGTTTTCCCTCGAGGCTTTCCCTCGAGGCTTTCCCTCGAGGCTTTCCCACAGGGCTGTCCCACGTGCCACCGTGGTGTGAGTCGATCCTCGGCGTGAAAGATGAGCCAGTGCAGGGCAAAGAGTTTCCTCTGGAATGGACTGAGACATCTGGGGGACTCTTGGAATGGTGGTACGACCATGGAGTTCCTCTTGCCTTTCCTGTTGAGAGTGCCACCTCTTGAGATGCGACGGGAACGCCGGGAATTCTTTCCCGTTGAAAGCAGGGAAAGGATCCCTCATTTCGAGCCACGAGGGGGAAACGGGGCTCCTCTGGATGTGGGCGGGACCATCGTGCTTCCTCTCGAGTGGAGACGGGTATGGCGGTGAACTTCTTGAGTTGCAGCAAGGGTGTGAAAGACTCTTTCGAAGTCCCAGAGGTTAGGTGTCATTAGTCTCCAGACGCCTCATCGGAAATAGGCCTCATCTCGCCTGGAAGGGAGAACTTCCTGGATTTTCTCGAGTTGCGGCAGGTGTTCTCGAGTTACAACGGGGACCTCAGGGACCCGCCCTGGTGGCCTCAGGAGAGGCCAGTCCCCATGCGAGTTGCTAGGGGGCCTCTCGGGATTCCTCTCCCGTCGATACCGGGGTCAAAAACCTTGTGTGGAGTCAGGGCCGGAACCGAGGATTCCTCTCAGGGGCTGACATGGATCTTTGGGTACTTCTGGAGTCTCCCCAGGGGATTCAGGCCTCGTCTCGAGTCGGGGCATGCACGTACGCTTTACTTCCAGGCTGTAGCAGCAATGTCACGCTTCCCGTGGCGTGGATCAAAGGATCTGTGGTTTTCCCTCGAGGCTTTCCCACAGGGCTGTCCCACGTGCCACCGTGGTGTGAGTCGATCCTCGGCGTGAAAGATGAGCCAGTGCAGTGCAAAGAGGTTCCTCTGGAATGGACTGAGACATCTGGGGGACTCTTGGAATGGTGGTACGACCATGGAGTTCCTCTCGCCTTTCCTGTTGAGAGTGCCTCCTCTTGAGATGCGACGGGAACGCCGGGAATTCTTTCCCGTTGAAAGCAGGGAAAGGATCCCTCATCTCGAGCTACGAGGGGGAAACGGGGCTCCTCTGGATGTGGGCGGGACCATCGTGCTTCCTCTCGAGTGGAGACGGGTATGGCGGTGAACTTCTTGAGTTGCAGCAAGGGTGTGAAAGACCCTTTCGAATTTCCAGAGGTTAGGTGTCATTAGTCTCCAGACGACTCATCGGAAATAGGCCTCATCTCGCCTGGAAGGGAGAACTTCCTGGATTTTCTCGAGTTGCGGCAGGTGTTCTCGAGTTACGACGGGGACCTCAGGGACCCGCCCTGGTGGCCTCAGGAGAGGCCAGTACCCATGCGAGGTGCTAGGGGGCCTCTCGGGATTCCTCTCCCGTCGATACCGGGGCCAAAAACCTTGTGTGGAGTCAGGGCCGGAACCGAGGATTCCTCTCAGGGGCTGACATGGATCTTTGGGTACTTCTGGAGTCTCCCCAGGGGAGTCAGGCCTCGTCTCGAGTGGGGGCATGCACGTGGGCTTTCCTTCCAGGCTGTAGCAGCAATGTCACGCTTCCCGTGGCGTGGATCAAAGGATCTGTGGTTTTCCCTCGAGGCTTTCCCACAGGGCTGTCCCACGTGCCACAGTGGTGTGAGTCGATCCTCGGCGTGAAAGATGAGCCAGTGCAGGGCAAAGAGGTTCCTCTGGAATGGACTGAGACATCTGGGGGACTCTTGGAATGGTGGTACGACCATGGAGTTCCTCTCGCCTTTCCTGTTGAGAGTGCCTCCTCTTGAGATGCGACGGGAACGCCGGGAATTCTTTCCCGTTGAAAGCAGGGAAAGGATCCCTCATCTTGAGCTACGAGGGGGAAACGGGGCTCCTCTGGATGTGGGCGGGACCATCGTGCTTCCTCTCGAGTGGAGACGGGTATGGCGGTGAACTTCTTGAGTTGCAGCAAGGGTGTGAAAGACCCTTTCGAAGTTCGAGAGGTTAGGTGTCATTAGTCTCCAGACGCCTCATCGGAAATAGGCCTCATCTCGCCTGGAAGGGAGAACTTCCTGGATTTTCTCGAGTTGCGGCAGGTGTTCTCGAGTTACGACGGGGACCTCAGGGACCCGCCCTGGTGGCCTCAGGAGAGGCCAGTCCCCATGCGAGGTGCTAGGGGGCCTCTCGGGATTCCTCTCCCGTCGATACCGGGGCCAAAAACCTTTTGTGCAGTCAGGGCCGGAACCGAGGATTCCTCTCAGGGGCTTATATGGATCTTTGGGTACTTCTGGAGTCTCCCCACGGGAGTCAGGCCTCGTCTCGAGTGGGGGCATGCACGTGCGCTTTCCTTCCAGGGTGTAGCAGCAATGTCACGCTTCCCGTCGCGTGGATCAAAGGATCTGTGGTTTTCCCTCGAGGCTTTCCCTCGAGGCTTTCCCACAGGGCTGTCCCACGTGCCTCCGTGGTGTGAGTCGATCCTCGGCGTGAAAGATGAGCCAGTGCAGGGCAAAGAGGTTCCTCTGGAATGGACTGAGACATCTGGGGGACTCTAGGAATGGTGGTAGGACCATGGAGTTCCTCTCGCCTTTCCTGTTGAGAGTGCCTCCTCTTGAGATGCGACGGGAACGCCGGGAATTCTTTCCCGTTGAAAGCAGGGAAAGGATCCCTCATCTCGAGCTACGAGGGGGAAACGGGGCTCCTCTGGATGTGGGCGGGACCATCGTGCTTCCTCTCGAGTGGAGACGGGTATGGCGGTGAACTTCTTGAGTTGCAGCAAGGGTGTGAAAGACCCTTTCGAATTTCCAGAGGTTAGGTGTCATTAGTCTCCAGACGACTCATCGGAAATAGGCCTCATCTCGCCTGGAAGGGAGAACTTCCTGGATTTTCTCGAGTTGCGGCAGGTGTTCTCGAGTTACGACGGGGACCTCAGGGACCCGCCCTGGTGGCCTCAGGATAGGCCAGTACCCATGCGAGGTGCTAGGGGGCCTCTCGGGATTCCTCTCCCGTCGATACCGGGGCCAAAAACCTTGTGTGGAGTCAGGGCCGGAACCGAGGATTCCTCTCAGGGGCTGACATGGATCTTTGGGTACTTCTGGAGTCTCCCCAGGGGAGTCAGGCCTCGTCTCGAGTGGGGGCATGCACGTGCGCTTTCCTTACAGGCTGTAGCAGCAATGTCACGCTTCCCGTGGCGTGGATCAAAGGATCTGTGGTTTTCCCTCGAGGCTTTCCCACAGGGCTGTCCCACGTGCCACCGTGGTGTGAGTCGATCCTCGGCGTGAAAGATGAGCCAGTGCAGGGCAAAGAGGTTCCTCTGGAATGGACTGAGACATCTGGGGGACTCTTGGAATGGTGGTACGACCATGGAGTTCCTCTCGCCTTTCCTGTTGAGAGTGCCTCCTCTTGAGATGCGACGGGAATGCCGGGAATTCTTTCCCGTTGAAAGCAGGGAAAGGATCCCTCATCTCAAGCTACGAGGGGGAAACGTGGCTCCTCTGTATGTGGGCGGGACCATCGTGCTTTCTCTCGTGTGGAGACGGGTATGTCGGTGAACTTCTTGAGTTGCAGCAAGGGTGTGAAAGACCCTTTCGAATTTCCAGAGGTTAGGTGTCATTAGTCTCCAGACGCCTCATCGGAAATAGGCCTCATCTCGCCTGGAAGGGAGAACTTCCTGGATTTTCTCGAGGTGCGGCAGGTGTTTTCGAGTTACGACGGGTACCACAGGGACCCGCCCTGATGGCCTCAGGAGAGGCCAGTCCCCATGCGAGTTGCTAGGGGGCCTCTCGGGATTCCTCTCCAGTCGATACCGGCGCCAAAAACCTTGTGTGGAGTCAGGGCCAGAACCGAGGATTCCTCTCAGGGGCTGACATGGATCTTTGGGTACTTCTGGAGTCTCCCCAGGGGAGTCAGGCCTCGTCTCGAGTGGGGGCATGCACGTGCGCTTTCCTTCCAGGCTGTAGCAGCAATGTCACGCTTCCCGTCGCGTGGATCAAAGGATCTGTGGTTTTCCCTCGAAGCTTTCCCTCGAGGCTTTCCCACAGGGCTGTCCCACGTGCCACCGTGGTGTGATTCGATCCTCGGCGTGAAAGATGAGCCAGTGCAGGGCAAAGAGGTTCCTCTGGAATGGACTGAGACATCTGGGGGACTCTTGGAATGGTGGTACGACCATGGAGTTCCTCTCGCCTTTCCTGTTGAGAGTGACTCCTTTTGAGTTGTGACGGGAACGCCGGGAATTCTTTCCCGTTGAAAGCAGGGAAAGGATCCCTCATCTCGAGCTACGAGGGGGAAACGGGGCTCCTCGGGATGTGGGCGGGACCATCGTGCTTCCTCTCGAGTGGACACGGGTATGTCGGTGAACTTCTTGAGTTGCAGCAAGGGTGTGAAAGACCCTTTCGAAGTTCCAGAGGTTAGGTGTCATTAGTCTCCAGACGCCTCATCGGAAATAGGCCTCATCTAGCCTGGAAGGGAGAACTTCCTGGATTTTCTCGAGGTGCGGCAGGTGTTCTCGAGTTACGACGGGTACCACAGGGACCCGCCCTGATGGCCTCAGGAGAGGCCAGTCCCCATGCGAGTTGCTAGGGGGCCTCCCGGGATTCCTCTCCAGTCGATACCGGGGCCAAAAACCTTGTGTGGAGTCAGGGCCAGAACCGAGGATTCCTCTCAGGGGCTGACATGGATCTTTGGGTACTTCTAGAGTCTCCCCAGGGGAGTCAGGCCTCGTCTCGAGTGGGGGCATGCACGTGCGCTTTCCTTCCAGGCTGTAGCAGCAATGTCACGCTTCCCGTCGCGTGGATCAAAGGATCTGTGGTTTTCCCTCGAGGCTTTCCCTCGAGGCTTTCCCACAGGGCTGTCCCATGTGCCACCGTGGTGTGAGTCGATCCTCGGCGTGAAAGATGAGCCAGTGCAGTGCAAAGAGGTTCCTCTGGAATGGACTGAGACATCTGGGGGACTCTTGGAATGGTGGTACGACCATGGAGTTCCTCTCGCCTTTCCTGTTGAGAGTGCCTCCTCTTGAGATGCGACGGGAACGCTGGGAATTCTTTCCCGTTGAAAGCAGGGAAAGGATCCCTCATCTCGAGCTACGAGGGGTAAACGGGGCTCCTCTGGATGTGGGCGGGACCATCGTGCTTCCTCTCGAGTGGAGACGGGTATGGCGGTGAACTTCTTGAGTTGCAGCAAGGGTGTGAAAGACCCTTTCGAAGTTCCAGAGGTTACGTGTCAGTCTCCAGACGCCTCATCGGAAATAGACCTCATCTCGCCTGGAAGGGAGAACTTCCTGGATTTTCTCGAGGTGCGGCAGGTGTTCTCGAGTTACGACTGGTACCACAGGGACCCGCCCTGATGGCCTCAGGAGAGGCCAGTCCCCATGCGTGTTGCTAGGGGGCCTCTCGGGATTCCTCTCCCGTCGATACTGGGGCCAAATACCTTGTGTGGAGTCAGGGCCGGAACCGAGGATTCCTCTCAGGGGCTGACATGGATCTTTGGGTACTTCTGGAGTCTCCCCAGGGGAGTCAGGCCTCGTCTCGAGTGGGGGCATGCACGTGCGCTTTCCTTCCAGGCTGTAGCAGCAATGTCACGCTTCCCGTCGCGTGAATCAAAGGATCTGTGGTTTTCCCTCTAGGCTTTCCCTCGAGGCTTTCCCACAGGGCTGTCCCACGTGCCACCGTGGTGTGAGTCGATTCTCGGCGTGAAAGATGAGCCAGTGCAGGGCAAAGAGGTTCCTCTGGAATGGACTGAGACATCTGGGGGACTCTTGGAATGGTGGTACGACCATGGAGTTCCTCTCGCCTTTCCTGTTGAGAGTGCCTCCTCTTGAGATGCGACGGGAATGCCGGGAATTCTTTCCCGTTGAAAGCAGGGAAAGGATCCCTCATCTCGAGCTACGAGGGGGAAACGGGGCTCCTCTGGATGTGGGCGGGACCATCGTGCTTTCTCTCGTGTGGAGACGGGTATGGCGGTAAACTTCTTGAGTTGCAGCAAGGGTGTGAAAGACCCTTTCGAAGTTCCAGAGTTTGGGTGTCATTAGTCTCCAGACGCCTCATCGGAAATAGGCCTCATCTCGCCTGGAAGGGAGAACTTCCTGGATTTTCTCGAGTTGCGGCAGGTGTTCTCGAGTTACGACGGGGACCTCAGGGACCCGCCCTGGTGGCCTCAGGAGAGGCCAGTCCCCATGCGAGTTGCTAGGGGGCCTCTCGGGATTCCTCTCCCGTCGATACCGGGGCCAAAAACCTTGTGTGGAGTCAGTGCCGGAACCGAGGATTCCTCTCAGGGGCTGACATGGATCTTTGGGTACTTCTGGAGTCTCCCCAGGGGAGTCAGGCCTCGTCTCGAGTGGGGGCATGCACGTGCGCTTTCCTTCCAGGCTGTAGCAGCAATGTCACGCTTCCCGTCGCGTGGATCAAAGGATCTGTGGTTTTCCCTCGAGGCTTTCCCTCGAGGCTTTCCCACATGGCTGTGCCACGTGCCACCGTGGTGTGAGTCGATCCTCGGCGTGAAAGATGAGCCAGTGCAGGGCAAAGAGGTTCCTCTGGAATGGACTGAGACATCTGGGGGACTCTTGGAATGGTGGTACGACCATGGAGTTACTCTCGCCTTTCCTGTTGAGAGTGCCTCCTCTTGAGATGCGACGGGAATGACGGGAATACTTTCCCGTTGAAAGCAGGGAAAGGATCCCTCATCTCGAGCTACGAGGGGGAAACGGGGCTCCTCTGGATGTGGGCGGGACCATCGTGCTTCCTCTCGAGTGGAGACGGGTATGGCGGTGAACTTCTTGAGTTGCAGCAAGTGTGTGAAAGACCCTTTCGAAGTTCCAGAGGTTAGGTGTCATTAGTCTCCAGACGCCTCATCGGAAATAGGCCTCATCTCGCCTGCAAGGGAGAACTTCCTTGATTTTCTCGAGTTGCGGTAGGTGTTCTCGAGTTACGACGGGGACCTCAGGGACCCGCCCTTGTTGCCTCAGGAGAGGCCAGTCCCCATGGGAGTTGCTAGGGGGCCTCTCGGGATTCCTCTCCCGTCGATACCAGGGCCAAAAACCTTGTGTGGAGTCAGGGCCGGAACCGAGGATTCCTCTCAGGGGCTGACATGGATCTTTGGGTATTTCTGGAGTCTCCCCAAGGGAGTCAGGGCTCGTCTCGAGTTGGGGCATGCACGTGCGCTTTCCTTCCAGGCTGTAGCAGCAATGTCACGCTTCCCGTCGCATGGATCAAAGGATCTGTGGTTTTCCCTCGAGGCTTTCCCTCGAGGCTTTCCCTCGAGGCTTTCCCACAGGGCTGTCCCACGTGCCACCGTGGTGTGAGTCGATCCTCGGCGTGAAAGATGAGCCAGTGCAGGGCAAAGAGGTTCCTCTGGAATGGACTGAGACATCTGGGGGACTCTTGGAATGGTGGTACGACCATGGAGTTCCTCTCGCCTTTCCTGTTGAGAGTGCCTCCTCTTGAGATGCGACGGGAACGCCGGGAATTCTTTCCCGTTGAAAGCAGGGAAAGGATCCCTCATCTCGAGCTACGAGGGGGAAACGGGGCTCCTCTGGATGTGGGCGGGACCATCGTGCTTCCTCTCGAGTGGAGACGGGTATGGCGGTGAACTTCTTGAGTTGCAGCAAGGGTGTGAAAGACCCTTTCGAATTTCCAGAGGTTAGGTGTCATTAGTCTCCAGACGACTCATCGGAAATAGGCCTCATCTCGCCTGGAAGGGAGAACTTCCTGGATTTTCTCGAGTTGCGGCAGGTGTTCTCGAGTTACGACGGGGACCTCAGGGACCCGCCCTGGTGGCCTCAGGAGAGGCCAGTACCCATGCGAGGTGCTAGGGGGCCTCTCGGGATTCCTCTCCCGTCGATACCGGGGCCAAAAACCTTGTGTGGAGTCAGGGCCGGAACCGAGGATTCCTCTCAGGGGCTGACATGGATCTTTGGGTACTTCTGGAGTCTCCCCAGGGGAGTCAGGCCTCGTCTCGAGTGGGGGCATGCACGTGGGCTTTCCTTCCAGGCTGTAGCAGCAATGTCACGCTTCCCGTGGCGTGGATCAAAGGATCTGTGGTTTTCCCTCGAGGCTTTCCCACAGGGCTGTCCCACGTGCCACAGTGGTGTGAGTCGATCCTCGGCGTGAAAGATGAGCCAGTGCAGGGCAAAGAGGTTCCTCTGGAATGGACTGAGACATCTGGGGGACTCTTGGAATGGTGGTACGACCATGGAGTTCCTCTCGCCTTTCCTGTTGAGAGTGCCTCCTCTTGAGATGCGACGGGAACGCCGGGAATTCTTTCCCGTTGAAAGCAGGGAAAGGATCCCTCATCTTGAGCTACGAGGGGGAAACGGGGCTCCTCTGGATGTGGGCGGGACCATCGTGCTTCCTCTCGAGTGGAGACGGGTATGGCGGTGAACTTCTTGAGTTGCAGCAAGGGTGTGAAAGACCCTTTCGAAGTTCGAGAGGTTAGGTGTCATTAGTCTCCAGACGCCTCATCGGAAATAGGCCTCATCTCGCCTGGAAGGGAGAACTTCCTGGATTTTCTCGAGTTGCGGCAGGTGTTCTCGAGTTACGACGGGGACCTCAGGGACCCGCCCTGGTGGCCTCAGGAGAGGCCAGTCCCCATGCGAGGTGCTAGGGGGCCTCTCGGGATTCCTCTCCCGTCGATACCGGGGCCAAAAACCTTTTGTGCAGTCAGGGCCGGAACCGAGGATTCCTCTCAGGGGCTTATATGGATCTTTGGGTACTTCTGGAGTCTCCCCACGGGAGTCAGGCCTCGTCTCGAGTGGGGGCATGCACGTGCGCTTTCCTTCCAGGGTGTAGCAGCAATGTCACGCTTCCCGTCGCGTGGATCAAAGGATCTGTGGTTTTCCCTCGAGGCTTTCCCTCGAGGCTTTCCCACAGGGCTGTCCCACGTGCCTCCGTGGTGTGAGTCGATCCTCGGCGTGAAAGATGAGCCAGTGCAGGGCAAAGAGGTTCCTCTGGAATGGACTGAGACATCTGGGGGACTCTAGGAATGGTGGTAGGACCATGGAGTTCCTCTCGCCTTTCCTGTTGAGAGTGCCTCCTCTTGAGATGCGACGGGAACGCCGGGAATTCTTTCCCGTTGAAAGCAGGGAAAGGATCCCTCATCTCGAGCTACGAGGGGGAAACGGGGCTCCTCTGGATGTGGGCGGGACCATCGTGCTTCCTCTCGAGTGGAGACGGGTATGGCGGTGAACTTCTTGAGTTGCAGCAAGGGTGTGAAAGACCCTTTCGAATTTCCAGAGGTTAGGTGTCATTAGTCTCCAGACGACTCATCGGAAATAGGCCTCATCTCGCCTGGAAGGGAGAACTTCCTGGATTTTCTCGAGTTGCGGCAGGTGTTCTCGAGTTACGACGGGGACCTCAGGGACCCGCCCTGGTGGCCTCAGGATAGGCCAGTACCCATGCGAGGTGCTAGGGGGCCTCTCGGGATTCCTCTCCCGTCGATACCGGGGCCAAAAACCTTGTGTGGAGTCAGGGCCGGAACCGAGGATTCCTCTCAGGGGCTGACATGGATCTTTGGGTACTTCTGGAGTCTCCCCAGGGGAGTCAGGCCTCGTCTCGAGTGGGGGCATGCACGTGCGCTTTCCTTACAGGCTGTAGCAGCAATGTCACGCTTCCCGTGGCGTGGATCAAAGGATCTGTGGTTTTCCCTCGAGGCTTTCCCACAGGGCTGTCCCACGTGCCACCGTGGTGTGAGTCGATCCTCGGCGTGAAAGATGAGCCAGTGCAGGGCAAAGAGGTTCCTCTGGAATGGACTGAGACATCTGGGGGACTCTTGGAATGGTGGTACGACCATGGAGTTCCTCTCGCCTTTCCTGTTGAGAGTGCCTCCTCTTGAGATGCGACGGGAACGCCGGGAATTCTTTCCCGTTGAAAGCAGGGAAAGGATCCCTCATCTTGAGCTACGAGGGGGAAACGGGGCTCCTCTGGATGTGGGCGGGACCATCGTGCTTCCTCTCGAGTGGAGACGGGTATGGCGGTGAACTTCTTGAGTTGCAGCAAGGGTGTGAAAGACCCTTTCGAAATTCCAAAGGTTAGGTGTCATTAGTCTCCAGACGCCTCATCGGAAATAGGCCTCATCTCGCCTGGAAGGGAGAACTTCCTGGATTTTCTCGAGTTGCGGCAGGTGTTCTCGAGTTAAGACGGGGACCTCAGGGACCCGCCCTGGTGGCCTCAGGAGAGGCCAGTCCCCATGCGAGGTGCTAGGGGGCCTCTCGGGATTCCTCTCCCGTCGATACCGGGGCCAAAAACCTTGTGTGCAGTCAGGGCCGGAACCGAGGATTCCTCTCAGGGGCTGACATGGATCTTTGGGTACTTCTGGAGTCTCCCCACGGGAGTCAGGCCTCGTCTCGAGTGGGGGCATGCACGTGCGCTTTCCTTCCAGGCTGTAGCAGCAATGTCACGCTTCCCGTCGCGTGGATCAAAGGATCTGTGTTATTCCCTCGAGGCTTTCCCTCGAGGCTTTCCCACAGGGCTGTCCCACGTGCCACCGTGGTGTGAGTCGATCCTCGGCGTGAAAGATGAGCCAGTGCAGGGCAAAGAGGTTCCTCTGGAATGGACTGAGACATCTGGGGGACTCTTGGAATGGTGGTACGACCATGGAGTTCCTCTCGCCTTTCCTGTTGAGAGTGCCTCCTCTTGAGATACGACAGGAACACCGGGAATACTTTCCCGTTGAAAGCAGGGAAAGGATCCCTCATCTCGAGCTAAGAGGGGGAAACGGGGCTCCTCTGGATGTGGGCGGGACCATCGTGCTTCCTCTCGAGTGGAGACGGGTATGGCGGTGAACTTCTTGAGTTGCAGCAAGGGTGTGAAAGACCCTTTCGAAGTTCGAGAGGTTAGGTGTCATTAGTCTCCAGACGCCTCATCGGAAATAGGCCTCATCTCGCCTGGAAGGGAGAACTTCCTGGATTTTCTCGAGTTGCGGCAGGTGTTCTCGAGTTACGACGGGGACTTCAGGGACCCGCTCTGGTGGCCTCAGGAGAGGCCCGTCCCCATGCGAGGTGCTAGGGGGCCTCTCGGGATTCCTCTCCCGTCGATACCAAGGCCAAAAACCTTGTGTGGAGTCAGGGTCGGAACCGAGGATTCCTCTCAGGGGCTTATATGGATCTTTGGGTACTTCTGGAGTCTCGCCAGGGGAGACAGGCCTCGTCTCGAGTGGGGGCATGCACGTGCGCTTTCCTTCCAGGCTGTAGCAGCAATGTCACGCTTCCCGTCGCGTGGATCAAAGGATCTGTGGTTTTCCCTCGAGGCTTTCCCTCGAGGCTTTCCCACAGGGCTGTCCCACGTGCCTCCGTGGTGTGAGTCGATCCTCGGCGTGAAAGATGAGCCAGTGCAGGGCAAAGAGGTTCCTTTGGAATGGACTGAGACATCTGGGGGACTCTAGGAATGGTGGTACGACCATGGAGTTCCTCTCGCCTTTCCTGTTGAGAGTGCCTCCTCTTGAGATGCGACGGGAACGCCGGGAATTCCTTCCCGTTGAAAGCAGGAAAGGATCCCTCATCTCGAGCTCCGAGAGGGAAACGGGGCTCCTCTGGATGTGGGGGGGACCATCGTGCTTCCTCTCGAGTGGAGACGGGTATGGCGGTGAACTTCTTGAGTTGCAGCAAGGGTGTGAAAGACCCTTTCGAAATTCCAAAGGTTAGGTGTCATTAGTCTCCAGACGCCTCATCGGAAATAGGCCTCATCTCGCCTGGAAGGGAGAACTTCCTGGATTTTCTCGAGTTGCGGCAGGTGTTCTCGAGTTAAGACGGGGACCTCAGGGACCCGCCCTGGTGGCCTCAGGAGAGGCCAGTCCCCATGCGAGGTGCTAGGGGGCCTCTCGGGATTCCTCTCCCGTCGATACCGGGGCCAAAAAGCTTGTGTGGAGTCAAGGCCGGAACCGAGGATTCCTCTCAGGGGCTGACATGGATCTTTGGGTACTTCTGGAGTCTCCCCAGGGGAGTCAGGCCTCGACTCGAGTGGGGGCATGCACGTGCGCTTTCCTTCCAGGCTGTAGCAGCAATGTCACGCTTCCCGTCGCGTGGATCAAAGGATCTGTGGTATTCCCTCGAGGCTTTCCCTCGAGGCTTTCCCACAGGGCTGTCCCACGTGCCACCGTGGTGTGAGTCGATCCTCGGCGTGAAAGATTAGCCAGTGCAGGGCAAAGAGGTTCCTCTGGAATGGACTGAGACATCTGGGGGACTCTTGGAATGGTGCTACGACCATGGAGTTCCTCTCGCCTTTCCTGTTGAGAGTGCCTCCTCTTGAGATGCGACGGGAACGCCGGGAATTCTTTCCCGTTGAAAGCAGGGAAAGGATCCCTCATCTCGAGCTAAGAGGGGGAAACGGGGCTCCTCTGGATGTGGGCGGGACCATCGTGCTTCCTCTCGAGTGGAGACGGGTATGGCGGTGAACTTCTTGAGTTGCAGCAAGGGTGTGAAAGACCCTGTCGAAGTTCGAGAGGTTAGGTGTCATTAGTCTCCAGACGCCTCATCGGAAATAGGCCTCATCTCGCCTGGAAGGGAGAACTTCCTGGATTTTCTCGAGTTGCGGCAGGTGTTCTCGAGTTACGACGGGGACCTCTGGGACCCGCCCTGGTGGCCTCAGGAGAGGCCAGTCCCCATGCGAGGTGCTAGGGGGCCTCTCGGGATTCCTCTCCCGTCGATACCAAGGCCAAAAACCTTGTGTGGAGTCAGGGTCGGAAACGAGGATTCCTCTCAGGGGCTTATATGGATCTTTGGGTACTTCTGGAGTCTCGCCAGGGGAAACAGGCCTCGTCTCGAGTGGGGGCATGCACGTGCGCTTTCCTTCCAGGCTCTAGCAGCAATGTCACGCTTCCCGTCGCGTGGATCAAAGGATCTGTGGTTTTCCCTCGAGGCTTTCCCTCGAGGCTTTCCCACAGGGCTGTCCCACGTGCCTCCGTGGTGTGAGTCGATCCTCGGCGTGAAAGATGAGCCAGTGCAGGGCAAAGAGGTTCCTCTGGAATGGACTGAGACATCTGGGGGACTCTTGGAATGGTGGTACGACCATGGAGTTCCTCTCGCCTTTCCTGTTGAGAGTGCCTCCTCTTGAGATGCGACGGGAACGCCGGGAATTCCTTCCCGTTGAAAGCAGGAAATGATCCCTCATCTCGAGCTCCGAGAGGGAAAAGGGGCTCCTCTGGATGTGGGCGGGACAATCGTGCTTCCTCTCGAGTGGAGACGGGTATGGCGGTGAACTTCTTGAGTTGCAGCAAGGGTGTGAAAGACCCTTTCGAAATTCCAAAGGTTAGGTGTCATTAGTCTCCAGACGCCTCATCGGAAATAGGCCTCATCTCGCCTGGAAGGGAGAACTTCCTGGATTTTCTCGAGTTGCGGCAGGTGTTCTCGAGTTAAGACGGGGACCTCAGGGACCCGCCCTGGTGGCCTCAGGAGAGGCCAGTCCCCATGCGAGGTGCTAGGGGGCCTCTCGGGATTCCTCTCCCGTCGATACCGGGGCCAAAAAGCTTGTGTGGAGTCAGGGCCGGAACCGAGGATTCCTCTCAGGGGCTGACATGGATCTTTGGGTACTTCTGGAGTCTCCCCAGGGGAGTCAGGCCTCGACTCGAGTGGGGGCATGCACGTGCGCTTTCCTTCCAGGCTGTAGCAGCAATGTCACGCTTCCCGTGGCGTGTATCAAAGGATCTGTGGTTTTCCCTCAAGACTTTCCCACAGGGCTGTCCCACGTGCCACCGTGGTGTGAGTCGATCCTCGGCGTGAAAGATGAGACAGTGCAGGGCAAAGAGGTTCCTCTGGAATGGACTGAGACATCTGGGGACTCTTGGAATGGTGGTACGACCATGGAGTTCCTCTCGCCTTTCCTGGTGAGAGTGCCTCCTCTTGAGATGCGACGGGAACGCCGGGAATTCTTTCCCGTTGAAAGCAGGGAAAGGATCCCTCATCTCGAGCTACGAGGGGGAAACGGGGCTCCTCGGGATGTGGGCGGGACCATCGTGCTTCCTCTCGAGTGGAGACGGGTATGGCGGTGAACTTCTTGAGTTGCAGCAAGGGTGTGAAAGACCCTTTCGAATTTCCAGAGGTTAGGTGTCATTAGTCTCCAGACGACTCATCGGAAATAGGCCTCATCTCGCCTGGAAGGGAGAACTTCCTGGATTTTCTCGAGTTGCGGCAGGTGTTCTCGAGTTACGACGGGGACCTCAGGGACCCGCCCTGGTGGCCTCAGGAGAGGCCAGTACCCATGCGAGGTGCTAGGGGGCCTCTCGGGATTCCTCTCCCGTCGATACCGGGGCCAAAAACCTTGTGTGGAGTCAGGGCCGGAACCGAGGATTCCTCTCAGGGGCTGACATGGATCTTTGGGTACTTCTGGAGTCTCCCCAGGGGAGTCAGGCCTCGTCTCGAGTGGGGGCATGCACGTGGGCTTTCCTTCCAGGCTGTAGCAGCAATGTCACGCTTCCCGTGGCGTGGATCAAAGGATCTGTGGTTTTCCCTCGAGGCTTTCCCACAGGGCTGTCCCACGTGCCACCGTGGTGTGAGTCGATCCTCGGCGTGAAAGATGAGCCAGTGCAGGGCAAAGAGGTTCCTCTGGAATGGACTGAGACATCTGGGGGACTCTTGGAATGGTGGTACGACCATGGAGTTCCTCTCGCCTTTCCTGTTGAGAGTGCCTCCTCTTGAGATGCGACGGGAACGCCGGGAATTCTTTCCCGTTGAAAGCAGGGAAAGGATCCCTCATCTTGAGCTACGAGGGGGAAACGGGGCTCCTCTGGATGTGGGCGGGACCATCGTGCTTCCTCTCGAGTGGAGACGGGTATGGCGGTGAACTTCTTGAGTTGCAGCAAGGGTGTGAAAGACCCTTTCGAAGTTCGAGAGGTTAGGTGTCATTAGTCTCCAGACGCCTCATCGGAAATAGGCCTCATCTCGCCTGGAAGGGAGAACTTCCTGGATTTTCTCGAGTTGCGGCAGGTGTTCTCGAGTTACGACGGGGACCTCAGGGACCCGCCCTGGTGGCCTCAGGAGAGGCCAGTCCCCATGCGAGGTGCTAGGGGGCCTCTCGGGATTCCTCTCCCGTCGATACCGGGGCCAAAAACCTTTTGTGCAGTCAGGGCCGGAACCGAGGATTCCTCTCAGGGGCTTATATGGATCTTTGGGTACTTCTGGAGTCTCCCCACGGGAGTCAGGCCTCGTCTCGAGTGGGGGCATGCACGTGCGCTTTCCTTCCAGGGTGTAGCAGCAATGTCACGCTTCCCGTCGCGTGGATCAAAGGATCTGTGGTTTTCCCTCGAGGCTTTCCCTCGAGGCTTTCCCACAGGGCTGTCCCACGTGCCTCCGTGGTGTGAGTCGATCCTCGGCGTGAAAGATGAGCCAGTGCAGGGCAAAGAGGTTCCTCTGGAATGGACTGAGACATCTGGGGGACTCTAGGAATGGTGGTAGGACCATGGAGTTCCTCTCGCCTTTCCTGTTGAGAGTGCCTCCTCTTGAGATGCGACGGGAACGCCGGGAATTCTTTCCCGTTGAAAGCAGGGAAAGGATCCCTCATCTCGAGCTACGAGGGGGAAACGGGGCTCCTCTGGATGTGGGCGGGACCATCGTGCTTCCTCTCGAGTGGAGACGGGTATGGCGGTGAACTTCTTGAGTTGCAGCAAGGGTGTGAAAGACCCTTTCGAATTTCCAGAGGTTAGGTGTCATTAGTCTCCAGACGACTCATCGGAAATAGGCCTCATCTCGCCTGGAAGGGAGAACTTCCTGGATTTTCTCGAGTTGCGGCAGGTGTTCTCGAGTTACGACGGGGACCTCAGGGACCCGCCCTGGTGGCCTCAGGATAGGCCAGTACCCATGCGAGGTGCTAGGGGGCCTCTCGGGATTCCTCTCCCGTCGATACCGGGGCCAAAAACCTTGTGTGGAGTCAGGGCCGGAACAGAGGATTCCTCTCAGGGGCTGACATGGATCTTTGGGTACTTCTGGAGTCTCCCCAGGGGAGTCAGGCCTCGTCTCGAGTGGGGGCATGCACGTGCGCTTTCCTTACAGGCTGTAGCAGCAATGTCACGCTTCCCGTGGCGTGGATCAAAGGATCTGTGGTTTTCCCTCGAGGCTTTCCCACAGGGCTGTCCCACGTGCCACCGTGGTGTGAGTCGATCCTCGGCGTGAAAGATGAGCCAGTGCAGGGCAAAGAGGTTCCTCTGGAATGGACTGAGACATCTGGGGGACTCTTGGAATGGTGGTACGACCATGGAGTTCCTCTCGCCTTTCCTGTTGAGAGTGCCTCCTCTTGAGATGCGACGGGAACGCCGGGAATTCTTTCCCGTTGAAAGCAGGGAAAGGATCCCTCATCTTGAGCTACGAGGGGGAAACGGGGCTCCTCTGGATGTGGGCGGGACCATCGTGCTTCCTCTCGAGTGGAGACGGGTATGGCGGTGAACTTCTTGAGTTGCAGCAAGGGTGTGAAAGACCCTTTCGAAATTCCAAAGGTTAGGTGTCATTAGTCTCCAGACGCCTCATCGGAAATAGGCCTCATCTCGCCTGGAAGGGAGAACTTCCTGGATTTTCTCGAGTTGCGGCAGGTGTTCTCGAGTTAAGACGGGGACCTCAGGGACCCGCCCTGGTGGCCTCAGGAGAGGCCAGTCCCCATGCGAGGTGCTAGGGGGCCTCTCGGGATTCCTCTCCCGTCGATACCGGGGCCAAAAACCTTGTGTGCAGTCAGGGCCGGAACCGAGGATTCCTCTCAGGGGCTGACATGGATCTTTGGGTACTTCTGGAGTCTCCCCACGGGAGTCAGGCCTCGTCTCGAGTGGGGGCATGCACGTGCGCTTTCCTTCCAGGCTGTAGCAGCAATGTCACGCTTCCCGTCGCGTGGATCAAAGGATCTGTGTTATTCCCTCGAGGCTTTCCCTCGAGGCTTTCCCACAGGGCTGTCCCACGTGCCACCGTGGTGTGAGTCGATCCTCGGCGTGAAAGATGAGCCAGTGCAGGGCAAAGAGGTTCCTCTGGAATGGACTGAGACATCTGGGGGACTCTTGGAATGGTGGTACGACCATGGAGTTCCTCTCGCCTTTCCTGTTGAGAGTGCCTCCTCTTGAGATACGACAGGAACACCGGGAATACTTTCCCGTTGAAAGCAGGGAAAGGATCCCTCATCTCGAGCTAAGAGGGGGAAACGGGGCTCCTCTGGATGTGGGCGGGACCATCGTGCTTCCTCTCGAGTGGAGACGGGTATGGCGGTGAACTTCTTGAGTTGCAGCAAGGGTGTGAAAGACCCTTTCGAAGTTCGAGAGGTTAGGTGTCATTAGTCTCCAGACGCCTCATCGGAAATAGGCCTCATCTCGCCTGGAAGGGAGAACTTCCTGGATTTTCTCGAGTTGCGGCAGGTGTTCTCGAGTTACGACGGGGACTTCAGGGACCCGCTCTGGTGGCCTCAGGAGAGGCCCGTCCCCATGCGAGGTGCTAGGGGGCCTCTCGGGATTCCTCTCCCGTCGATACCAAGGCCAAAAACCTTGTGTGGAGTCAGGGTCGGAACCGAGGATTCCTCTCAGGGGCTTATATGGATCTTTGGGTACTTCTGGAGTCTCGCCAGGGGAGACAGGCCTCGTCTCGAGTGGGGGCATGCACGTGCGCTTTCCTTCCAGGCTGTAGCAGCAATGTCACGCTTCCCGTCGCGTGGATCAAAGGATCTGTGGTTTTCCCTCGAGGCTTTCCCTCGAGGCTTTCCCACAGGGCTGTCCCACGTGCCTCCGTGGTGTGAGTCGATCCTCGGCGTGAAAGATGAGCCAGTGCAGGGCAAAGAGGTTCCTTTGGAATGGACTGAGACATCTGGGGGACTCTAGGAATGGTGGTACGACCATGGAGTTCCTCTCGCCTTTCCTGTTGAGAGTGCCTCCTCTTGAGATGCGACGGGAACGCCGGGAATTCCTTCCCGTTGAAAGCAGGAAAGGATCCCTCATCTCGAGCTCCGAGAGGGAAACGGGGCTCCTCTGGATGTGGGGGGGACCATCGTGCTTCCTCTCGAGTGGAGACGGGTATGGCGGTGAACTTCTTGAGTTGCAGCAAGGGTGTGAAAGACCCTTTCGAAATTCCAAAGGTTAGGTGTCATTAGTCTCCAGACGCCTCATCGGAAATAGGCCTCATCTCGCCTGGAAGGGAGAACTTCCTGGATTTTCTCGAGTTGCGGCAGGTGTTCTCGAGTTAAGACGGGGACCTCAGGGACCCGCCCTGGTGGCCTCAGGAGAGGCCAGTCCCCATGCGAGGTGCTAGGGGGCCTCTCGGGATTCCTCTCCCGTCGATACCGGGGCCAAAAAGCTTGTGTGGAGTCAAGGCCGGAACCGAGGATTCCTCTCAGGGGCTGACATGGATCTTTGGGTACTTCTGGAGTCTCCCCAGGGGAGTCAGGCCTCGACTCGAGTGGGGGCATGCACGTGCGCTTTCCTTCCAGGCTGTAGCAGCAATGTCACGCTTCCCGTCGCGTGGATCAAAGGATCTGTGGTATTCCCTCGAGGCTTTCCCTCGAGGCTTTCCCACAGGGCTGTCCCACGTGCCACCGTGGTGTGAGTCGATCCTCGGCGTGAAAGATTAGCCAGTGCAGGGCAAAGAGGTTCCTCTGGAATGGACTGAGACATCTGGGGGACTCTTGGAATGGTGCTACGACCATGGAGTTCCTCTCGCCTTTCCTGTTGAGAGTGCCTCCTCTTGAGATACGGCGGGAACGCCGGGAATTCTTTCCCGTTGAAAGCAGGGAAAGGATCCCTCATCTCGAGCTAAGAGGGGGAAACGGGGCTCCTCTGGATGTGGGCGGGACCATCGTGCTTCCTCTCGAGTGGAGACGGGTATGGCGGTGAACTTCTTGAGTTGCAGCAAGGGTGTGAAAGACCCTTTCGAAGTTCGAGAGGTTAGGTGTCATTAGTCTCCAGACGCCTCATCGGAAATAGGCCTCATCTCGCCTGGAAGGGAGAACTTCCTGGATTTTCTCGAGTTGCGGCAGGTGTTCTCGAGTTACGACGGGGACCTCTGGGACCCGCCCTGGTGGCCTCAGGAGAGGCCAGTCCCCATGCGAGGTGCTAGGGGGCCTCTCGGGATTCCTCTCCCGTCGATACCAAGGCCAAAAACCTTGTGTGGAGTCAGGGTCGGAAACGAGGATTCCTCTCAGGGGCTTATATGGATCTTTGGGTACTTCTGGAGTCTCGCCAGGGGAAACAGGCCTCGTCTCGAGTGGGGGCATGCACGTGCGCTTTCCTTCCAGGCTCTAGCAGCAATGTCACGCTTCCCGTCGCGTGGATCAAAGGATCTGTGGTTTTCCCTCGAGGCTTTCCCTCGAGGCTTTCCCACAGGGCTGTCCCACGTGCCTCCGTGGTGTGAGTCGATCCTCGGCGTGAAAGATGAGCCAGTGCAGGGCAAAGAGGTTCCTCTGGAATGGACTGAGACATCTGGGGGACTCTTGGAATGGTGGTACGACCATGGAGTTCCTCTCGCCTTTCCTGTTGAGAGTGCCTCCTCTTGAGATGCGACGGGAACGCCGGGAATTCCTTCCCGTTGAAAGCAGGAAATGATCCCTCATCTCGAGCTCCGAGAGGGAAAAGGGGCTCCTCTGGATGTGGGCGGGACAATCGTGCTTCCTCTCGAGTGGAGACGGGTATGGCGGTGAACTTCTTGAGTTGCAGCAAGGGTGTGAAAGACCCTTTCGAAATTCCAAAGGTTAGGTGTCATTAGTCTCCAGACGCCTCATCGGAAATAGGCCTCATCTCGCCTGGAAGGGAGAACTTCCTGGATTTTCTCGAGTTGCGGCAGGTGTTCTCGAGTTAAGACGGGGACCTCAGGGACCCGCCCTGGTGGCCTCAGGAGAGGCCAGTCCCCATGCGAGGTGCTAGGGGGCCTCTCGGGATTCCTCTCCCGTCGATACCGGGGCCAAAAAGCTTGTGTGGAGTCAGGGCCGGAACCGAGGATTCCTCTCAGGGGCTGACATGGATCTTTGGGTACTTCTGGAGTCTCCCCAGGGGAGTCAGGCCTCGACTCGAGTGGGGGCATGCACGTGCGCTTTCCTTCCAGGCTGTAGCAGCAATGTCACGCTTCCCGTGGCGTGTATCAAAGGATCTGTGGTTTTCCCTCAAGACTTTCCCACAGGGCTGTCCCACGTGCCACCGTGGTGTGAGTCGATCCTCGGCGTGAAAGATGAGACAGTGCAGGGCAAAGAGGTTCCTCTGGAATGGACTGAGACATCTGGGGACTCTTGGAATGGTGGTACGACCATGGAGTTCCTCTCGCCTTTCCTGGTGAGAGTGCCTCCTCTTGAGATGCGACGGGAACGCCGGGAATTCTTTCCCGTTGAAAGCAGGGAAAGGATCCCTCATCTCGAGCTACGAGGGGGAAACGGGGCTCCTCGGGATGTGGGCGGGACCATCGTGCTTCCTCTCGAGTGGAGACGGGTATGGCGGTGAACTTCTTGAGTTGCAGCAAGGGTGTGAAAGACCCTTTCGAATTTCCAGAGGTTAGGTGTCATTAGTCTCCAGACGACTCATCGGAAATAGGCCTCATCTCGCCTGGAAGGGAGAACTTCCTGGATTTTCTCGAGTTGCGGCAGGTGTTCTCGAGTTACGACGGGGACCTCAGGGACCCGCCCTGGTGGCCTCAGGAGAGGCCAGTACCCATGCGAGGTGCTAGGGGGCCTCTCGGGATTCCTCTCCCGTCGATACCGGGGCCAAAAACCTTGTGTGGAGTCAGGGCCGGAACCGAGGATTCCTCTCAGGGGCTGACATGGATCTTTGGGTACTTCTGGAGTCTCCCCAGGGGAGTCAGGCCTCGTCTCGAGTGGGGGCATGCACGTGGGCTTTCCTTCCAGGCTGTAGCAGCAATGTCACGCTTCCCGTGGCGTGGATCAAAGGATCTGTGGTTTTCCCTCGAGGCTTTCCCACAGGGCTGTCCCACGTGCCACAGTGGTGTGAGTCGATCCTCGGCGTGAAAGATGAGCCAGTGCAGGGCAAAGAGGTTCCTCTGGAATGGACTGAGACATCTGGGGGACTCTTGGAATGGTGGTACGACCATGGAGTTCCTCTCGCCTTTCCTGTTGAGAGTGCCTCCTCTTGAGATGCGACGGGAACGCCGGGAATTCTTTCCCGTTGAAAGCAGGGAAAGGATCCCTCATCTTGAGCTACGAGGGGGAAACGGGGCTCCTCTGGATGTGGGCGGGACCATCGTGCTTCCTCTCGAGTGGAGACGGGTATGGCGGTGAACTTCTTGAGTTGCAGCAAGGGTGTGAAAGACCCTTTCGAAGTTCGAGAGGTTAGGTGTCATTAGTCTCCAGACGCCTCATCGGAAATAGGCCTCATCTCGCCTGGAAGGGAGAACTTCCTGGATTTTCTCGAGTTGCGGCAGGTGTTCTCGAGTTACGACGGGGACCTCAGGGACCCGCCCTGGTGGCCTCAGGAGAGGCCAGTCCCCATGCGAGGTGCTAGGGGGCCTCTCGGGATTCCTCTCCCGTCGATACCGGGGCCAAAAACCTTTTGTGCAGTCAGGGCCGGAACCGAGGATTCCTCTCAGGGGCTTATATGGATCTTTGGGTACTTCTGGAGTCTCCCCACGGGAGTCAGGCCTCGTCTCGAGTGGGGGCATGCACGTGCGCTTTCCTTCCAGGGTGTAGCAGCAATGTCACGCTTCCCGTCGCGTGGATCAAAGGATCTGTGGTTTTCCCTCGAGGCTTTCCCTCGAGGCTTTCCCACAGGGCTGTCCCACGTGCCTCCGTGGTGTGAGTCGATCCTCGGCGTGAAAGATGAGCCAGTGCAGGGCAAAGAGGTTCCTCTGGAATGGACTGAGACATCTGGGGGACTCTAGGAATGGTGGTAGGACCATGGAGTTCCTCTCGCCTTTCCTGTTGAGAGTGCCTCCTCTTGAGATGCGACGGGAACGCCGGGAATTCTTTCCCGTTGAAAGCAGGGAAAGGATCCCTCATCTCGAGCTACGAGGGGGAAACGGGGCTCCTCTGGATGTGGGCGGGACCATCGTGCTTCCTCTCGAGTGGAGACGGGTATGGCGGTGAACTTCTTGAGTTGCAGCAAGGGTGTGAAAGACCCTTTCGAATTTCCAGAGGTTAGGTGTCATTAGTCTCCAGACGACTCATCGGAAATAGGCCTCATCTCGCCTGGAAGGGAGAACTTCCTGGATTTTCTCGAGTTGCGGCAGGTGTTCTCGAGTTACGACGGGGACCTCAGGGACCCGCCCTGGTGGCCTCAGGATAGGCCAGTACCCATGCGAGGTGCTAGGGGGCCTCTCGGGATTCCTCTCCCGTCGATACCGGGGCCAAAAACCTTGTGTGGAGTCAGGGCCGGAACCGAGGATTCCTCTCAGGGGCTGACATGGATCTTTGGGTACTTCTGGAGTCTCCCCAGGGGAGTCAGGCCTCGTCTCGAGTGGGGGCATGCACGTGCGCTTTCCTTACAGGCTGTAGCAGCAATGTCACGCTTCCCGTGGCGTGGATCAAAGGATCTGTGGTTTTCCCTCGAGGCTTTCCCACAGGGCTGTCCCACGTGCCACCGTGGTGTGAGTCGATCCTCGGCGTGAAAGATGAGCCAGTGCAGGGCAAAGAGGTTCCTCTGGAATGGACTGAGACATCTGGGGGACTCTTGGAATGGTGGTACGACCATGGAGTTCCTCTCGCCTTTCCTGTTGAGAGTGCCTCCTCTTGAGATGCGACGGGAACGCCGGGAATTCTTTCCCGTTGAAAGCAGGGAAAGGATCCCTCATCTTGAGCTACGAGGGGGAAACGGGGCTCCTCTGGATGTGGGCGGGACCATCGTGCTTCCTCTCGAGTGGAGACGGGTATGGTGGTGAACTTCTTGAGTTGCAGCAAGGGTGTGAAAGACCCTTTCGAAATTCCAAAGGTTAGGTGTCATTAGTCTCCAGACGCCTCATCGGAAATAGGCCTCATCTCGCCTGGAAGGGAGAACTTCCTGGATTTTCTCGAGTTGCGGCAGGTGTTCTCGAGTTAAGACGGGGACCTCAGGGACCCGCCCTGGTGGCCTCAGGAAAGGCCAGTCCCCATGCGAGGTGCTAGGGGGCCTCTCGGGATTCCTCTCCCGTCGATACCGGGGCCAAAAACCTTGTGTGCAGTCAGGGCCGGAACCGAGGATTCCTCTCAGGGGCTGACATGGATCTTTGGGTACTTCTGGAGTCTCCCCACGGGAGTCAGGCCTCGTCTCGAGTGGGGGCATGCACGTGCGCTTTCCTTCCAGGCTGTAGCAGCAATGTCACGCTTCCCGTCGCGTGGATCAAAGGATCTGTGTTATTCCCTCGAGGCTTTCCCTCGAGGCTTTCCCACAGGGCTGTCCCACGTGCCACCGTGGTGTGAGTCGATCCTCGGCGTGAAAGATGAGCCAGTGCAGGGCAAAGAGGTTCCTCTGGAATGGACTGAGACATCTGGGGGACTCTTGGAATGGTGGTACGACCATGGAGTTCCTCTCGCCTTTCCTGTTGAGAGTGCCTCCTCTTGAGATACGACAGGAACACCGGGAATACTTTCCCGTTGAAAGCAGGGAAAGGATCCCTCATCTCGAGCTAAGAGGGGGAAACGGGGCTCCTCTGGATGTGGGCGGGACCATCGTGCTTCCTCTCGAGTGGAGACGGGTATGGCGGTGAACTTCTTGAGTTGCAGCAAGGGTGTGAAAGACCCTTTCGAAGTTCGAGAGGTTAGGTGTCATTAGTCTCCAGACGCCTCATCGGAAATAGGCCTCATCTCGCCTGGAAGGGAGAACTTCCTGGATTTTCTCGAGTTGCGGCAGGTGTTCTCGAGTTACGACGGGGACTTCAGGGACCCGCTCTGGTGGCCTCAGGAGAGGCCCGTCCCCATGCGAGGTGCTAGGGGGCCTCTCGGGATTCCTCTCCCGTCGATACCAAGGCCAAAAACCTTGTGTGGAGTCAGGGTCGGAACCGAGGATTCCTCTCAGGGGCTTATATGGATCTTTGGGTACTTCTGGAGTCTCGCCAGGGGAGACAGGCCTCGTCTCGAGTGGGGGCATGCACGTGCGCTTTCCTTCCAGGCTGTAGCAGCAATGTCACGCTTCCCGTCGCGTGGATCAAAGGATCTGTGGTTTTCCCTCGAGGCTTTCCCTCGAGGCTTTCCCACAGGGCTGTCCCACGTGCCTCCGTGGTGTGAGTCGATCCTCGGCGTGAAAGATGAGCCAGTGCAGGGCAAAGAGGTTCCTTTGGAATGGACTGAGACATCTGGGGGACTCTAGGAATGGTGGTACGACCATGGAGTTCCTCTCGCCTTTCCTGTTGAGAGTGCCTCCTCTTGAGATGCGACGGGAACGCCGGGAATTCCTTCCCGTTGAAAGCAGGAAAGGATCCCTCATCTCGAGCTCCGAGAGGGAAACGGGGCTCCTCTGGATGTGGGGGGGACCATCGTGCTTCCTCTCGAGTGGAGACGGGTATGGCGGTGAACTTCTTGAGTTGCAGCAAGGGTGTGAAAGACCCTTTCGAAATTCCAAAGGTTAGGTGTCATTAGTCTCCAGACGCCTCATCGGAAATAGGCCTCATCTCGCCTGGAAGGGAGAACTTCCTGGATTTTCTCGAGTTGCGGCAGGTGTTCTCGAGTTAAGACGGGGACCTCAGGGACCCGCCCTGGTGGCCTCAGGAGAGGCCAGTCCCCATGCGAGGTGCTAGGGGGCCTCTCGGGATTCCTCTCCCGTCGATACCGGGGCCAAAAAGCTTGTGTGGAGTCAAGGCCGGAACCGAGGATTCCTCTCAGGGGCTGACATGGATCTTTGGGTACTTCTGGAGTCTCCCCAGGGGAGTCAGGCCTCGACTCGAGTGGGGGCATGCACGTGCGCTTTCCTTCCAGGCTGTAGCAGCAATGTCACGCTTCCCGTCGCGTGGATCAAAGGATCTGTGGTATTCCCTCGAGGCTTTCCCTCGAGGCTTTCCCACAGGGCTGTCCCACGTGCCACCGTGGTGTGAGTCGATCCTCGGCGTGAAAGATTAGCCAGTGCAGGGCAAAGAGGTTCCTCTGGAATGGACTGAGACATCTGGGGGACTCTTGGAATGGTGCTACGACCATGGAGTTCCTCTCGCCTTTCCTGTTGAGAGTGCCTCCTCTTGAGATACGGCGGGAACGCCGGGAATTCTTTCCCGTTGAAAGCAGGGAAAGGATCCCTCATCTCGAGCTAAGAGGGGGAAACGGGGCTCCTCTGGATGTGGGCGGGACCATCGTGCTTCCTCTCGAGTGGAGACGGGTATGGCGGTGAACTTCTTGAGTTGCAGCAAGGGTGTGAAAGACCCTTTCGAAGTTCGAGAGGTTAGGTGTCATTAGTCTCCAGACGCCTCATCGGAAATAGGCCTCATCTCGCCTGGAAGGGAGAACTTCCTGGATTTTCTCGAGTTGCGGCAGGTGTTCTCGAGTTACGACGGGGACCTCTGGGACCCGCCCTGGTGGCCTCAGGAGAGGCCAGTCCCCATGCGAGGTGCTAGGGGGCCTCTCGGGATTCCTCTCCCGTCGATACCAAGGCCAAAAACCTTGTGTGGAGTCAGGGTCGGAAACGAGGATTCCTCTCAGGGGCTTTTATGGATCTTTGGGTACTTCTGGAGTCTCGCCAGGGGAAACAGGCCTCGTCTCGAGTGGGGGCATGCACGTGCGCTTTCCTTCCAGGCTCTAGCAGCAATGTCACGCTTCCCGTCGCGTGGATCAAAGGATCTGTGGTTTTCCCTCGAGGCTTTCCCTCGAGGCTTTCCCACAGGGCTGTCCCACGTGCCTCCGTGGTGTGAGTCGATCCTCGGCGTGAAAGATGAGCCAGTGCAGGGCAAAGAGGTTCCTCTGGAATGGACTGAGACATCTGGGGGACTCTTGGAATGGTGGTACGACCATGGAGTTCCTCTCGCCTTTCCTGTTGAGAGTGCCTCCTCTTGAGATGCGACGGGAACGCCGGGAATTCCTTCCCGTTGAAAGCAGGAAATGATCCCTCATCTCGAGCTCCGAGAGGGAAAAGGGGCTCCTCTGGATGTGGGCGGGACAATCGTGCTTCCTCTCGAGTGGAGACGGGTATGGCGGTGAACTTCTTGAGTTGCAGCAAGGGTGTGAAAGACCCTTTCGAAATTCCAAAGGTTAGGTGTCATTAGTCTCCAGACGCCTCATCGGAAATAGGCCTCATCTCGCCTGGAAGGGAGAACTTCCTGGATTTTCTCGAGTTGCGGCAGGTGTTCTCGAGTTAAGACGGGGACCTCAGGGACCCGCCCTGGTGGCCTCAGGAGAGGCCAGTCCCCATGCGAGGTGCTAGGGGGCCTCTCGGGATTCCTCTCCCGTCGATACCGGGGCCAAAAAGCTTGTGTGGAGTCAGGGCCGGAACCGAGGATTCCTCTCAGGGGCTGACATGGATCTTTGGGTACTTCTGGAGTCTCCCCAGGGGAGTCAGGCCTCGACTCGAGTGGGGGCATGCACGTGCGCTTTCCTTCCAGGCTGTAGCAGCAATGTCACGCTTCCCGTGGCGTGTATCAAAGGATCTGTGGTTTTCCCTCAAGACTTTCCCACAGGGCTGTCCCACGTGCCACCGTGGTGTGAGTCGATCCTCGGCGTGAAAGATGAGACAGTGCAGGGCAAAGAGGTTCCTCTGGAATGGACTGAGACATCTGGGGACTCTTGGAATGGTGGTACGACCATGGAGTTCCTCTCGCCTTTCCTGGTGAGAGTGCCTCCTCTTGAGATGCGACGGGAACGCCGGGAATTCTTTCCCGTTGAAAGCAGGGAAAGGATCCCTCATCTCGAGCTACGAGGGGGAAACGGGGCTCCTCTGGATGTGGGCGGGACCATCGTGCTTCCTCTCGAGTGGACACGGGTATGGCGGTGAACTTCTTGATTTGCAGCAAGGGTGTGAAAGACCCTTTCGAAGTTCCAGAGGTTAGGTGTCATTAGTCTCCAGACGCCTCATCGGAAATAGGCCTCATCTCGCCTGGAAGGGAGAACTTCCTGGATTTTCTCGAGTTGCGGCAGGTGTTCTCGAGTTACGACGGGGAACTCAGGGACCCGCCCTGGTGGCCTCAGGAGAGGCCAGTCCCCATGCGATGTGCTAGGGGGCCTCTCGGGATTCCTCTCCCGTCGATACCGGGGCCAAAAACCTTGTGTGGAGTCAGGGCCGGAACCGAGGATTCCTCTTAGGGGCTGACATGGATCTTTGGGTACTTCTGGAGTCTCCCCAGGGGAGTCAGGCCTCGTCTCGAGTGGGGGCATGCACGTGCGCTTTCCTTCCAGGCTGTAGCAGCAATGTCACGCTTCCTGTCGCGTGGATCAAAGGATCTGTGGTTTTCCCTCGAGGCTTTCCCTCGAGGCTTTCCCACAGGGCTGTCCCACGTGCCACCGTGGTATGAGTCGATCCTCGGCGTGAAAGATGAGCCAGTGCAGGGCAAAGAGGTTCCTCTGGAATGGACTGAGACATCTTCGGGACTCCTTGAATGGTGGTACGACCATGGAGTTCCTCTCGCCTTTCCTGTTGAGAGTGCCTCCTCTTGAGATGCGACGGGAACGCCGGGAATTCTTTCCCGTCTAAAGCAGGGAAAGGTTCCCTCATCTCGAGATACGAGGGGGAAACGGGGCTCCTCTGGATGTGGGCGGGACCATCGTGCTTCCTCTCGAGTGGAGACGGGTATGGCGGTGAACTTCTTGAGTTGCAGCAAGGGTGTGAAAGACCCTTTCGAAGTTCCAGAGGTTAGGTGTCATTAGTCTCCAGACGCCTCATCGGAAATAGGCCTCATCTCGCCTGGAAGGGAGAACTTCCTGGATTTTCTCGAGTTGCGGCAGGTGTTCTCGAGTTACGACGGGGACCTCAGGGACCCGCCCTGGTGGCCTCAGGAGAGGCCAGTCCCCATGCGAGGTGCCAGGGGGCCTCTCGGGATTCCTCTCCCGTCGATACCGGGGCCAAAAACCTTGTGTGGAGTCAGGGCCGGAACCGAGGATTCCTCTCAGGGGCTGACATGGATCTTTGGGTACTTCTGGAGTCTCCCCAGGGGAGTTAGGCCTCTTCTCGAGTGGGGGCATGCACGTGCGCTTTCTTTCCCGGCTGTAGCAGCAATGTCACGCTTCCCGTGGCGTGTATCAAAGGATCTGTGGTTTTCCCTCGAGGCTTTCCCACAGGGCTGTCCCACGTGCCACCGTGGTGTGAGTCGATCCTCGGCGTGAAAGATGAGCCAGTGCAGGGCAAAGAGGTTCCTCTGGAATGGACTGAGACATCTGGGGGACTCTTGGAATGGTGGTACGACCATGGAGTTCCTCTCGCCTTTCCTGTTGAGAGTGCCTCCTCTTGAGATGCGACGGGAACGCCGGGAATTCTTTCCCTTTGAAAGCAGGATAAGGATCCCTTATCTCGAGCTACGAGGGGGAAACGGGGCTCCTCTGGATGTGGGCGGGACCATCGTGCTTCCTCTCTAGTGGAGACGGGTATGGTGGTGAACTTCTTGAGTTGCAGCAAGGGTGTGAAAGACCCTTTCGAAGTTCCAGAGTTTAGGTGTCATTAGTCTCCAGACGCCACATAGGAAATAGGCCTCATCTCGCCAGGAAGGGAGAACTTCCTGGATTTTCTCGAGTTGCGGCAGGTGTTCTCGAGTTACGACGGGGACCTCAGGAACCCGCCCTGGTGGCCTCAGGAGAGGCCAGTCCCTATGCGAGTTGCTAGGGGGCCTCTCGGGATTCCTCTCCCGTCGATACCGGGGCCAAAAACCTTGTATGGAGTCAGGGCCGGAACCGAGGATTCCTCTCAGGGGCTGACATGGATCTTTGGGTACTTCTGGAGTCTCCCCAGGGGAGTCAGGCCTCGTCTCGAGTGGGGGCATGCACGTGCACTTTCCTTCCAGGCTGTAGCAGCAATGTCAGGCTTCCCGTCGCGTGGATCAAAGGATCTGTGGTTTTCCCTCGAGGCTTTCCCACAGGGCTGTCCCACGTGCCACCGTGGTGTGAGTCGATCCTCGGCGTGAAAGATGAGCCAGTGCAGGACAAAGAGGTTCCTCTGGAATGGACTGAGATATCTGGGGGACTCTTGGAATGGTGGTACGACCATGGAGTTCCTCTCGCCTTTCCTGTTGAGAGTGCCTCCTCTTGAGATGCGACGGGAACGCCGGGAACTCTTTCCCTTTGAAACCAGGGAAAGGATCCCTCATCTCGAGCTACGAGGGGAAAACGGGGCTCCTCTGGATGTGGGCGGGACCATCGTGCTTCATCTCGAGTGGAGACGGGTATGGCGGTGAACTTCTTGAGTTGCAGCAAGGGTGTGAAAGACCCTTTCGAAGTTCCAGAGGTTACGTGTCAGTCTCCAGATGCCTCATCGGAAATAGACCTCATCTCGCCTGGAAGGGAGAACTTCTTGGATTTTCTCGAGGTGCGGCAGGTGTTCTCGAGTTACGACGGGTACCAAAGGGACCCGCCCTGATGGCCTCAGGAGAGGCCAGTCCCCATGCGAGTTGCTAGGGGGCCTCTCGGGATTCCTCTCCCGTCGATACCGGGGCCAAAAACCTTGTGTGCAGTCAGGGCCGGAAACGAGGATTCCTCTCAGGGGCTGACATGGATCTTTGGGTACTTCTGGAGTCTCCCCACGGGATTCAGGCCTCGTCTCGAGTGGGGGCATGCACGTGCGCTTTCCTTCCAGGCTGTAGCAGCAATGTCACGCTTCCCGTCGCGTGGATCAAAGGATCTGTGGTTTTCCCTCGAGGCTTTCCCTCGAGGCTTTCCCACATGGCTGTGCCACGTGCCACCGTGGTGTGAGTCGATACTCGGCGTGAAAGATGAGCCAGTGCAGGGCAAAGAGGTTCCTCTGGAATGGACTGAGACATCTGGGGGACTCTTGGAATGGTGGTACGACCATGGAGTTCCTCTCGCCTTTCCTGTTGAGAGTGCCTCCACTTGAGATGCGACGGGAATGACGGGAATACTTTCCCGTTGAAAGCAGGGAAAGGATCCCTCATCTCGAGCTACGAGGGGGAAACGGGGCTCCTCTGGATGTGGGCGGGACCATCGTGCTTCCTCTCGAGTGGAGACGGGTATGGCGGTGAACTTCTTGAGTTGCAGCAAGTGTGTGAAAGACCCTTTCGAAGTTCCAGAGGTTAGGTGTCATTAGTCTCCAGACGCCTCATCGGAAATAGGCCTCATCTCGCCTGGAATGGAGAACTTCCTGGATTTTCTCGAGTTGCGGCAGGTGTTCTCGAGTTACGACGGGGACCTCAGGGACCCGCTCTGGTGGCCTCAGGAGAGGCCAGTCCCCATGCGAGGTGCTAGGGGGCCTATCGGGATTCCTCTCCCGTCGATACCGGGGCCAAAAACCTTGTGTGCAGTCAGGGCCGGAACCGAGGATTCCTCTCAGGGGCTGACATGGATCTTTGGGTACTTCTGGAGTCTCCCCAGGGGAGTCAGGCCTCGTCTCGAGTGGGGGCATGCACGTGCGCTTTCCTTCCAGGTTGTAGCAGCAATGTCACACTTCCCGTCGCGTGGATCAAAGGATCTGTGGTTTTCCCTCGAGGCTTTCCCACAGGGCTGTCCCACGTGCCACCGTGGTGTGAGTCGATCCTCGGCGTGAAAGATGAGCCAGTGCAGGGCAAAGAGGTTCCTCTGGAATGGACTGAGACATCTGGGGGACTCTTGGAATGGTGGTACGACCATGGAGTTCCTCTCGCCTTTCCTGTTGAGAGTGCCTCCTCTTGAGATGCGACGGGAACGCCGGGAATTCTTTCCCGTTGAAAGCAGGGAAAGGATCCCTCATCTCGAGCTACGAGGGGGAAACGGGGCTCCTCTGGATGTGGGCGGGACCATCGTGCTTCCTCTCGAGTGGAGACGCATATGGCGGTGAACTTCTTGAGTTGCAGCAAGGGTGTGAAAGACCCTTTCGAAGTTCCAGAGTTTAGGTGTCATTAGTCTCCAGACGCCTCATCGGAAATAGGCCTCATCTCGCCTGGAAGGGAGAACTTCCTGGATTTTCTCGAGTTGCGGCAGGTTTTCTCGAGTTACGACGGGGACCTCAGGGACCCGCCCTGGTGGCCTCAGGAGAGGCCAGTCCCCATGGGAGTTGCTAGGGGGCCTCTCGGGATTCCTCTCCCGTCGATACCGGGGCCAAAAACCTTGTGTGGAGTCAGGGGCGGAACCGAGGATTCCTCTCAGGGGCTGACATGGATCTTTGGGTATTTCTGGAGTCTCCCCAAGGGAGTCAGGGCTCGTCTCGAGTTGGGGCATGCACGTGCGCTTTCCTTCCAGGCTGTAGCAGCAATGTCACGCTTCCCGTCGCATGGATCAAAGGATCTGTGGTTTTCCCTCGAGGCTTTCCCTCGAGGCTTTCCCACAGGGCTGTCCCACGTGCCACCGTGGTGTGAGTCGATCCTCGGCGTGAAAGATGAGCCAGTGCAGGGCAAAGAGGTTCCTCTGGAATGGACTGAGACATCTGGGGGACTCGTGGAATGGTGGTACGACCATGGAGTTCCTCTCGCCTTTCCTGTTGAGAGTGCCAACTCTTGAGATGCGACGGGAACGCCGGGAATTCTTTCCCGTTGAAAGCAGGGAAAGGATCCCTCATTTCGAGCCACGAGGGGGAAACGGGGCTCCTCTGGATGTGGGCGGGACCATCGTGCTTCCTCTCGAGTGGAGACGGGTATGGCGGTGAACTTCTTGAGTTGCAGCAAGGGTGTGAAAGACCCTTTCGAAATTCCAAAGGTTAGGTGTCATTAGTCTCCAGACGCCTCATCGGAAATAGGCCTCATCTCGCCTGGAAGGGAGAACTTCCTGGATTTTCTCGAGTTGCGGCAGGTGTTCTCGAGTTACAACGGGGACCTCAGGGACCCGCCCTGGTGGCCTCAGGAGAGGCCAGTCCCCATGGGAGTTGCTAGGGGGCCTCTCGGGATTCCTCTCCCGTCGATACCGGGGCCAAAAACCTTGTGTGGAGTCAGGGCCGGAACCGAGGATTCCTCTCAGGGGCTGACATGGATCTTTGGGTACTTCTGGAGTCTCCCCACGGGAGTCAGGCCTCGTCTCGAGTGGGGGCATGCACGTGCGCTTTCCTTCCAGGCTGTAGCAGCAATGTCACGCTTCCCGTCGCGTGGATCAAAGGATCTGTGGTATTCCCTCGAGGCTTTCCCTCGAGGCTTTCCCACAGGGCTGTCCCACGTGCCACCGTGGTGTGAGTCGATCCTCGGCGTGAAAGATGAGCCAGTGCAGGGCAAAGAGGTTCCTCTGGAATGGACTGAGACATCTGGGGGACTCTTGGAATGGTGGTACGACCATGGAGTTCCTCTCGCCTTTCCTGTTGAGAGTGCCTCCTCTTGAGATACGACGGGAACACCGGGAATACTTTCCCGTTGAAAGCAGGGAAAGGATCCCTCATCTCGAGCTAAGAGGGGGAAACGGGGCTCCTCTGGATGTGGGCGGGACCATCGTGCTTCATCTCGAGTGGAGACGGGTATGGCGGTGAACTTCTTGAGTTGCAGCAAGGGTGTGAAAGACCCTTTCGAAGTTCGAGAGGTTAGGTGTCATTAGTCTCCAGACGCCTCATCGAAAATAGGCCTCATCTCGCCTGGAAGGGAGAACTTCCTGGATTTTCTCGAGTTGCGGCAGGTGTTCTCGAGTTACGACGGGGACCTCAGGGACCCGCCCTGGTGGCCTCAGGAGAGGCCCGTCCCCATGCGAGGTGCTAGGGGGCCTCTCGTGATTCCTCTCCCGTCGATACCAAGGCCAAAAACCTTGTGTGGAGTCAGGGTCGGAACCGAGGATTCCTCTCAGGGGCTTATATGGATCTTTGGGTACTTCTGGAGTCTCGCCAGGGGAGACAGGCCTCGTCTCGAGTGGGGGCATGCACGTGCGCTTTCCTTCCAGGCTGTAGCAGCAATGTCACGCTTCCCGTCGCGTGGATCAAAGGATCTGTGGTTTTCCCTCGAGGCTTTCCCTCGAGGCTTTCCCACAGGGCTGTCCCATGTGCCTCCGTGGTGTGAGTCGATCCTCGGCGTGAAAGATGAGCCAGTGCAGGGCAAAGAGGTTCCTTTGGAATGGACTGAGACATCTGGGGGACTCTAGGAATGGTGGTACGACCATGGAGTTCCTCTCGCCTTTCCTGTTGAGAGTGCCTCCTCTTGAGATGCGACGGGAACGCCGGGAATTCCTTCCCGTTGAAAGCAGGAAAGGATCCCTCATCTCGAGCTCCGAGAGGGAAACGGGGCTCCTCTGGATGTGGGCGGGACCATCGTGCTTCCTCTCGAGTGGAGACGGGTATGGCGGTGAACTTCTTGAGTTGCAGCAAGGGTGTGAAAGACCCTTTCGAAATTCCAAAGGTTAGGTGTCATTAGTCTCCAGACGCCTCATCGGAAATAGGCCTCATCTCGCCTGGAAGGGAGAACTTCCTGGATTTTCTCGAGTTGCGGCAGGTGTTCTCGAGTTAAGACGGGGACCTCAGGGACCCGCCCTGGTGGCCTCAGGAGAGGCCAGTCCCCATGCGAGGTGCTAGGGGGCCTCTCGGGATTCCTCTCCCGTCGATACCGGGGCCAAAAAGCTTGTGTGGAGTCAGGGCCGGAACCGAGGATTCCTCTCAGGGGCTGACATGGATCTTTGGATACTTCTGGAGTCTCCCCAGGGGAGTCAGGCCTCGACTCGAGTGGGGGCATGCACGTGCGCTTTCCTTCCAGGCTGTAGCAGCAATGTCACGCTTCCCGTGGCGTGTATCAAAGGATCTGTGGTTTTCCCTCGAGACTTTCCCACAGGGCTGTCCCACGTGCCACCGTGGTGTGAGTCGATCCTCGGCGTGAAAGATGAGCCAGTGCAGGGCAAAGAGGTTCCTCTGGAATGGACTGAGACATCTGGGGGACTCTTGGAATGGTGGTACGACCATGGAGTTCCTCTCGCCTTTCCTGTTGAGAGTGCCTCCTCTTGAGATGCGACGGGAACGCTAGGAATTCCTTCCCGTTGAAAGCAGGAAAGGATCCCTCATCTCGAGCTCCGAGAGGGAAACGGGGCTCCTCTGGATGTGGGCGGGACCATCGTGCTTCCTCTCGAGTGGAGACGGGTATGGCGGTGAACTTCTTGAGTTGCAGCAAGGGTGTGAAAGACCCTTTCGAAATTCCAAAGGTTAGGTGTCATTAGTCTCCAGACGCCTCATCGGAAATAGGCCTCATCTCGCCTGGAAGGGAGAACTTCCTGGATTTTCTCGAGTTGCGGCAGGTGTTCTCGAGTTAAGACGGGGACCTCAGGGACCCGCCCTGGTGGCCTCAGGAGAGGCCAGTCCCCATGCGAGGTGCTAGGGGGCCTCTCGGGATTCCTCTCCCGTCGATACCGGGGCCAAAAAGCTTGTGTGGAGTCAAGGCCGGAACCGAGGATTCCTCTCAGGGGCTGACATGGATCTTTGGGTACTTCTGGAGTCTCCCCAGGGGAGTCAGGCCTCGATTCGAGTGGGGGCATGCACGTGCGCTTTCCTTCCAGGCTGTAGCAGCAATGTCACGCTTCCCGTCGCGTGGATCAAAGGATCTGTGGTATTCCCTCGAGGCTTTCCCTCGAGGCTTTCCCACAGGGCTGTCCCACGTGCCACCGTGTTGTGAGTCGATCCTCGGCGTGAAAGATTAGCCAGTGCAGGGCAAAGAGGTTCCTCTGGAATGGACTGAGACATCTGGGGGACTCTTGGAATGGTGGTACGACCATGGAGTTCCTCTCGCCTTTCCTGTTGAGAGTGCCTCCTCTTGAGATACGACGGGAACACCGGGAATTCTTTCCCGTTGAAAGCAGGGAAAGGATCCCTCATCTCGAGCTAAGAGGGGGAAACGGGGCTCCTCTGGATGTGGGCGGGACCATCGTGCTTCCTCTCGAGTGGAGACGGGTATGGCGGTGAACTTCTTGAGTTGCAGCAAGGGTGTGAAAGACCCTTTCGAAGTTCGAGAGGTTAGGTGTCATTAGTCTCCAGACGCCTCATCGGAAATAGGCCTCATCTCGCCTGGAAGGGAGAACTTCCTGGATTTTCTCGAGTTGCGGCAGGTGTTCTCGAGTTACGACGGGGACCTCAGGGACCCGCCCTGGTGGCCTCAGGAGAGGCCAGTCCCCATGCGAGGTGCTAGGGGGCCTCTCGGGATTCCTCTCCCGTCGATACCAAGGCCAAAAACCTTGTGTGGAGTCAGGGTCGGAACCGAGGATTCCTCTCAGGGGCTTATATGGATCTTTGGGTACTTCTGGAGTCTCGCCAGGGGAGACAGGCCTCGTCTCGAGTGGGGGCATGCACGTGCGCTTTCCTTCCAGGCTGTAGCAGCAATGTCACGCTTCCCGTCGCGTGGATCAAAGGATCTGTGGTTTTCCCTCGAGGCTTTCCCTCGAGGCTTTCCCACAGGGCTGTCCCACGTGCCACCGTGGTGTGAGTCGATCCTCGGCGTGAAAGATGAGCCAGTGCAGGGCAAAGAGGTTCCTCTGGAATGGACTGAGACATCTGGGGGACTCTTGGAATGGTGGTACGACCATGGAGTTCCTCTCGCCTTTCCTGTTGAGAGTGCCTCCTCTTGAGATGCGACGGGAACGCTAGGAATTCCTTTCAGTTGAAAGCAGGAAAGGATCCCTCATCTCGAGCTCCGAGAGGGAAACGGGGCTCCTCTGGATGTGGGCGGGACAATCGTGCTTCCTCTCGAGTGGAGACGGGTATGGCGGTGAACTTCTTGAGTTGCAGCAAGGGTGTGAAAGACCCTTTCGAAATTCCAAAGGTTAGGTGTCATTAGTCTCCAGACGCCTCATCGGAAATAGGCCTCATCTCGCCTGGAAGGGAGAACTTCCTGGATTTTCTCGAGTTGCGGCAGGTGTTCTCGAGTTAAGACGGGGACCTCAGGGACCCGCCCTGGTGGCCTCAGGAGAGGCCAGTCCCCATGCGAGGTGCTAGGGGGCCTCTCGGGATTCCTCTCCCGTCGATACCGGGGCCAAAAAGCTTGTGTGGAGTCAGGGCCGGAACCGAGGATTCCTCTCAGGGGCTGACATGGATCTTTGGGTACTTCTGGAGTCTCCCCAGGGGAGTCAGGCCTCGACTCGAGTGGGGGCATGCACGTGCGCTTTCCTTCCAGGCTGTAGCAGCAATGTCACGATTCCCGTCGCGTGGATCAAAGGATCTGTGGTATTCCCTCGAGGCTTTCCCTCGAGGCTTTCCCACAGGGCTGTCCCACGTGCCACCGTGGTGTGAGTCGATCCTCGGCGTGAAAGATTAGCCAGTGCAGGGCAAAGAGGTTCCTCTGGAATGGACTGAGACATCTGGGGGACTCTTGGAATGGTGGTACGACCATGGAGTTCCTCTCGCCTTTCCTGTTGAGAGTGACTCCTCTTGAGATACGACGGGAACACCGGGAATTCTTTCCCGTTGAAAGCAGGGAAAGGATCCCTCATCTCGAGCTAAGAGGGGGAAACGGGGCTCCTCTGGATGTGGGCGGGACCATCGTGCTTCCTCTCGAGTGGAGACGGGTATGGCGGTGAACTTCTTGAGTTGCAGCAAGGGTGTGAAAGACCCTTTCGAAGTTCGAGAGGTTAGGTGTCATTAGTCTCCAGACGCCTCATCGGAAATAGGCCTCATCTCGCCTGGAAGGGAGAACTTCCTGGATTTTCTCGAGTTGCGGCAGGTGTTCTCGAGTTACGACGGGGTCCTCAGGGACCCGCCCTGGTGGCCTCAGGAGAGGCCAGTCCCCATGCGAGGTGCTAGGGGGCCTCTCGGGATTCCTATCCCGTCGATACCAAGGCCAAAAACCTTGTGTGGAGTCAGGGTCGGAACCGAGGATTCCTCTCAGGGGGTTATATGGATCTTTGGGTACTTCTGGAGTCTCGCCAGGGGAGACAGGCCTCGTCTCGAGTGGGGGCATGCACGTGCGCTTTCCTTCCAGGCTGTAGCAGCAATGTCACGCTTCCCGTCGCGTGGATCAAAGGATCTGTGGTTTTCCCTCGAGGCTTTCCCTCGAGGCTTTCCCACAGGGCTGTCCCACGTGCCTCCGTGGTGTGAGTCGATCCTCGGCGTGAAAGATGAGCCAGTGCAGGGCAAAGAGGTTCCTCTGGAATGGACTGAGACATCTGGGGGACTCTAGGAATGGTGGTACGACCATGGAGTTCCTCTCGCCTTTCCTGTTGAGAGTGCCTCCTCTTGAGATGCGACGGGAACGCCGGGAATTCCTTCCCGTTGAAAGCAGGAAAGGATCCCTCATCTCGAGCTCCGAGAGGGAAACGGGGCTCCTCTGGATGTGGGCGGGACCATCGTGCTTCCTCTCGAGTGGAGACGGGTATGGCGGTGAACTTCTTGAGTTGCAGCAAGGGTGTGAAAGACCCTTTCGAAATTCCAAAGGTTAGGTGTCATTAGTCTCCAGACGCCTCATCTTAAATAGGCCTCATCTCGCCTGGAAGGGAGAACTTCCTGGATTTTCTCGAGTTGCGGCAGGTGTTCTCGAGTTAAGACGGGGACCTCAGGGACCCGCCCTGGTGGCCTCAGGAGAGGCCAGTCCCCATGCGAGGTGCTAGGGTGCCTCTCGGGATTCCTCTCCCGTCGATACCGAGGCCAAAAACCTTGTGTGGAGTCAGGGTCGGAACCGAGGATTCCTCTCAGGGGCTTATATGGATCTGTGGTTACTTCTGGAGTCTCGCCAGGGGAGACAGGCCTCGTCTCGAGTGGGGGCATGCACGTGCGCTTTCCTTCCAGGCTGTAGCAGCAATGTCACGCTTCCCGTCGCGTGCATCAAAGGATCTGTGGTTTTCCCTCGAGGCTTTCCCTCGAGGCTTTCCCACAGGGCTGTCCCACGTGCCTCCGTGGTGTGAGTCGATCCTCGGCGTGAAAGATGAGCCAGTGCAGGGCAAAGAGGTTCCTCTGGAATGGACTGAGACATCTGGGGGACTCTTGGAATGGTGGTACGACCATGGAGTTCCTCTCGCCTTTCCTGTTGAGAGTGCCTCCTCTTGAGATGCGACGGGAACGCCGGGAATTCCTTCCCGTTGAAAGCAGGAAAGGATCCCTCATCTCGAGCTCCGAGAGGGAAACGGGGCTCCTCTGGATGTGGGCGGGACCATCGTGCTTCCTCTCGAGTGGAGACGGGTATGGCGGTGAACTTCTTGAGTTGCAGCAAGGGTGTGAAAGACCGTTTCGAAATTCCAAAGGTTAGGTGTCATTAGTCTCCAGACGCCTCATCGGAAATAGGCCTCATCTCGCCTGGAAGGGAGAACTTCCTGGATTTTCTCGAGTTGCGGCAGGTGTTCTCGAGTTAAGACGGGGACCTCAGGGACCCGCCCTGGTGGCCTCAGGAGAGGCCAGTCCCCATGCGAGGTGCTAGGGGGCCTCTCGGGATTCCTCTCCCTTCGATACCGGGGCCAAAAAGCTTGTGTGGAGTCAGGGCCGGAACCGAGGATTCCTCTCAGGGGCTGACATGGATCTTTGGGTACTTCTGGAGTCTCCCCAGGGGAGTCAGGCCTCGTCTCGAGTGGGGGCATGCACGTGCGCTTTCCTTCCAGGCTGTAGCAGCAATGTCACGCTTCCTGTTGCGTGGATCAAAGAATCTGTGGTTTTCCCTCGAGGCTTTCCCTCGAGGCTTTCCCACAGGGCTGTCCCACGTGCCACCGTGGTGTGAGTCGATCCTCGGCGTGAAAGATGAGCCAGTGCAGGGCAAAGAGGTTCCTCTGGAATGGACTGAGACATCTGGGGGACTCCTGGAATGGTGGTACGACCATGGAGTTCCTCTCGCCTTTCCTGTTGAGAGTGCCTCCTCTTGAGATGCGACGGGAACGCCGGGAATTCTTTCCCGTCTAAAGCAGGGAAAGGTTCCCTCATCTCGAGATACGAGGGGGAAACGGGGCTCCTCTGGATGTGGGCGGGACCATCGTGCTTCCTCTCGAGTGGAGACGGGTATGGCGGTGAACTTCTTGAGTTGCAGAAAGGGTGTGAAAGACCCTTTCGAAGTTCCAGAGGTTAGGTGTCATTAGTCTCCAGACGCCTCATCGGAAATAGGCCTCATCTCGCCTGAAAGGGAGAACTTCCTGGATTTTCTCGAGTTGCGGCAGGTGTTCTCGAGTTACGACGGGGACCTCAGGGACCCGCCCTGGTGGCCTCAGGAGAGGCCAGTCCCCATGCGAGGTGCTAGGGGGCCTCTCGGGATTCCTCTCCCGTCGATACCGGGGCCAAAAACCTTGTGTGGAGTCAGGGCCGGAACCGAGGATTCCTCTCAGGGGCTGACATGGATCTTTGGGTACTTCTGGAGTCTCCCCAGGGGAGTTAGGACTCTTCTCGAGTGGGGGCATGCACGTGCGCTTTCCTTCCCGGCTGTAGCAGCAATGTCACGCTTCCCGTCGCGTGGATCAAAGGATCTGTGGTTTTCCCTCGAGGCTTTCCCACAGGGCTGTCCCACGTGCCACCGTGGTGTGAGTCGATCCTCGGCGTGAAAGATGAGCCAGTGCAGGGCAAAGAGGTTCCTCTGGAATGGACTGAGACATCTGGGGGACTCTTGGAATGGTGGTACGACCATGGAGTTCCTCTCGCCTTTCCTGTTGAGAGTGCCTCCTCTTGAGATGCGACGGGAACGCCGGGAATTCTTCCCCGTTGAAAGCAGGGAAAGGATCCATCATCTCGAGCTCCGAGGGGGAAACGGGGCTCCTTTGGATGTGGGCGGGACCATCATGCTTCCTCTCGAGTGGAGACGGGTATGGCAGTGAACTTCTTGAGTTGCAGCAAGGGTGTGAAAGACCCTTTCGAAGTTCCAGAGGTTAGGTGTCATTAGTCTCCAGACGCCTCATCGGAAATAGGCCTCATCTCGCCTGGAAGGGAGAACTTCCTGGATTTTCTCGAGTTGGGGCAGGTGTTCTCGAGGTACGACGGGGACCTCAGGGACCCGCCCTGGTGGCCTCAGGAGAGGCCAGTCCCCATGCGAGTTGCTAGGGGGCCTCTCGGGATTCCTCTCCCGTCGATACCGGGGCCAAAAACTTTGTATGGAGTCAGGGCCGGAACCGAGGATTCCTCTCAGGGGCTGACATGGATCTTTGGGTTCTTCTGGAGTCCCCCCAGGGGAGTCAGGGCTCGTCTCCAGTGGGGGCATGCACGTGCGCTTTCCTTCCAGGCTGTAGCAGCAATGTCACGCTTCCCGAAGCGTGGATCATAGGATCTGTGGTTTTCCCTCGAGGCTTTCCCTCGAGGCTTTCCCACAGGGCTGTCCCACGTGCCACCGTGGTGTGAGTGGATCCTCGGCGTGAAAGATGAGCCAGTGCAGGGCAAAGAGGTTCCTCTGGAATGGACTGAGACATCTGGGGGACTCTTGGAATGGTGGTACGACCATGGAGTTCCTCTCGCCTTTCCTGTTGAGAGTGCCTCCTCTTGAGATGCGACGGGAACGCCGGGAATTCTTTCCCGTTGAAAGCAGGCAAAGGATCCCTCATCTCGAGCTACGAGGGGGAAACGGGGCTCCTCTGGATGTGGGCGGGACCATCGTGCTTCCTCTCGAGTGGAGACGGGTATGGCGGTGAACTTCTTGAGTTGCAGCAAGGGTGTGAAAGACCCTTTCGAAGTTCCAGAGGTTAGGTGTCATTAGTCTCCAGACGCCTCATCGGAAATAGGCCTCATCTCGCCTGGAAGGGAGAACTTCCTGGATTTTCTCGAGATGCGGCAGGTGTTCTCGAGTTACGATGGGGACCTCAGGGACCCGCCCTGGTGGCCTCAGGAGAGGCCAGTCCACATGCGAGTTGCTAGGGGGCCTCTCGGGATTCCTCTCCCGTCGATACCGGGGCCAAAAACCTTGTGTGGAGTCAGGGCCGGAAACGAGGATTCCTCTCAGGGGCTGACATGGATCTTTGGGTACTTCTGGAGTCTCCGCAGGGGAGTCAGGCCTCGTCTCGAGTGGGGGCATGCACGTGCGTTTTCTTTCCATGCTGTAGCAGCAATGTCACGCTTCCCGTCGCGTGGATCAAAGGATCTGTGGTTTTCCCTCGAGGCTTTCCCACAGGGCTGTCCCACGTGCCACCGTGGTGTGAGTCGATCCTCGGCGTGAAAGATGAGCCAGTGCAGGGCAAAGAGGTTCCTCTGGAATGGACTGAGACATCTGGGGGACTCTTGGAATGGTGGTACGACCATGGAGTTCCTCTCTCCTTTCCTGTTGAGAGTGCCTCCTCTTGAGATGCGACGGGAACTCCGGGAATTCTTTCCCGTTGAAAGCAGGCAAAGGATCCCTCATCTCGAGCTAGGAGGGGGAAACGGGGCTCCTCTGGATGTGGGCGGGACCATCGTGCTTCCTCTCGAGTGGAGACGGGTATGGCGGTGAACTTCTTGAGTTGCAGCAAGGGTGTGAAAGACCCTTTCGAAGTTCCAGAGGTTAGGTGTCATTAGTCTCCAGACGCCTCATCGGAAATAGGCCTCATCTCGCCTGGAAGGGAGAACTTCCTGGATTTTCTCGAGTTGCGGCAGGTGTTCTCGAGTTACGACGGGGACCTCAGGGACCCGCCCTGGTGGCCTCAGGAGTGGCCAGTCACCATGCGAGTTGCTAGGGGGCCTCTCGGGATTCCTCTCCCGTCGATACCGGGGCCAAAAACCTTGTGTGGAGTCAGGGCCAGAACCGAGGATTCCTCTCAGGGGCTGACATGGATCTTTGGGTACTTCTGGAGTCTCGCCAGGGGAGACAGGCCTCGTCTCGTGAGGGGGCATGCACGTGCGCTTTCCTTCCAGGCTGTAGCAGCAATGTCACGATTCCCGTCGCGTGGATCAAAGGATCTGTGGTATTCCCTCGAGGCTTTCCCTCGAGGCTTTCCCACAGGGCTGTCCCACGTGCCACCGTGGTGTGAGTCGATCCTCGGCGTGAAAGATTAGCCAGTGCAGGGCAAAGAGGTTCCTCTGGAATGGACTGAGACATCTGGGGGACTCTTGGAATGGTGGTACGACCATGGAGTTCCTCTCGCCTTTCCTGTTGAGAGTGACTCCTCTTGAGATACGACGGGAACACCGGGAATTCTTTCCCGTTGAAAGCAGGGAAAGGATCCCTCATCTCGAGCTAAGAGGGGGAAACGGGGCTCCTCTGGATGTGGGCGGGACCATCGTGCTTCCTCTCGAGTGGAGACGGGTATGGCGGTGAACTTCTTGAGTTGCAGCAAGGGTGTGAAAGACCCTTTCGAAGTTCGAGAGGTTAGGTGTCATTAGTCTCCAGACGCCTCATCGGAAATAGGCCTCATCTCGCCTGGAAGGGAGAACTTCCTGGATTTTCTCGAGTTGCGGCAGGTGTTCTCGAGTTACGACGGGGTCCTCAGGGACCCGCCCTGGTGGCCTCAGGAGAGGCCAGTCCCCATGCGAGGTGCTAGGGGGCCTCTCGGGATTCCTATCCCGTCGATACCAAGGCCAAAAACCTTGTGTGGAGTCAGGGTCGGAACCGAGGATTCCTCTCAGGGGGTTATATGGATCTTTGGGTACTTCTGGAGTCTCGCCAGGGGAGACAGGCCTCGTCTCGAGTGGGGGCATGCACGTGCGCTTTCCTTCCAGGCTGTAGCAGCAATGTCACGCTTCCCGTCGCGTGGATCAAAGGATCTGTGGTTTTCCCTCGAGGCTTTCCCTCGAGGCTTTCCCACAGGGCTGTCCCACGTGCCTCCGTGGTGTGAGTCGATCCTCGGCGTGAAAGATGAGCCAGTGCAGGGCAAAGAGGTTCCTCTGGAATGGACTGAGACATCTGGGGGACTCTAGGAATGGTGGTACGACCATGGAGTTCCTCTCGCCTTTCCTGTTGAGAGTGCCTCCTCTTGAGATGCGACGGGAACGCCGGGAATTCCTTCCCGTTGAAAGCAGGAAAGGATCCCTCATCTCGAGCTCCGAGAGGGAAACGGGGCTCCTCTGGATGTGGGCGGGACCATCGTGCTTCCTCTCGAGTGGAGACGGGTATGGCGGTGAACTTCTTGAGTTGCAGCAAGGGTGTGAAAGACCCTTTCGAAATTCCAAAGGTTAGGTGTCATTAGTCTCCAGACGCCTCATCTTAAATAGGCCTCATCTCGCCTGGAAGGGAGAACTTCCTGGATTTTCTCGAGTTGCGGCAGGTGTTCTCGAGTTAAGACGGGGACCTCAGGGACCCGCCCTGGTGGCCTCAGGAGAGGCCAGTCCCCATGCGAGGTGCTAGGGTGCCTCTCGGGATTCCTCTCCCGTCGATACCGAGGCCAAAAACCTTGTGTGGAGTCAGGGTCGGAACCGAGGATTCCTCTCAGGGGCTTATATGGATCTGTGGTTACTTCTGGAGTCTCGCCAGGGGAGACAGGCCTCGTCTCGAGTGGGGGCATGCACGTGCGCTTTCCTTCCAGGCTGTAGCAGCAATGTCACGCTTCCCGTCGCGTGCATCAAAGGATCTGTGGTTTTCCCTCGAGGCTTTCCCTCGAGGCTTTCCCACAGGGCTGTCCCACGTGCCTCCGTGGTGTGAGTCGATCCTCGGCGTGAAAGATGAGCCAGTGCAGGGCAAAGAGGTTCCTCTGGAATGGACTGAGACATCTGGGGGACTCTTGGAATGGTGGTACGACCATGGAGTTCCTCTCGCCTTTCCTGTTGAGAGTGCCTCCTCTTGAGATGCGACGGGAACGCCGGGAATTCCTTCCCGTTGAAAGCAGGAAAGGATCCCTCATCTCGAGCTCCGAGAGGGAAACGGGGCTCCTCTGGATGTGGGCGGGACCATCGTGCTTCCTCTCGAGTGGAGACGGGTATGGCGGTGAACTTCTTGAGTTGCAGCAAGGGTGTGAAAGACCGTTTCGAAATTCCAAAGGTTAGGTGTCATTAGTCTCCAGACGCCTCATCGGAAATAGGCCTCATCTCGCCTGGAAGGGAGAACTTCCTGGATTTTCTCGAGTTGCGGCAGGTGTTCTCGAGTTAAGACGGGGACCTCAGGGACCCGCCCTGGTGGCCTCAGGAGAGGCCAGTCCCCATGCGAGGTGCTAGGGGGCCTCTCGGGATTCCTCTCCCTTCGATACCGGGGCCAAAAAGCTTGTGTGGAGTCAGGGCCGGAACCGAGGATTCCTCTCAGGGGCTGACATGGATCTTTGGGTACTTCTGGAGTCTCCCCAGGGGAGTCAGGCCTCGTCTCGAGTGGGGGCATGCACGTGCGCTTTCCTTCCAGGCTGTAGCAGCAATGTCACGCTTCCTGTTGCGTGGATCAAAGAATCTGTGGTTTTCCCTCGAGGCTTTCCCTCGAGGCTTTCCCACAGGGCTGTCCCACGTGCCACCGTGGTGTGAGTCGATCCTCGGCGTGAAAGATGAGCCAGTGCAGGGCAAAGAGGTTCCTCTGGAATGGACTGAGACATCTGGGGGACTCCTGGAATGGTGGTACGACCATGGAGTTCCTCTCGCCTTTCCTGTTGAGAGTGCCTCCTCTTGAGATGCGACGGGAACGCCGGGAATTCTTTCCCGTCTAAAGCAGGGAAAGGTTCCCTCATCTCGAGATACGAGGGGGAAACGGGGCTCCTCTGGATGTGGGCGGGACCATCGTGCTTCCTCTCGAGTGGAGACGGGTATGGCGGTGAACTTCTTGAGTTGCAGAAAGGGTGTGAAAGACCCTTTCGAAGTTCCAGAGGTTAGGTGTCATTAGTCTCCAGACGCCTCATCGGAAATAGGCCTCATCTCGCCTGAAAGGGAGAACTTCCTGGATTTTCTCGAGTTGCGGCAGGTGTTCTCGAGTTACGACGGGGACCTCAGGGACCCGCCCTGGTGGCCTCAGGAGAGGCCAGTCCCCATGCGAGGTGCTAGGGGGCCTCTCGGGATTCCTCTCCCGTCGATACCGGGGCCAAAAACCTTGTGTGGAGTCAGGGCCGGAACCGAGGATTCCTCTCAGGGGCTGACATGGATCTTTGGGTACTTCTGGAGTCTCCCCAGGGGAGTTAGGACTCTTCTCGAGTGGGGGCATGCACGTGCGCTTTCCTTCCCGGCTGTAGCAGCAATGTCACGCTTCCCGTCGCGTGGATCAAAGGATCTGTGGTTTTCCCTCGAGGCTTTCCCACAGGGCTGTCCCACGTGCCACCGTGGTGTGAGTCGATCCTCGGCGTGAAAGATGAGCCAGTGCAGGGCAAAGAGGTTCCTCTGGAATGGACTGAGACATCTGGGGGACTCTTGGAATGGTGGTACGACCATGGAGTTCCTCTCGCCTTTCCTGTTGAGAGTGCCTCCTCTTGAGATGCGACGGGAACGCCGGGAATTCTTCCCCGTTGAAAGCAGGGAAAGGATCCATCATCTCGAGCTCCGAGGGGGAAACGGGGCTCCTTTGGATGTGGGCGGGACCATCATGCTTCCTCTCGAGTGGAGACGGGTATGGCAGTGAACTTCTTGAGTTGCAGCAAGGGTGTGAAAGACCCTTTCGAAGTTCCAGAGGTTAGGTGTCATTAGTCTCCAGACGCCTCATCGGAAATAGGCCTCATCTCGCCTGGAAGGGAGAACTTCCTGGATTTTCTCGAGTTGGGGCAGGTGTTCTCGAGGTACGACGGGGACCTCAGGGACCCGCCCTGGTGGCCTCAGGAGAGGCCAGTCCCCATGCGAGTTGCTAGGGGGCCTCTCGGGATTCCTCTCCCGTCGATACCGGGGCCAAAAACTTTGTATGGAGTCAGGGCCGGAACCGAGGATTCCTCTCAGGGGCTGACATGGATCTTTGGGTTCTTCTGGAGTCCCCCCAGGGGAGTCAGGGCTCGTCTCCAGTGGGGGCATGCACGTGCGCTTTCCTTCCAGGCTGTAGCAGCAATGTCACGCTTCCCGAAGCGTGGATCATAGGATCTGTGGTTTTCCCTCGAGGCTTTCCCTCGAGGCTTTCCCACAGGGCTGTCCCACGTGCCACCGTGGTGTGAGTGGATCCTCGGCGTGAAAGATGAGCCAGTGCAGGGCAAAGAGGTTCCTCTGGAATGGACTGAGACATCTGGGGGACTCTTGGAATGGTGGTACGACCATGGAGTTCCTCTCGCCTTTCCTGTTGAGAGTGCCTCCTCTTGAGATGCGACGGGAACGCCGGGAATTCTTTCCCGTTGAAAGCAGGCAAAGGATCCCTCATCTCGAGCTACGAGGGGGAAACGGGGCTCCTCTGGATGTGGGCGGGACCATCGTGCTTCCTCTCGAGTGGAGACGGGTATGGCGGTGAACTTCTTGAGTTGCAGCAAGGGTGTGAAAGACCCTTTCGAAGTTCCAGAGGTTAGGTGTCATTAGTCTCCAGACGCCTCATCGGAAATAGGCCTCATCTCGCCTGGAAGGGAGAACTTCCTGGATTTTCTCGAGATGCGGCAGGTGTTCTCGAGTTACGATGGGGACCTCAGGGACCCGCCCTGGTGGCCTCAGGAGAGGCCAGTCCACATGCGAGTTGCTAGGGGGCCTCTCGGGATTCCTCTCCCGTCGATACCGGGGCCAAAAACCTTGTGTGGAGTCAGGGCCGGAAACGAGGATTCCTCTCAGGGGCTGACATGGATCTTTGGGTACTTCTGGAGTCTCCGCAGGGGAGTCAGGCCTCGTCTCGAGTGGGGGCATGCACGTGCGTTTTCTTTCCATGCTGTAGCAGCAATGTCACGCTTCCCGTCGCGTGGATCAAAGGATCTGTGGTTTTCCCTCGAGGCTTTCCCACAGGGCTGTCCCACGTGCCACCGTGGTGTGAGTCGATCCTCGGCGTGAAAGATGAGCCAGTGCAGGGCAAAGAGGTTCCTCTGGAATGGACTGAGACATCTGGGGGACTCTTGGAATGGTGGTACGACCATGGAGTTCCTCTCTCCTTTCCTGTTGAGAGTGCCTCCTCTTGAGATGCGACGGGAACTCCGGGAATTCTTTCCCGTTGAAAGCAGGCAAAGGATCCCTCATCTCGAGCTAGGAGGGGGAAACGGGGCTCCTCTGGATGTGGGCGGGACCATCGTGCTTCCTCTCGAGTGGAGACGGGTATGGCGGTGAACTTCTTGAGTTGCAGCAAGGGTGTGAAAGACCCTTTCGAAGTTCCAGAGGTTAGGTGTCATTAGTCTCCAGACGCCTCATCGGAAATAGGCCTCATCTCGCCTGGAAGGGAGAACTTCCTGGATTTTCTCGAGTTGCGGCAGGTGTTCTCGAGTTACGACGGGGACCTCAGGGACCCGCCCTGGTGGCCTCAGGAGTGGCCAGTCACCATGCGAGTTGCTAGGGGGCCTCTCGGGATTCCTCTCCCGTCGATACCGGGGCCAAAAACCTTGTGTGGAGTCAGGGCCAGAACCGAGGATTCCTCTCAGGGGCTGACATGGATCTTTGGGTACTTCTGGAGTCTCGCCAGGGGAGACAGGCCTCGTCTCGTGAGGGGGCATGCACGTGCACTTTCCTTCCAGGCTGTAGCAGCAATGTCACGCTTCCCGTCGCGTGGATCATAGGATCTGTGGTTTTCCCTCGAGGCTTTCCCTCGAGGCTTTCCCACAGGGCTGTCCCACGTGCCACCGTGGTGTGAGTCGATCCTCGGCGTGAAAGATGAGCCAGTGCAGGGCAAAGAGCTTCCTCTGGAATGTACTGAGACATCTGGGGGACTCTTGGAATGGTGGTACCACCATGGAGTTCCTCTCGCCTTTCCTGTTGAGAGTGCCTCCTCTTGAGATGCGATGGGAACGCCGGGAATTCTTTCCCGTTGAAAGCAGGCAAAGGATCCCTCATCTCGAGCTACGAGGGGGAAACGGGGCTCCTCTGGATGTGGGCGGGACCATCCTGCTTCCTCTCGAGTGGAGACGGGTATGGAAGTGAACTTCTTGAGTTGCAGCAAGGGTGTGAAAGACCCTTTAGAAATTCCAGAGGTTAGGTGTCATTAGTCTCCAGACGCCTCATCGGAAATAGGATTCTTCTCGCCTGGAAGGGAGAACTTCCTGGATTTTCTCGAGATGCGGCAGGTGTTCTCGAGTTACGACGGGGACCTCAGGGACCCGCCCTGGTGGCCTCAGGAGAGGCCAGGCCACATGCGAGTTGCTAGTGGGCCTCTCGGAATTCCTCTCCCGTCGATACCGGGGCCAAAAAGCTTGTGTGGAGTCAGGGCCGGAACCGAGGATTCCTCTCAGGGGCTGACATGGATCTTTGGGTACTTCTGGAGTCTCCACAGGGGAGTCAGGCCTCGTCTCGAGTGGGGCCATGCACGTGCGCTATCCTCCAAGCTGTAGCAGCAATGTCACGCTTCTCGACCCATGGATCAAAGGATCTGTGGTTTTCCCTCCAGGCTTTCCCACAGGGCTGTCCCACGTGCCACCGTGGTGTGAGTCGATCTTCGGCGTGAAAGATGAGCCAGTGCAGGGCAAAGAGGTTCCTCTGGAATGGACTGATACATCTGGGGGACCCTTGGAATGGTGGTACGATCATGGAGTTCCTCTCGCCTTTCCTGTTGAGAGTGCCTCCTCTTGAGATGCGACGGGAACGCCGGGAATTCTTTCCCGTTGAAAGCAGGGAAAGGATCCCTCATCTCGAGCTACGAGGGGGAAACGGGGCTCCTCTGGATGTGGGCGGGACCATCGTGCTTCCTCTCGAGTGGAGACGGGTATGGCGGTGAACTTCTTGAGTTGCAGCAAGGGTGTGAAAGACCCTTTCGAAGTTCCAGAGGTTAGGTGTCATTAGTCTCCAGAAGCCTCATTGGAAATAGGCCTCATCTCGCCTGGAAGGGAGAACTTCCTGGATTTTCTCGAGTTGCAGCAGGTGTTCTCGAGTTACGACGTGGACCTCAGGGACCCTCCCTAGTGGCCTCAGGAAAGGCCAGTCCCCATGCGAGTTGCTAGGGGGCCTCTCGGGATTCCTCTCCCGTCGATACCGGTGCCAAATACCTTGTGTGGAGTCAGGGCCGGAACCGAGGATTCCTCTCAGGGGCTGACATGGATCTTTGGGTACTTCTGGAGTCTCCCCAGGGGAGTCAGGCCTCGTCTCGAGTGGGGGCATGCACGTGTGCTTTCCTTCCAGGCTGTAGCAGCAATGTCACGCTTCCCGTCGCGTGGATCAAAGGATCTGTGGTTTTCCCTCGAGGCTTTCCCTCGAGGCTTTCCCACAGGGCTGTCCCACGTGCCTCCGTGGTGTGAGTCGATCCTCTGCGTGAAAGATGAGCCAGTGCAGGGCAAAGAGCTTCCTCTGGAATGGACTGAGACATCTGGGGGACTCTTGGAATGGTGGTACGACCATGGAGTTCCTCTCGCCTTTCCTGTTGAGAGTGCCTCCTCTTGAGATGCGACGGGAACGCCGGGAATTCTTTCCCGTTGAAAGCAGGCAAAGGATCCCTCATCTCGAGCTACGAGGGGGAAACGGGGCTCCTCTGGATGTGGGCGGGACCATCCTGCTTCCTCTCTAGTGGAGACGGGTATGGAAGTGAACTCCTTGAGTTGCAGCAAGGGTGTGAAAGACCTTTTCGAAGTTCCAGAGGTTAGGTGTCATTAGTCTCCAGACGCCTCATCGGAAATAGGCCTCATCTCGCCTGGAAGGGAGAACTTCCTGGATTTTCTCGAGATGCGGCAGGTGTTCTCGAGTTACGACGGGGACCTCAGGGACCCGCCCTGGTGGCCTCAGGAGAGGCCAGTCCACATGCGAGTTGCTAGGGGGCCTCGCGAGATTCCTCTCCCGTCGATACCGGGGCCAAAAACCTTGTGTGGAGTCAGGGCCGGAAACGAGGATTCCTCTCAGGGGCTGACATGGATCTTTGGGTACTTCTGGAGTCTCCGCAGGGGAGTCAGGCCTCGTCTCGAGTGGGGGCATGCACGTGCGTTTTCTTTCCAGGCTGTAGCAGCAATGTCACGCTTCCCTTCGCGTGGATCAAAGGTTCTGTGGTTTTCCCTCGAGGCTTTCCCACAGGGCTGTCCCACGTGCCACCGTGGTGTGAGTCGATCCTCGGCGTGAAAGATGAGCCAGTGCAGGGCAAAGAGGTTCCTCTGGAATGGACTGAGACATCTGGGGGACTCTTGGAATGGTGGTACGACCATGGAGTTCCTCTCGCCTTTCCTGTTGAGAGTGCCTCCTCTTGAGATGCGACGGGAACTCCGGGAATTCTTTCCCGTAGAAAGCAGGCAAAGGATCCCTCATCTCGAGCTACGAGGGGGAAACGGGGCTCCTCTGGATGTGGGCGGGACCATCGTGCTTCCTCTCGAGTGGAGACGGGTATGGCAGTGAACTTCTTGAGTTGCAGCAAGGGTGTGAAAGACCCTTTCGAAGTTCCAGAGGTTAGGTGTCATTAGTCTCCAGACGCCTCATCGGAAATAGGCCTCATCTCGCCTGGAAGGGAGAACTTCCTGGATTTTCTCGAGTTGCGGCAGGTGTTCTCGAGTTACGACGGGGACCTCAGGGACCCGCCCTGGTGGCCTCAGGAGTGGCCACTCACCATGCGAGTTGCTAGGGGGCCTCTCGGGATTCCTCTCCCGTCGATACCGGGGCCAAAAACCTTGTGTGCAGTCAGGGCCAGAACCGAGGATTCCTCTCAGGGGCTGATATGGATCTTTGGGTACTTCTGGAGTCTCGCCAGGGGAGACAGGCCTCGTCTCGTGAGGGGGCATGCACGTGCACTTTCCTTCCAGGCTGTAGCAGCAATGTCACGCTTCCCGTCGCGTGGATCAAAGGATCTGTGGTTTTCCCTCGAGGCTTTCCCTCGAGGCTTTCCCACAGGGCTGTCCCACGTGCCACCGTGGTGTGAGTCGATCCTCGGCGTGAAAGATGAGCCAGTGCAGGGCAAAGAGTTTCCTCTGGAATGGACTGAGACATCTGGGGGACTCTTGGAATGGTGGTACGACCATGGAGTTCCTCTCGCCTTTCCTGTTGAGAGTGCCTCCTCTTGAGATGCGACGGGAACGCCGGGAATTTTTTCCCGTTGAAAGCAGGAAAAGGATCCCTCATCTCGAGCTACGAGGGGGAAACGGGGCTCCTCTGGATGTGGGCGGGACCATCGTGCTTCCTCTCGAGTGGAGACGGGTATGGCGGTGAACTTCTTGAGTTGCAGCAAGGGTGTGAAAGACCCTTTCGAAGTTCCAGAGGTTAGGTGTCATTAGTCTCCAGACGCCTCATCAGAAATAGGCCTCATCTCGCCTGGAAGGGAGAACTTCCTGGATTTTCTCGAGTTGGGGCAGGTGTTCTCGAGTTACGACGGGGACCTCAGGGACCCGCCCTGGTGGCCTCAGTAGAGGCCAGTCCCCATGCGAGTTGCTAGGGGGCCTCTCGGGATTCCTCTCCCGTCGATACCGGGGCCAAAAACCTTGTGTGGAGTCAGGGCCGGAACCGAGGATTCCTCTCAGGGGCTGACATGGATCTTTGGGTACTTCTGGAGTCTCCCCAGGGGAGTCAGGCCTCGTCTCGAGTGGGGGCATGCACGTGCGCTTTCCTTCCAGGCTGTAGCAGCAATGTCACGCTTCCCTTCGCGTGGATCAAAGGATCTGTGGTTTTCCCTCGAGGCTTTCCCTCGAGGCTTTCCCTCAGGGCTGTCCCACGTGCCACCGTGGTGTGAGTCGATCCTCGGCATGAAAGATGAGCCAGTCCAGGGCAAAGAGTTTCCTCTGGAATGGACTGAGACATCTGGGGGACTCTTGGAATGGTCGTACGACCATGGAGTTCCTCTCGCCTTTCCTGTTGAGAGTGCCTCCTCTTGAGATGCGACGGGAATGACGGGAATACTTTCCCGTTGAAAACAGGGAAAGGATCCCTCATCTCGAGCTACGAGGGGGAAACGGGGCTCCTCTGGATGTGGGCGGGACCATCGTGCTTCCTCTCGAGTGGAGACGGGTATGGCGGTGAACTTCTTGAGTTGCAGCAAGGGTGTGAAAGACCCTTTCGAAGTTCCAGAGGTTAGGTGTCATTAGTCTCCAGACGCCTCATCGGAAATAGGCCTCATCTCGCCTGGAAGGGAGAACTTCCTGGATTTTCTCGAGTTGCGGCAGGTGTTCTCGAGTTACGACGGGGACCTCAGGGACCCGCCCTGGTGGCCTCAGGAAAGGCCAGTCCCCATGCGAGTTGCTAGGGTGCCTCTCGGGATTCCTCTCCCGGCGATACCGGGGCCAAAAACCTTGTGTGGAGTCAGGGCCGGAAACGAGGATTCCTCTCAGGGGCTGACATGGATCTTTGGGTACTTCTGGAGTCTCCGCAGGGGAGTCAGGCCTCGTCTCGAGTGGGGGCATGCACGTGCGTTTTCTTTCCAGGCTGTAGCAGCAATGTCACGCTTCCCGTCGCGTGGATCAAAGGATCTGTGGTTTTCCCTCGAGGCTTTCCCACAGGGCTGTCCCACGTTCCACCGTGGTGTGAGTCGATCCTCGGCGTGAAAGATGAGCCAGTGCAGGGCAAAGAGGTTCCTCTGGAATGGACTGAGACATCTGGGGGACTCTTGGAATGGTGGTACGACCATGGAGTTCCTCTCGCCTTTCCTGTTGAGAGTGCCTCCTCTTGAGATGCGACGGGAACGCCGGGAATTCTTTCCCGTTGAAAGCAGGGAAAGGATCCCTCATCTCGAGCTCCGAGGGGGAAACGGGGCTCCTCTGGATGTGGGCGGGACCATCGTGCTTCCTCTCTAGTGGAGACGGGTATTGCCGGGGTCCAGCCCCGGTGGATCCAGGGAATTCGAAGGGTGGACGGCGTTGGCGTGGAAAGACTTGTTTATTTATTAATATAAGATTAGATTAAGAAACTGTAGTGCAGTAGGAAGATTAAGTGGAGAAAGAGGGCTGAATAGCTTTGTTTTGCGCGGAAGACCAATAAAATTCCAGACAAGGAATTTGCACCATCTACGTTGGGCCACCGGTGCCCGCTTGAATATCTAAGGGTGCCTCGCCTTAAGCTCCCTTTCTCGCGGATCTTAATAACCAGGGCAAATAAGTAGACCTGGCGAGCCTCCGCGCCCCAGATGGAAATTCAGCCTGAAATTAAAGTAAAGAGCAGAGGGAAGAAAAGGGAGAGAAAAAGAGAGAGAGAGAGAGACACGGGGGGAGCCAGATTCCCAAGACACCAGGCCGAGACTAGTCCGAGAAACTGGTCTGAGAATCTGGTCCCGTCCTTTATTGTTCAGAAGGCCTTTTATACTTTTGATAAAACATGGAGATCAATGGGTAACACAAAGTTATGCAGCGTTAGCAGTCCAGACTCTTATCAAAACCAGGCTTTTCTCTCTGCATACCTAATTGTATACACAAGTCTTAGGTAATTTACATCATCTTCCAACCAAAAGGGCCAATTAACATTTTACAGCCTTTTTTCTGATAAGGGTTTGTCAACCACAAGACTTATTTGTGTTGATCTTCCCAAGGTCTGGTGCCACTCTCGGAAAGCACTAAAGAAAGTTACATTCTTAGACAGCAAGGATACAGCAACTTATAACAAGTAGAGGGAGTGCAGTGATTTATAGCAAAAGAGAAGCAATTAACTCAAAAGTCTAGTGTTGCTAACATCAAAACTACTATGTATCTTTTTCTACATCCTGCTTACATTAACATCCTTCCAGGTGCCTAAAAGATAAAGAATAAGGAGGTCTGGCAGCAATCCTTGAGTCAACAGTGAAAACCCTCTACCAATATAATTTTTAACTCTTTAGAAAAGGCTCTGTATCTTTAAGATGCTTTTAAGCTTTGTGCCTCCCACGGTTGGGGGGCTGTAAGCAATTCACAAGCTGTAAGCTTTGTGCCTCTCGCGGTTGGGGGGCTGTAAGCAATTCACAAGCTGTAAGAGGTCTGGGGAACCTGTTAGGCAGACTAGAGAGCTATCAGAGGGGTTTAACTGAAACATCCCTTTCAAATGCAGAAGACTAAAACCCTGAATTGACTTTTTTCCAGAGAATATCAGAAAAGTGGAAAAGCAGAGCACAAAAGCCGGCAGATTTTTGCTGGGGTACATGCTTAGGAATATCCAGAGGGGTCCCTGAAGTCTGAGCACGCCTTGCGTATGTCAGCTTCCTTCCTCATGACCTTGTCACGGGCGGGATTCCTCACACTGGCTTCCGGCAACTCCCCCTTCTTTATTAGTTTTTTAAAAAAATTAGGTGCAGTTCAGTCGCGAGATTCCGAATGCTCTGCCGAAGAGTCCTGACAACACAAGGAAGCACGATTACAAGGAGCAGGATTATGGCACCCACAGCAGCATAGCTAGAGACAGTAGTCAGAAGAGTTTTTCCAGAAATGAAGTCAGAGAAGCTGTGGAAAAAGTCATTGGCTTCTCCTGCGGCGGTAAAATCTAATCGGGAGTGTTCCAAGGTCTGAATCTGATTATGAAGTTTCCCTAAATCTAAACTAATATCTGAGCTGTTCCAGACACCTAAAATATGATTTTTGACCCTCTCCCATTTAAAATCTGTCTCATTTACTTTCAGGGATGTAACACATATCCACCGGTAATCGGCATGACATGAAAGAGCCAATTTCATTTTCAGACTCTGTAATTCATTCCCAATATGCATTACTGCTTCTTCTAAGGCATCAATCCTTATTTCTAGCTTCCTATCTATAATTTCCTGGGTTGCCAGCGTTAGAGAAACATTTTTGGATACGGTGTCAACATATTGGGCAGTATACACTTGTTGAGACAATGATAATGCCGCCACAGTAACAGAAGTAATTGCGGTTATCAAAGCTGATATTCCCAAAACAAGTAAGCCCACAAACCGTCGTGTTCACATTAAATCTTGTAGCTGTTGCAGTACAGCTAGGCCATGGTTATCATACCAATACGTGGCTACAGTTACAGGTACCATGAGATAGGGCGGACGTTTTAAAACCATGAAAGAGCAAACTTTATATTGAGGAGTTAAACAGGATGAAAGCATACATTGTTCACAAGACACTACATGGGGTCCACCTGTATAATTCAATTGTATGTTAAGTCTTTCAGAATCATTAGTGAAAAGAAAAACATAAGGAGAGGGTAGACAAGCTAAAATAGAGTAAATAGAGGTATTTTTTGGTCGGATTAAAATAATAGGGGCGGTAGCCGCAAGGGCTCTCCAAATTTCTGGCTGCCAAAAGGTTTTACCTCTAGTTATATAAGACAGCATAGGGGGAACAAATTGGTTATGATGCCGTCTGGTGGCAACTAACGGCCAAGAAATTGAATATTCTTTCCAATTATCCAATCTATTGATAAAGTCATCGTCAGACTCAGGGTCTTGACCTGGATTTGGGTTGCTCCAGTCCTGAATCGCACAATTTCTTCCTCCCGGCATATTGTAATCTACTCTCGAATTATAAATACAAGATTTCCAAATCGGATATCCTGAATGATCATCTATAGTTTTCCAAATAACATCTGAGGGAGCAACATCATCACAATTTGGATATTCTGATGGAGTTTTGAGAGACAAAGACTTATAGGGGCCAAGGACCCCAGGCATACGGGCTCGTAATATCCAAGCAGACCGATCCCCTATAGATGCAAATTTAGAGGTTGGGGAATCTGTCATAACTGCTTTTGTGGAGGCTCCAACGCATCCTGTCTTGGTAAAGAAGTCTCCTGTAAGGCCAGGAGGAAAATTAAAGCAGACAGGAAAATCATCTGCTAGTCCTTTAAAGGTATAATTGAAATTAATAGGGTATTGGTCTTTTGTATAGGAAGTATAAGATCCTCCCAAAAGGCGAGGCTGGTCTGTACTAACTCGTATGGGGTCACTGTTCCAAGTAACAACTTGGAAAGTTGGAGGATCCGGGAGAAACGCCCAATATTTGGTTGGAATGGGAGCAGCGCTTACCTGGCAAGAGAGCAAGGCAAGCATGGCAATAAACACCTTTTCAGGAGAGACTGACGATCCCTGTAGGGTAGCTATCCCCTGTGCCTGGCGACAGAGAGCTTTAATCTGTCCCCAGGTGGGCAAGGAGGCTTGTTGGGTTGACTGAGCTGGGCGTCCTAATGGATTCCTGCGAGGCAAAAAATCAGGGGGTGCAATATCCTGTATCTGAAGTCGTGACATCTGTCCAGTGGGTGGCTCCGATCCGCGCCTATCCGGGATCTCCAATGTCAGCTGTCCTGGGGTCAGCGGCGTTTCCCGTGCTGGCGGAGGGAGCGGGGGAAGAGGGAGTTTCTTCCTTTTTAGAGATCGCGGTGGCGGGGGATTCTGGTATCCGGGGAGCTGAGACATGGCGAATTAGTCTGTCTGGAACCCAAATCGGAGCGTCCGCGTCCTGTGGAAAAACACAAGCATACCCTCGCCCATTGGTTAATAAGGGGTCAGGACCTTTCCATTGTCCGGAAAGAAGGTCCCTCCATTTTACTAATGGTTTTGCATTCAATTGCTCTGGGCACCAATGGCGAAGCATTGCAGTGTTTCCGGATGAATCAGCATTTAAGTTATTTATTACGAAAAGAGCATGTTGCAAAATCTGATGGGGGGAACTATATTTAAATTCCCCTTCTTTTAGTTTTTGAATATGGATTCTCAGTGTTTGATGTGCTCTTTCCACAATGGCTTGTCCTTGTGGGTTATAAGGGATGCCGGTGTTATGTTTAAATTGAAATCTTGTACAGAATTGCTGAAAAGATTTAGAAGTGTAAGCAGGAGCATTATCAGTTTTTAAAGCTTTTGGCAAGCCCAGATAGGAAAAGCATGTAAAAAGATGTTGTATTACATCTTTAACTGCTTCCCCTGTACGAGCAGTGGCAATAATAACATGAGAGAAGGTATCTACAGTTACATGAACAAAAGACAGTTTTCCAAATGAAGAGACATGGGTTACATCCATTTGCCAGAGTGCATTAGGTTTGAGACCGCGAGGGTTAACTCCCAGAGGCAAAGCATTCACGGTAGTAGGACAATGTGAACAAGAACGAACAATCTCTCGGGCAGATTCTCGAGGAATTTGAAACTGGTATCGTAAGGCAGTGGCATTTTGGTGATGAAGTGAGTGAGAAGCTCGAGCTTCTTCAAAAACAGAAGCCACTGAAATCCTGGTTAACGAATCTGCCAATTCATTGAGAGCATTTAAAGGGCCAGGCAGGCCGGAATGAGCCCGAATGTGGCCGATAAAGAACGCCCGATTTCTTTTCCATATTTGCTGCTGCAGTTTAGTTAACAAATGGAAGATAGCAGTTTTGTTTTCAGGCAAAACTGCAGTCTCAATGTGTGGAAACAGCCTGACCACATACTGAGAGTCAGAATAAAGGTTAAATTCTTTCTCCGCAAACATAACAAAGGCCTCAATAACAGCTGTGATTTCAGCCCTTTGAGCTGAAGTTTCTTGTGTTTCCAAAAGTTTTTGATGATCTCTTGTGACTATAGAGGCTCTACCGTTAGCCGATCCATCAGTAAAGACTACCTGAGCATCTGAAATAGGGAACTGTTTACACCGGACAGGAAAAATAACTGGATGGTTAGACATAAAATTTAGTAAAACATGCGAGGGTAAATGATGCAAAATTTGACCACAGTAATTCCCTATGGCAATCTGCCAGTCTTCATCAAACATTAAAAGAGCATCAAGCTGCTCCTTATTATATGGAATTACAATCTCTGATGGCTCTTTACCAAACAATTCAATGCTCCGCTTCCTTCCTTTTAGCATTAATGTGGCAATTAAACCAGGATAAGAAGCCACGACTTTTTTAGCTTGGGTAGGAAGATGGATCCATTCTAAAGGGCCGCGTTGCCACAGAACTCCCGTAGGCGCCGTTGGAGTAGCTAGGCAAAGGAACTGCCACGTCATCGTCAAATCAATTCTTTTTACATAGCTATTTGATAAGGCTGCTTCTACTTTGCCTAGGGCTTCTTGAGCCTCAGCTGTTAATTGTCTTTTTGAGGTTGGATCAGGATCCCCGCGTAAAGTGTTAAAAAGAGGTTTTAATTCGGCAGTGGTTAATTTTAAATATGGTCTAATCCAATTAATATCACCTAAGAGTTTTTGATAATCATTTAAAGTAATAAGATGGTCTTTTCTCAATTGCAGCGGGGTATGAGTCACCGTTTCCGAATTTATGACTCTTCCTAAGTAAGTTATGGGCGGATTGATTTGAATTTTTTCTGGGGCAATTTTTAGGCCTCTGTCTGTCAATGCCTGGGTCAGGTCCTGGAGCACAGTCTGCAGGTGAACTCTATCAGGATGAGCTATTAAAATATCATCCATATAGTGAATCATATACACGTGTTCATATTTAGCCCTAGTATCTTCTAGAGCGGCATTAACAAATTTTTGGCATAAAGTAGGGCTATTTTTCATTCCCTGAGGCAGAACCTTCCACTGAAACCGTAAATAAGGCTGTTTAAGATTTTCTGATGGCAGACTAAAGGCAAATCGCTTTTTATCCTCAGGATTTAAGGGAATAGTGAAAAAACAATCTTGTAAATCAATAACAATTATATTATATCCCTCTGGAACGGCTACTGGGGAAGGGAGCCCAGGCTGTAAGGCCCCCATGTCCTCCATGGTGGCATTAATAGCTCTCAAATCCTGTAAAAGTCGCCATTTACCAGATTTTTTCTTAATGACAAAAATAGGAGTGTTCCAGGGGCTATTGGAGGGCTCAATATGTCCCAATTCTAATTGTTCAAAGATTAATGCTTTAGCTGCCAATAATTTTTCCTTATGCAGAGGCCACTGTTCTACCCACACCGGATCTTGAGATTTCCATGTGATGGGGTCGGCAGCAAAAACAATGGCCTCAATTATAAATTTGGATATCCCAATCCAGCACGTAGCTTGCGAGGAGTTGGGCAAATTGGCTCAATTATTCCTGTCTGTTGTTTACCCAATCCTTTTGATGGATCATAGCCCATCTGCAACATCTGAGAGGTCACTTTATCATCAGGGCTAAAAAGTAACACTCCCATTTGAGATAGCACGTCCCTCCCCCACAGGGTAAGGGGGAGCGAAGGAACGACATAAGGTTGGAAAGTTCCACGGGTATCCTCAAATTGCCAATCTAAAATTTTTGCACTTTTGGCTATTGTGGGGGCTCTTCCTATCCCCACCAAGTTATTTTCAGTAGTATGTGTGGGCCAGGAGCTGGGCCAGTCTTTTCCTGAAATGCAAGAAACATCTGCTCCTGTGTCTAATAACCCCACAATAGACTTGCCATTAATCAGGATAGTCTTCATAGGACGTTTCTGAGTAATTTCTGTTATCCAAAAAACCATATCACTAGACCCAAATCCTTTATCCTGCCTTTCATTTTGAGTAGCTGTGCGCCCAATTGCAGTGTGGTAAGGCAAAAGCAAAAGTTGGGCTATTCTTTGTCCCTGATGTATTTGGAAAGTTTTAGTTGGGGGTGAAATCATTATCTGGATTTCTCCTGTATAATCTGAGTCAATTACTCCAGGGATGATTGTGAGACCTTGCATAGCTAAGGAACTTCTGCCTAGTATAATTCCTACTAAACCTGTTGGTAATGGGCCTTTAACTCCTGTAGGTATTTTTACAGTGGGGCTATCTGGTGTTAATATTGCTGAGGTGGTGGAACTGAGGTCCAGTCCTGCGCTGCCTGGGGTTGCTCTGATGAGTTCTGCGATGGGACGAAGGGAATGAATGGGTTCAGTGAGGCTGCCCCAATTGTTGTCGGGGCCTGAGGCTGGCCCCTCAATCCGTTTCCCGACTGCTGGTCGGGGCCCAAAAAGGCTCCATTTCTATGGAATTGTGACCTACATTCTTTTGCCCAGTGATATCCTTTTTGACAACGAGGGCAGAGAGATCTAGGGAGATTAGTAGGCACAGCCGGGGAGGGAGAATTCGGCAGAGAAGAACCGGCTGCTTTTTGGGGACAAGCTCGCATAAGGTGCCCTTCCCGTCCGCAAGAGAAGCAGGCCTTGGATAAACCAATATTCTGGCCTGGACTACTGGAATGACTCTTTGACGGGTTATTTCTATTTGTAAAAAAGGACTGTACTGCCTGCTGGTAAGAATTTCCCTTTATGGCTGCAGCTATGGCAACGCCCTGCATCATCGCTGGTCCTACATCTGCACATTGCCTGATATAATCTATTATTTCCCCAGTTTTTTTAATAGGACGTAAAATGGCCTGGCAGGTAGAATTAGCATTTTCAAATGCCAGTTGTTTTATCAATATACTAGCTGCCTCAGTGTTGGAAATTACTCTGTTGACTGCCTCTGCAAGTCTTGATATAAAGTCTTCATATGGCTCTTCTGGTTTTTGTTTAACATTTGAGAAGGAAGAGGTAGATTCTTTCCCTTCAGGCAACAAACGCCAAGCCCCAAGGGCGCAGGCGGTTACTTGATCTAAAGTGGTTTTATCTAATCCCATTTGATCTCTAAGTGTTCCAAAATCATTAGTCCCTGCCAACATATTTTTTATAATATATCTTGGGCCATATTTTTGGTTAGCATCAGCCTGTTTTTGGGCTAGATCTTCATATTCAGTTCTCCAAAGTACATATTGACCTCCAGACAGACAAGCTTTAGCGACTGTCTTCCAGTCATGGGGTGTCATCCATCTGCCCGCTAAAGCTTCCACCAATGATACAGTGTACGGGGCTTTAGGCCCATACAAAGCACAAGCCTGTTTGAGTTCTTTAATCATTTTCATTGGAATGGGTTCCCAGTGGGGGGCTGTTCTCCCACCACTTCCACCAAATATTATGGGGAAACAAGCCTCAAGGTGGGGATCAAGTTCATCATCTGGGCTAGAGAAAACTCTTCTTCGGGGAGCTTCTAGTGGAGGCCCCTCACCCTTATAGGGAGGGGGGGGCAAGGGGTGTCCTATGTCACTTTCTTCGTACTTTGGGAATTTTTTATCCGTTCTGTGTTTAGGTCTTACGGATGTTTTATCTGGGGAATCTGGCCTTAAACTCTCAGGTGCATATAATCTGATGGGGGACATTTGTCTTGAGCCTCTGGAAGCAGAAGGCTTAATTAAGGAAATTTCTCTTGAATTTGTGGAAGCAGGTGGTCTGGTTGGGGAAGTTTTTATTAAGCTCTTTGGAGCAGATAATCTAATTGGAGAAGTTTCTCTTAAACTCCTTGGAGCATCTTTATTTAATAAAGACCAGTCCTCATCAGAATGATCTTGACTTACTTCCTCTTCCAAATCTTCCTCATCTGAAAGCTGCTCTTTTTTGTCATCTCTATCTATTACCTTTTCTTGGGCAGTCATTGCAGCTATCATTTGACTCAACTGCCGATAGTTAGGTGTAGCCTCCTTTTCATCACTCTCCTCTTCGATAGATACCTTTTTCTCTGCACTTTCCTCTTTAAGATGTACCTTTTCAGATTCAGGGGCAGGGTCTAGAGCGTCCCTAATTATATTCCATAAGGAAAAGGCGTCAGTAGGCACCTTTTGTGAGCCATGTTCAGCATGGTAAGTTTTTAGTTGTTTTCCTACTCTCTCCCAGGTGTCTAAGTTAACAGTGCCTTCTTCTGGAAACCAGGGACACTGTTCTTGTACAAAGGAAAAAAATGAATGAATATTGGATTTTTTAACTTTAATTCCTCGTTTAGTTAGTAACTGCAAGATTACTCCTGTAAAAAGCTGTCTTTCTTTTGATTCACTGTTACCCATGTCAGAAAATTAAGTCTTATAGAAAAGTCTACCTCAACAAAAAGGTTTTACCTTTGGCGAGGGGGGTTTTGTTTTCAACCCTAAGATAGCAGGTTTCTTTTCAACCTCTAGAGCACCAGGTTTCTCTTAAACCCTTGAACACTTCCCACTCCTCCTCACCCTGTCTATCCTACAGGGGGGTCCGCGGCACCCTGAGTGGGGTCCTAGCCGTCCCGAACACTCAACACTGGGGGAGTACCCGAAAGTACTCCGGGGGGAGTGATTAAGTCACTCCGGGGGGGAGCAACAGAGAGTGCTCCGGGGGGAGCAACAGAGAGTGCTCCGGGGGGAGCTACAGAGAGTGCTCCGGGGGGAGCTTTTGCTCCGAGGAACCTACCTTCGAATAGCCTGTTCCGGGCGCCACTTGCCGGGGTCCAGCCCCGGTGGATCCAGGGAATTCGAAGGGTGGACGGCGTTGGCGTGGAAAGACTTGTTTATTTATTAATATAAGATTAGATTAAGAAACTGTAGTGCAGTAGGAAGATTAAGTGGAGAAAGAGGGCTGAATAGCTTGGTTTACGCGGAAGACCAATAAAATTCCAGACAAGGAATTTGCACCATCTACGTTGGGCCACCGGTGCCCGCTTGAATATCTAAGGGTGCCTCGCCTTAAGCTCCCTTTCTCGCGGATCTTAATAACCAGGGCAAATAAGTAGACCTGGCGAGCCTCCGCGCCCCAGATGGAAATTCAGCCTGAAATTAAAGTAAAGAGCAGAGGGAAGAAAAGGGAGAGAAAAAGAGAGAGAGAGAGAGACAGGGGGGGAGCCAGATTCCCAAGAAACCAGGCCGAGACTAGTCCGAGAAACTGGTCTGAGAATCTGGTCCCGTCCTTTATTGTTCAGAAGGCCTTTAATACTTTTGATAAAACATGGAGATCAATGGGTAACACAAAGTTATGCAGCGTTAGCAGTCCAGACTCTTATCAAAACCAGGCTTTTCTCTCTGCATACCTAATTGTATACACAAGTCTTAGGTAATTTACATCATCTTCCAACCAAAAGGGCCAATTAACATTTTACAGCCTTTTTTCTGATAAGGGTTTGTCAACCACAAGACTTATTTGTGTTGATCTTCCCAAGGTCTGGTGCCACTCTCGGAAAGCACTAAAGAAAGTTACATTCTTAGACAGCAAGGATACAGCAACTTATAACAAGTAGAGGGAGTGCAGTGATTTATAGCAAAAGAGAAGCAATTAACTCAAAAGTCTAGTGTTGCTAACATCAAAACTACTATGTATCTTTTTCTACATCCTGCTTACATTAACATCCTTCCAGGTGCCTAAAAGATAAAGAATAAGGAGGTCTGGCAGCAATCCTTGAGTCAACAGTGAAAACCCTCTACCAATATAATTTTTAACTCTTTAGAAAAGGCTCTGTATCTTTAAGATGCTTTTAAGCTTTGTGCCTCCCGCGGTTGGGGGGCTGTAAGCAATTCACAAGCTGTAAGCTTTGTGCCTCTCGCGGTTGGGGGGCTGTAAGCAATTCACAAGCTGTAAGAGGTCTGGGGAACCTGTTAGGCAGACTAGAGAGCTATCAGAGGGGTTTAACTGAAACATCCCTTTCAAATGCAGAAGACTAAAACCCTGAATTGACTTTTTTCCAGAGAATATCAGAAAAGTGGAAAAGCAGAGCACAAAAGCCAGCAGATTTTTGCTGGGGTACATGCTTAGGAATATCCAGAGGGGTCCCTGAAGTCTGAGCACGCCTTGCGTATGTCAGCTTCCTTCCTTATGACCTTGTCACGGGCGGGATTCCTCACACTGGCTTCCGGCAGGGTATGGTGGTGAACTTCTTGAGTTGCAGCAAGGCTGTGAAAGACCCTTTCGAAGTTCCAGAGGTAAGGTGTCATTAGTCTCCAGACGCCTCATCGGAAATAGGCCTCATCTCGCCTGGAAGGGAGAACTTCCTGGATTTTCTCGAGTTGCGGCAGGTGTTCTCGAGTTACGACGGGGACCTCAGGGACCCGCCCTGGTGGCCTCAGGAGAGGCCAGTCCCTATGCGAGTTGCTAGGGGGCCTCTCGGGATTCCTCTCCCGTCGATACCGGGGCCAAAAACCTTGTGTGGAGTCAGGGCCGGAACCGAGGATTCCTCTCAGGGGCTGACATGGATCTTTGGGTACTTCTGGAGTCTCCCCAGGGGAGTCAGGCCTCGTCTCGAGTGGGGGCATGCACGTGCACTTTCCTTCCAGGCTGTAGCAGCAATGTCACGCTACCTGTCGCGTGGATCAAATGATCTGTGGTTTTCCCTCGAGGCTTTCCCACAGGGCTGTCCACGTGCCACCGTGGTGTGAGTCGATCCTCGGCGTGAAAGATGAGCCAGTGCAGGGCAAAGAGGTTCCTCTGGAATGGACTGAGACATCTGGGGGACTCTTGGAATGGTGGTACGACCATGGAGTTCCTCTCGCCTTTCCTGTTGAGAGTGCCTCCTCTTGAGATGCGACGGGAACGCCGGGAATATTTTCCCGTTGAAAGCAGGGAAAGGATCCCTCATCTCGAGCTACGAGGGGGAAACGGGGCTCCTCTGGATGTGGGCGGGACCATCGTGCTTTCTCTCGAGTGGAGACGGTATGGCGGTGAACTTCTTGAGTTGCAGCAAGGGTGTGAAAGACCCTTTCGAAGTTCCAGAGGTTAGGTGTCATTAGTCTCCAGACGCCTCATCGGAAATAGGCCTCATCTCGCCTGGAAGGAAGAACTTCCTTGATTTTCTCGAGTTGCGGCAGGTGTTCTCGAGTTACGACGGGGACCTCAGGGACCCGCCCTGTTGGCCTCAGGAGAGGCCAGTCCCTATGCGTGTTGCTCGGGGGCCCCTCGGGATTCCTCTCCCGTCGATACCGGGGCCAAAAACCTTGTGTGGAGACAGGGCTGGAACCGAGGATTCCTCTCAGGGACTGATATGGATCTTTGGGTACTTCTGGAGTCTCGCCAGGGGAGACAGGCCTCGTCTCGTGTGGGGGCATGCACGTGCACTTTCCTTCCAGGCTGTAGCAGCAATGTCACGCTTCACGTCGCGTGGATCAAAGGATCTGCGGTTTTCCCTCGAGGCTTTCCCTCGAGGCTTTCCCACAGGGCTGTCCCACGTGACACCGTGGTGTGAGTCGATTCTCGGCGTGAAAAATGAGCCAGTGCAGGGCAAAGAGGTTCCTCTGGAATGGACTGAGACATCTGGGGGACTCTTGGAATGGTGGTACGACCATGGAGTTCCTCTCGCCTTTCCTGTTGAGAGTGCCTCCTCTTGAGATGCGACGGGAACGCCGGGAATTCTTTCCCGTTGAAAGGAGGGAAAGGATCCCTCATCTCGAGCTACGAGGGGGAAACGGGGCTCCTCTGGATGTGGGCGGGACCATCGTGCTTTCTCTCGAGTGGAGACGGGTATGGCGGTGAACTTCTTGAGTTGCAGCAAGGGTGTGAAAGACCCTTTCGAAGTTCCAGAGGTTAGGTGTCATTAGTCTCCAGACGCCTCATCGGAAATAGGCCTCATCTCGCCTGGAAGGGAGAACTTCCTGGATTTTCTCGAGTTGCGGCAGGTGTTCTCGAGTTACGACGGGGACCTCAGGGACCCGCCCTGGTGGCCTCAGGAGAGGCCAGTCCCCATGCGAGTTGCTAGGGGGCCTCTCGGGATTCCTCTTCCGTCGATACCGGGGCCAAAAAGCTTGTGTGGAGTCAGGGCCGGAACCGAGGATTCCTCTCAGGGGCTGACATGGATCTTTGGGTACTTCTGGAGTCTCCCCAGGGGAGTCAGGCTTCGTCTCGAGTGGGGGCATGCACGTGCGCTTTCCTTCCAGGCTGTAGCAGCAATGTCACGCTTCCCGTCGCGTGGATCAAAGGATCTGTGGTTTTCCCTCGAGGCTTTCCCTCGAGGCTTTCCCACAGGGCTGTCCCACGTGCCACCGTGTTGTGAGTCGATCCTCGGCTTGAAAGATGAGCCAGTGCAGGGCAAAGAGGTTCCTCTGGAATGGACTGAGACATCTGGGGGACTCTTGGAATGGTGGTACGACCATGGAGTTCCTCTCGCCTTTCCTGTTGAGAGTGCCTCCTCTTGAGATGCGACGGGAACGCCGGGAATACTTTCCCGTTGAAAGCAGGGAAAGGATCCCTCATCTCGAGCTACGAGGGGGAAACGGGGCTCCTCTGGATGTGGGCGGGACCATCGTGCTTCCTCTCGAGTGGAGACGGGTATGGCGGTGAACTTCTTGAGTTGCAGCAAGGGTGTGAAAGACCCTTTCGAAGTTCCAGAGGTTAGGTGTCATTAGTCTCCAGAGGCCTCATCGGAAATAGGCCTCATCTCGCCTGGAAGGGAGAACTTCCTGGATTTTCTCGAGTTGCGGCAGGTGTTCTCGAGTTACGACGGGGACCTCAGGGACCCGCCCTGGTGGCCTCAGGAGTGGCCAGTCCACATGCGAGTTGCTAGGGGGCCTCTCGGGATTCCTCTCCCGTCGATACCGGGGCCAAAAACCTTGTGTGCAGTCAGGGCCGGAACCGAGGATTCCTCTCAGGGGCTGACATGGATCTTTGGGTACTTCTGGAGTCTCCCCAGGGGAGTCAGGCCTCGTCTCGAGTGGGGGCATGCACGTGCGCTTTCCTTCCAGCCTGTAGCAGCAATGTCACGCTTCCCGTCGCGTGGATCAAAGGATCTGTGGTTTTCCCTCGAGGCTTTCCCTCGAGGCTTTCCCACAGGGCTGTCCCACGTGCCACCGTTTTGTGAGTCGATCCTCGGCGTGAAAGATGAGCCAGTGCAGGGCAAAGAGGTTCCTCTGGAATGGACTGAGACATCTGGGGGACTCTTGGAATGGTGGTACGACCATGGAGTTCCTCTCGCCTTTCCTGTTGAGAGTGCCTCCTCTTGAGATGCGACGGGAACGCCGGGAATTCTTTCCCGTTGAAACCAGGGAAAGGATCCCTCATCTCGAGCACCGAGGGGAAAACGGGGCTCCTCTGGATGTGGGCGGGACCATCGTGCTTCCTCTCGTGTGGAGACGGGTATGGCGGTGAACTTCTTGAGTTGCAGCAAGGGTGTGAAAGACCCTTTCGAAGTTCCAGAGGTTAGGTGTCATTAGTCTCCAGACGCCTCATCGGAAATAGGCCTCATCTCGCCTGGAAGGGAGAACTTCCTGGATTTTCTCGAGTTGCGGCAGGTGTTCTCGAGTTACGACGGGGACCTCAGGGACCCGCCCTGGTGGCCTCAGGAGAGGCCAGTCCACATGCGAGTTGCTAGGGGGCCTCTCGGGATTCCTCTCCCGTCGATACCGGGGCCAAAAACCTTGTGTGGAGTCAGGGCCGGAACCGAGGATTCCTCTCAGGGGCTGACATGGATCTTTGGGTACTTCTGGAGTCTCCCCAGGGGAGTCAGGCCTCGTCTCGAGTGGGGGCATGCACGTGCACTTTCCTTCCAGGCTGTAGCAGCAATGTCACGCTTCCCGTCGCGTGGATCAAAGGATCTGTGGTTTTCCCTCGAGGCTTTCCCACAGGGCTGTCCCACGTGCCACCGTGGTGTGAGTCGATCCTCGGCGTGAAAGATGAGCCAGTGCAGGGCAAAGAGGTTCCTCTGGAATGGACTGAGACATCTGGGGGACTCTTGGAATGGTGGTACGACCATGGAGTTCCTCTCGCCTTTCCTGTTGAGAGTGCCTCCTCTTGAGATGCGACGGGAACGCCGGGAATTCTTTCCCGTTGAAAGGAGGGAAAGGATCCCTCATCTCGAGCTACGAGGGGGAAACGGGGCTCCTCTGGATGTGGGCGGGACCATCGTGCTTCCTCTCGAGTGGAGACGGGTATGGCGGTGAACTTCTTGAGTTGCAGCAAGGGTGTGAAAGACCCTTTCGAAGTTCCAGAGGTTAGGTGTCATTAGTCTCCAGAGGCCTCATCGGAAATAGGCCTCATCTCGCCTGGAAGGGAGAACTTCCTGGATTTTCTCGAGATGCGGCAGGTGTTCTCGAGTTACGATGGGGACCTCAGGGACCCGCCCTGGTGGCCTCAGGAGAGGCCAGTCCACATGCGAGTTGCTAGGGGGCCTCTCGGGATTCCTCTCCCGTCGATACCGGGGCCAAAAACCTTGTGTGGAGTCAGGGCCGGAAACGAGGATTCCTCTCAGGGGCTGACATGGATCTTTGGGTACTTCTGGAGTCTCCGCAGGGGAGTCAGGCCTCGTCTCGAGTGGGGGCATGCACGTGCGTTTTCTTTCCATGCTGTAGCAGCAATGTCACGCTTCCCGTCGCGTGGATCAAAGGATCTGTGGTTTTCCCTCGAGGCTTTCCCACAGGGCTGTCCCACGTGCCACCGTGGTGTGAGTCGATCCTCGGCGTGAAAGATGAGCCAGTGCAGGGCAAAGAGGTTCCTCTGGAATGGACTGAGACATCTGGGGGACTCTTGGAATGGTGGTACGACCATGGAGTTCCTCTCTCCTTTCCTGTTGAGAGTGCCTCCTCTTGAGATGCGACGGGAACTCCGGGAATTCTTTCCCGTTGAAAGCAGGCAAAGGATCCCTCATCTCGAGCTAGGAGGGGGAAACGGGGCTCCTCTGGATGTGGGCGGGACCATCGTGCTTCCTCTCGAGTGGAGACGGGTATGGCGGTGAACTTCTTGAGTTGCAGCAAGGGTGTGAAAGACCCTTTCGAAGTTCCAGAGGTTAGGTGTCATTAGTCTCCAGACGCCTCATCGGAAATAGGCCTCATCTCGCCTGGAAGGGAGAACTTCCTGGATTTTCTCGAGTTGCGGCAGGTGTTCTCGAGTTACGACGGGGACCTCAGGGACCCGCCCTGGTGGCCTCAGGAGTGGCCAGTCACCATGCGAGTTGCTAGGGGGCCTCTCGGGATTCCTCTCCCGTCGATACCGGGGCCAAAAACCTTGTGTGGAGTCAGGGCCAGAACCGAGGATTCCTCTCAGGGGCTGACATGGATCTTTGGGTACTTCTGGAGTCTCGCCAGGGGAGACAGGCCTCGTCTCGTGAGGGGGCATGCACGTGCACTTTCCTTCCAGGCTGTAGCAGCAATGTCACGCTTCCCGTCGCGTGGATCATAGGATCTGTGGTTTTCCCTCGAGGCTTTCCCTCGAGGCTTTCCCACAGGGCTGTCCCACGTGCCACCGTGGTGTGAGTCGATCCTCGGCGTGAAAGATGAGCCAGTGCAGGGCAAAGAGCTTCCTCTGGAATGTACTGAGACATCTGGGGGACTCTTGGAATGGTGGTACCACCATGGAGTTCCTCTCGCCTTTCCTGTTGAGAGTGCCTCCTCTTGAGATGCGATGGGAACGCCGGGAATTCTTTCCCGTTGAAAGCAGGCAAAGGATCCCTCATCTCGAGCTACGAGGGGGAAACGGGGCTCCTCTGGATGTGGGCGGGACCATCCTGCTTCCTCTCGAGTGGAGACGGGTATGGAAGTGAACTTCTTGAGTTGCAGCAAGGGTGTGAAAGACCCTTTAGAAATTCCAGAGGTTAGGTGTCATTAGTCTCCAGACGCCTCATCGGAAATAGGATTCTTCTCGCCTGGAAGGGAGAACTTCCTGGATTTTCTCGAGATGCGGCAGGTGTTCTCGAGTTACGACGGGGACCTCAGGGACCCGCCCTGGTGGCCTCAGGAGAGGCCAGGCCACATGCGAGTTGCTAGTGGGCCTCTCGGAATTCCTCTCCCGTCGATACCGGGGCCAAAAAGCTTGTGTGGAGTCAGGGCCGGAACCGAGGATTCCTCTCAGGGGCTGACATGGATCTTTGGGTACTTCTGGAGTCTCCACAGGGGAGTCAGGCCTCGTCTCGAGTGGGGCCATGCACGTGCGCTATCCTCCAAGCTGTAGCAGCAATGTCACGCTTCTCGACCCATGGATCAAAGGATCTGTGGTTTTCCCTCCAGGCTTTCCCACAGGGCTGTCCCACGTGCCACCGTGGTGTGAGTCGATCTTCGGCGTGAAAGATGAGCCAGTGCAGGGCAAAGAGGTTCCTCTGGAATGGACTGATACATCTGGGGGACCCTTGGAATGGTGGTACGATCATGGAGTTCCTCTCGCCTTTCCTGTTGAGAGTGCCTCCTCTTGAGATGCGACGGGAACGCCGGGAATTCTTTCCCGTTGAAAGCAGGGAAAGGATCCCTCATCTCGAGCTACGAGGGGGAAACGGGGCTCCTCTGGATGTGGGCGGGACCATCGTGCTTCCTCTCGAGTGGAGACGGGTATGGCGGTGAACTTCTTGAGTTGCAGCAAGGGTGTGAAAGACCCTTTCGAAGTTCCAGAGGTTAGGTGTCATTAGTCTCCAGAAGCCTCATTGGAAATAGGCCTCATCTCGCCTGGAAGGGAGAACTTCCTGGATTTTCTCGAGTTGCAGCAGGTGTTCTCGAGTTACGACGTGGACCTCAGGGACCCTCCCTAGTGGCCTCAGGAAAGGCCAGTCCCCATGCGAGTTGCTAGGGGGCCTCTCGGGATTCCTCTCCCGTCGATACCGGTGCCAAATACCTTGTGTGGAGTCAGGGCCGGAACCGAGGATTCCTCTCAGGGGCTGACATGGATCTTTGGGTACTTCTGGAGTCTCCCCAGGGGAGTCAGGCCTCGTCTCGAGTGGGGGCATGCACGTGTGCTTTCCTTCCAGGCTGTAGCAGCAATGTCACGCTTCCCGTCGCGTGGATCAAAGGATCTGTGGTTTTCCCTCGAGGCTTTCCCTCGAGGCTTTCCCACAGGGCTGTCCCACGTGCCTCCGTGGTGTGAGTCGATCCTCTGCGTGAAAGATGAGCCAGTGCAGGGCAAAGAGCTTCCTCTGGAATGGACTGAGACATCTGGGGGACTCTTGGAATGGTGGTACGACCATGGAGTTCCTCTCGCCTTTCCTGTTGAGAGTGCCTCCTCTTGAGATGCGACGGGAACGCCGGGAATTCTTTCCCGTTGAAAGCAGGCAAAGGATCCCTCATCTCGAGCTACGAGGGGGAAACGGGGCTCCTCTGGATGTGGGCGGGACCATCCTGCTTCCTCTCTAGTGGAGACGGGTATGGAAGTGAACTCCTTGAGTTGCAGCAAGGGTGTGAAAGACCTTTTCGAAGTTCCAGAGGTTAGGTGTCATTAGTCTCCAGACGCCTCATCGGAAATAGGCCTCATCTCGCCTGGAAGGGAGAACTTCCTGGATTTTCTCGAGATGCGGCAGGTGTTCTCGAGTTACGACGGGGACCTCAGGGACCCGCCCTGGTGGCCTCAGGAGAGGCCAGTCCACATGCGAGTTGCTAGGGGGCCTCGCGAGATTCCTCTCCCGTCGATACCGGGGCCAAAAACCTTGTGTGGAGTCAGGGCCGGAAACGAGGATTCCTCTCAGGGGCTGACATGGATCTTTGGGTACTTCTGGAGTCTCCGCAGGGGAGTCAGGCCTCGTCTCGAGTGGGGGCATGCACGTGCGTTTTCTTTCCAGGCTGTAGCAGCAATGTCACGCTTCCCTTCGCGTGGATCAAAGGTTCTGTGGTTTTCCCTCGAGGCTTTCCCACAGGGCTGTCCCACGTGCCACCGTGGTGTGAGTCGATCCTCGGCGTGAAAGATGAGCCAGTGCAGGGCAAAGAGGTTCCTCTGGAATGGACTGAGACATCTGGGGGACTCTTGGAATGGTGGTACGACCATGGAGTTCCTCTCGCCTTTCCTGTTGAGAGTGCCTCCTCTTGAGATGCGACGGGAACTCCGGGAATTCTTTCCCGTAGAAAGCAGGCAAAGGATCCCTCATCTCGAGCTACGAGGGGGAAACGGGGCTCCTCTGGATGTGGGCGGGACCATCGTGCTTCCTCTCGAGTGGAGACGGGTATGGCAGTGAACTTCTTGAGTTGCAGCAAGGGTGTGAAAGACCCTTTCGAAGTTCCAGAGGTTAGGTGTCATTAGTCTCCAGACGCCTCATCGGAAATAGGCCTCATCTCGCCTGGAAGGGAGAACTTCCTGGATTTTCTCGAGTTGCGGCAGGTGTTCTCGAGTTACGACGGGGACCTCAGGGACCCGCCCTGGTGGCCTCAGGAGTGGCCACTCACCATGCGAGTTGCTAGGGGGCCTCTCGGGATTCCTCTCCCGTCGATACCGGGGCCAAAAACCTTGTGTGCAGTCAGGGCCAGAACCGAGGATTCCTCTCAGGGGCTGATATGGATCTTTGGGTACTTCTGGAGTCTCGCCAGGGGAGACAGGCCTCGTCTCGTGAGGGGGCATGCACGTGCACTTTCCTTCCAGGCTGTAGCAGCAATGTCACGCTTCCCGTCGCGTGGATCAAAGGATCTGTGGTTTTCCCTCGAGGCTTTCCCTCGAGGCTTTCCCACAGGGCTGTCCCACGTGCCACCGTGGTGTGAGTCGATCCTCGGCGTGAAAGATGAGCCAGTGCAGGGCAAAGAGTTTCCTCTGGAATGGACTGAGACATCTGGGGGACTCTTGGAATGGTGGTACGACCATGGAGTTCCTCTCGCCTTTCCTGTTGAGAGTGCCTCCTCTTGAGATGCGACGGGAACGCCGGGAATTTTTTCCCGTTGAAAGCAGGAAAAGGATCCCTCATCTCGAGCTACGAGGGGGAAACGGGGCTCCTCTGGATGTGGGCGGGACCATCGTGCTTCCTCTCGAGTGGAGACGGGTATGGCGGTGAACTTCTTGAGTTGCAGCAAGGGTGTGAAAGACCCTTTCGAAGTTCCAGAGGTTAGGTGTCATTAGTCTCCAGACGCCTCATCAGAAATAGGCCTCATCTCGCCTGGAAGGGAGAACTTCCTGGATTTTCTCGAGTTGGGGCAGGTGTTCTCGAGTTACGACGGGGACCTCAGGGACCCGCCCTGGTGGCCTCAGTAGAGGCCAGTCCCCATGCGAGTTGCTAGGGGGCCTCTCGGGATTCCTCTCCCGTCGATACCGGGGCCAAAAACCTTGTGTGGAGTCAGGGCCGGAACCGAGGATTCCTCTCAGGGGCTGACATGGATCTTTGGGTACTTCTGGAGTCTCCCCAGGGGAGTCAGGCCTCGTCTCGAGTGGGGGCATGCACGTGCGCTTTCCTTCCAGGCTGTAGCAGCAATGTCACGCTTCCCTTCGCGTGGATCAAAGGATCTGTGGTTTTCCCTCGAGGCTTTCCCTCGAGGCTTTCCCTCAGGGCTGTCCCACGTGCCACCGTGGTGTGAGTCGATCCTCGGCATGAAAGATGAGCCAGTCCAGGGCAAAGAGTTTCCTCTGGAATGGACTGAGACATCTGGGGGACTCTTGGAATGGTCGTACGACCATGGAGTTCCTCTCGCCTTTCCTGTTGAGAGTGCCTCCTCTTGAGATGCGACGGGAATGACGGGAATACTTTCCCGTTGAAAACAGGGAAAGGATCCCTCATCTCGAGCTACGAGGGGGAAACGGGGCTCCTCTGGATGTGGGCGGGACCATCGTGCTTCCTCTCGAGTGGAGACGGGTATGGCGGTGAACTTCTTGAGTTGCAGCAAGGGTGTGAAAGACCCTTTCGAAGTTCCAGAGGTTAGGTGTCATTAGTCTCCAGACGCCTCATCGGAAATAGGCCTCATCTCGCCTGGAAGGGAGAACTTCCTGGATTTTCTCGAGTTGCGGCAGGTGTTCTCGAGTTACGACGGGGACCTCAGGGACCCGCCCTGGTGGCCTCAGGAAAGGCCAGTCCCCATGCGAGTTGCTAGGGTGCCTCTCGGGATTCCTCTCCCGGCGATACCGGGGCCAAAAACCTTGTGTGGAGTCAGGGCCGGAAACGAGGATTCCTCTCAGGGGCTGACATGGATCTTTGGGTACTTCTGGAGTCTCCGCAGGGGAGTCAGGCCTCGTCTCGAGTGGGGGCATGCACGTGCGTTTTCTTTCCAGGCTGTAGCAGCAATGTCACGCTTCCCGTCGCGTGGATCAAAGGATCTGTGGTTTTCCCTCGAGGCTTTCCCACAGGGCTGTCCCACGTTCCACCGTGGTGTGAGTCGATCCTCGGCGTGAAAGATGAGCCAGTGCAGGGCAAAGAGGTTCCTCTGGAATGGACTGAGACATCTGGGGGACTCTTGGAATGGTGGTACGACCATGGAGTTCCTCTCGCCTTTCCTGTTGAGAGTGCCTCCTCTTGAGATGCGACGGGAACGCCGGGAATTCTTTCCCGTTGAAAGCAGGGAAAGGATCCCTCATCTCGAGCTCCGAGGGGGAAACGGGGCTCCTCTGGATGTGGGCGGGACCATCGTGCTTCCTCTCTAGTGGAGACGGGTATTGCCGGGGTCCAGCCCCGGTGGATCCAGGGAATTCGAAGGGTGGACGGCGTTGGCGTGGAAAGACTTGTTTATTTATTAATATAAGATTAGATTAAGAAACTGTAGTGCAGTAGGAAGATTAAGTGGAGAAAGAGGGCTGAATAGCTTGGTTTACGCGGAAGACCAATAAAATTCCAGACAAGGAATTTGCACCATCTACGTTGGGCCACCGGTGCCCGCTTGAATATCTAAGGGTGCCTCGCCTTAAGCTCCCTTTCTCGCGGATCTTAATAACCAGGGCAAATAAGTAGACCTGGCGAGCCTCCGCGCCCCAGATGGAAATTCAGCCTGAAATTAAAGTAAAGAGCAGAGGGAAGAAAAGGGAGAGAAAAAGAGAGAGAGAGAGAGACACGGGGGGAGCCAGATTCCCAAGACACCAGGCCGAGACTAGTCCGAGAAACTGGTCTGAGAATCTGGTCCCGTCCTTTATTGTTCAGAAGGCCTTTTATACTTTTGATAAAACATGGAGATCAATGGGTAACACAAAGTTATGCAGCGTTAGCAGTCCAGACTCTTATCAAAACCAGGCTTTTCTCTCTGCATACCTAATTGTATACACAAGTCTTAGGTAATTTACATCATCTTCCAACCAAAAGGGCCAATTAACATTTTACAGCCTTTTTTCTGATAAGGGTTTGTCAACCACAAGACTTATTTGTGTTGATCTTCCCAAGGTCTGGTGCCACTCTCGGAAAGCACTAAAGAAAGTTACATTCTTAGACAGCAAGGATACAGCAACTTATAACAAGTAGAGGGAGTGCAGTGATTTATAGCAAAAGAGAAGCAATTAACTCAAAAGTCTAGTGTTGCTAACATCAAAACTACTATGTATCTTTTTCTACATCCTGCTTACATTAACATCCTTCCAGGTGCCTAAAAGATAAAGAATAAGGAGGTCTGGCAGCAATCCTTGAGTCAACAGTGAAAACCCTCTACCAATATAATTTTTAACTCTTTAGAAAAGGCTCTGTATCTTTAAGATGCTTTTAAGCTTTGTGCCTCCCGCGGTTGGGGGGCTGTAAGCAATTCACAAGCTGTAAGCTTTGTGCCTCTCGCGGTTGGGGGGCTGTAAGCAATTCACAAGCTGTAAGAGGTCTGGGGAACCTGTTAGGCAGACTAGAGAGCTATCAGAGGGGTTTAACTGAAACATCCCTTTCAAATGCAGAAGACTAAAACCCTGAATTGACTTTTTTCCAGAGAATATCAGAAAAGTGGAAAAGCAGAGCACAAAAGCCGGCAGATTTTTGCTGGGGTACATGCTTAGGAATATCCAGAGGGGTCCCTGAAGTCTGAGCACGCCTTGCGTATGTCAGCTTCCTTCCTCATGACCTTGTCACGGGCGGGATTCCTCACACTGGCTTCCGGCAACTCCCCCTTCTTTATTAGTTTTTTAAAAAAATTAGGTGCAGTTCAGTCGCGAGATTCCGAATGCTCTGCCGAAGAGTCCTGACAACACAAGGAAGCACGATTACAAGGAGCAGGATTATGGCACCCACAGCAGCATAGCTAGAGACAGTAGTCAGAAGAGTTTTTCCAGAAATGAAGTCAGAGAAGCTGTGGAAAAAGTCATTGGCTTCTCCTGCGGCGGTAAAATCTAATCGGGAGTGTTCCAAGGTCTGAATCTGATTATGAAGTTTCCCTAAATCTAAACTAATATCTGAGCTGTTCCAGACACCTAAAATATGATTTTTGACCCTCTCCCATTTAAAATCTGTCTCATTTACTTTCAGGGATGTAACACATATCCACCGGTAATCGGCATGACATGAAAGAGCCAATTTCATTTTCAGACTCTGTAATTCATTCCCAATATGCATTACTGCTTCTTCTAAGGCATCAATCCTTATTTCTAGCTTCCTATCTATAATTTCCTGGGTTGCCAGCGTTAGAGAAACATTTTTGGATACGGTGTCAACATATTGGGCAGTATACACTTGTTGAGACAATGATAATGCCGCCACAGTAACAGAAGTAATTGCGGTTATCAAAGCTGATATTCCCAAAACAAGTAAGCCCACAAACCGTCGTGTTCACATTAAATCTTGTAGCTGTTGCAGTACAGCTAGGCCATGGTTATCATACCAATACGTGGCTACAGTTACAGGTACCATGAGATAGGGCGGACGTTTTAAAACCATGAAAGAGCAAACTTTATATTGAGGAGTTAAACAGGATGAAAGCATACATTGTTCACAAGACACTACATGGGGTCCACCTGTATAATTCAATTGTATGTTAAGTCTTTCAGAATCATTAGTGAAAAGAAAAACATAAGGAGAGGGTAGACAAGCTAAAATAGAGTAAATAGAGGTATTTTTTGGTCGGATTAAAATAATAGGGGCGGTAGCCGCAAGGGCTCTCCAAATTTCTGGCTGCCAAAAGGTTTTACCTCTAGTTATATAAGACAGCATAGGGGGAACAAATTGGTTATGATGCCGTCTGGTGGCAACTAACGGCCAAGAAATTGAATATTCTTTCCAATTATCCAATCTATTGATAAAGTCATCGTCAGACTCAGGGTCTTGACCTGGATTTGGGTTGCTCCAGTCCTGAATCGCACAATTTCTTCCTCCCGGCATATTGTAATCTACTCTCGAATTATAAATACAAGATTTCCAAATCGGATATCCTGAATGATCATCTATAGTTTTCCAAATAACATCTGAGGGAGCAACATCATCACAATTTGGATATTCTGATGGAGTTTTGAGAGACAAAGACTTATAGGGGCCAAGGACCCCAGGCATACGGGCTCGTAATATCCAAGCAGACCGATCCCCTATAGATGCAAATTTAGAGGTTGGGGAATCTGTCATAACTGCTTTTGTGGAGGCTCCAACGCATCCTGTCTTGGTAAAGAAGTCTCCTGTAAGGCCAGGAGGAAAATTAAAGCAGACAGGAAAATCATCTGCTAGTCCTTTAAAGGTATAATTGAAATTAATAGGGTATTGGTCTTTTGTATAGGAAGTATAAGATCCTCCCAAAAGGCGAGGCTGGTCTGTACTAACTCGTATGGGGTCACTGTTCCAAGTAACAACTTGGAAAGTTGGAGGATCCGGGAGAAACGCCCAATATTTGGTTGGAATGGGAGCAGCGCTTACCTGGCAAGAGAGCAAGGCAAGCATGGCAATAAACACCTTTTCAGGAGAGACTGACGATCCCTGTAGGGTAGCTATCCCCTGTGCCTGGCGACAGAGAGCTTTAATCTGTCCCCAGGTGGGCAAGGAGGCTTGTTGGGTTGACTGAGCTGGGCGTCCTAATGGATTCCTGCGAGGCAAAAAATCAGGGGGTGCAATATCCTGTATCTGAAGTCGTGACATCTGTCCAGTGGGTGGCTCCGATCCGCGCCTATCCGGGATCTCCAATGTCAGCTGTCCTGGGGTCAGCGGCGTTTCCCGTGCTGGCGGAGGGAGCGGGGGAAGAGGGAGTTTCTTCCTTTTTAGAGATCGCGGTGGCGGGGGATTCTGGTATCCGGGGAGCTGAGACATGGCGAATTAGTCTGTCTGGAACCCAAATCGGAGCGTCCGCGTCCTGTGGAAAAACACAAGCATACCCTCGCCCATTGGTTAATAAGGGGTCAGGACCTTTCCATTGTCCGGAAAGAAGGTCCCTCCATTTTACTAATGGTTTTGCATTCAATTGCTCTGGGCACCAATGGCGAAGCATTGCAGTGTTTCCGGATGAATCAGCATTTAAGTTATTTATTACGAAAAGAGCATGTTGCAAAATCTGATGGGGGGAACTATATTTAAATTCCCCTTCTTTTAGTTTTTGAATATGGATTTTCAGTGTTTGATGTGCTCTTTCCACAATGGCTTGTCCTTGTGGGTTATAAGGGATGCCGGTGTTATGTTTAAATTGAAATCTTGTACAGAATTGCTGAAAAGATTTAGAAGTGTAAGCAGGAGCATTATCAGTTTTTAAAGCTTTTGGCAAGCCCAGATAGGAAAAGCATGTAAAAAGATGTTGTATTACATCTTTAACTGCTTCCCCTGTACGAGCAGTGGCAATAATAACATGAGAGAAGGTATCTACAGTTACATGAACAAAAGACAGTTTTCCAAATGAAGAGACATGGGTTACATCCATTTGCCAGAGTGCATTAGGTTTGAGACCGCGAGGGTTAACTCCCAGAGGCAAAGCATTCACGGTAGTAGGACAATGTGAACAAGAACGAACAATCTCTCGGGCAGATTCTCGAGGAATTTGAAACTGGTATCGTAAGGCAGTGGCATTTTGGTGATGAAGTGAGTGAGAAGCTCGAGCTTCTTCAAAAACAGAAGCCACTGAAATCCTGGTTAACGAATCTGCCAATTCATTGAGAGCATTTAAAGGGCCAGGCAGGCCGGAATGAGCCCGAATGTGGCCGATAAAGAACGCCCGATTTCTTTTCCATATTTGCTGCTGCAGTTTAGTTAACAAATGGAAGATAGCAGTTTTGTTTTCAGGCAAAACTGCAGTCTCAATGTGTGGAAACAGCCTGACCACATACTGAGAGTCAGAATAAAGGTTAAATTCTTTCTCCGCAAACATAACAAAGGCCTCAATAACAGCTGTGATTTCAGCCCTTTGAGCTGAAGTTTCTTGTGTTTCCAAAAGTTTTTGATGATCTCTTGTGACTATAGAGGCTCTACCGTTAGCCGATCCATCAGTAAAGACTACCTGAGCATCTGAAATAGGGAACTGTTTACACCGGACAGGAAAAATAACTGGATGGTTAGACATAAAATTTAGTAAAACATGCGAGGGTAAATGATGCAAAATTTGACCACAGTAATTCCCTATGGCAATCTGCCAGTCTTCATCAAACATTAAAAGAGCATCAAGCTGCTCCTTATTATATGGAATTACAATCTCTGATGGCTCTTTACCAAACAATTCAATGCTCCGCTTCCTTCCTTTTAGCATTAATGTGGCAATTAAACCAGGATAAGAAGCCACGACTTTTTTAGCTTGGGTAGGAAGATGGATCCATTCTAAAGGGCCGCGTTGCCACAGAACTCCCGTAGGCGCCGTTGGAGTAGCTAGGCAAAGGAACTGCCACGTCATCGTCAAATCAATTCTTTTTACATAGCTATTTGATAAGGCTGCTTCTACTTTGCCTAGGGCTTCTTGAGCCTCAGCTGTTAATTGTCTTTTTGAGGTTGGATCAGGATCCCCGCGTAAAGTGTTAAAAAGAGGTTTTAATTCGGCAGTGGTTAATTTTAAATATGGTCTAATCCAATTAATATCACCTAAGAGTTTTTGATAATCATTTAAAGTAATAAGATGGTCTTTTCTCAATTGCAGCGGGGTATGAGTCACCGTTTCCGAATTTATGACTCTTCCTAAGTAAGTTATGGGCGGATTGATTTGAATTTTTTCTGGGGCAATTTTTAGGCCTCTGTCTGTCAATGCCTGGGTCAGGTCCTGGAGCACAGTCTGCAGGTGAACTCTATCAGGATGAGCTATTAAAATATCATCCATATAGTGAATCATATACACGTGTTCATATTTAGCCCTAGTATCTTCTAGAGCGGCATTAACAAATTTTTGGCATAAAGTAGGGCTATTTTTCATTCCCTGAGGCAGAACCTTCCACTGAAACCGTAAATAAGGCTGTTTAAGATTTTCTGATGGCAGACTAAAGGCAAATCGCTTTTTATCCTCAGGATTTAAGGGAATAGTGAAAAAACAATCTTGTAAATCAATAACAATTATATTATATCCCTCTGGAACGGCTACTGGGGAAGGGAGCCCAGGCTGTAAGGCCCCCATGTCCTCCATGGTGGCATTAATAGCTCTCAAATCCTGTAAAAGTCGCCATTTACCAGATTTTTTCTTAATGACAAAAATAGGAGTGTTCCAGGGGCTATTGGAGGGCTCAATATGTCCCAATTCTAATTGTTCAAAGATTAATGCTTTAGCTGCCAATAATTTTTCCTTATGCAGAGGCCACTGTTCTACCCACACCGGATCTTGAGATTTCCATGTGATGGGGTCGGCAGCAAAAACAATGGCCTCAATTATAAATTTGGATATCCCAATCCAGCACGTAGCTTGCGAGGAGTTGGGCAAATTGGCTCAATTATTCCTGTCTGTTGTTTACCCAATCCTTTTGATGGATCATAGCCCATCTGCAACATCTGAGAGGTCACTTTATCATCAGGGCTAAAAAGTAACACTCCCATTTGAGATAGCACGTCCCTCCCCCACAGGGTAAGGGGGAGCGAAGGAACGACATAAGGTTGGAAAGTTCCACGGGTATCCTCAAATTGCCAATCTAAAATTTTTGCACTTTTGGCTATTGTGGGGGCTCTTCCTATCCCCACCAAGTTATTTTCAGTAGTATGTGTGGGCCAGGAGCTGGGCCAGTCTTTTCCTGAAATGCAAGAAACATCTGCTCCTGTGTCTAATAACCCCACAATAGACTTGCCATTAATCAGGATAGTCTTCATAGGACGTTTCTGAGTAATTTCTGTTATCCAAAAAACCATATCACTAGACCCAAATCCTTTATCCTGCCTTTCATTTTGAGTAGCTGTGCGCCCAATTGCAGTGTGGTAAGGCAAAAGCAAAAGTTGGGCTATTCTTTGTCCCTGATGTATTTGGAAAGTTTTAGTTGGGGGTGAAATCATTATCTGGATTTCTCCTGTATAATCTGAGTCAATTACTCCAGGGATGATTGTGAGACCTTGCATAGCTAAGGAACTTCTGCCTAGTATAATTCCTACTAAACCTGTTGGTAATGGGCCTTTAACTCCTGTAGGTATTTTTACAGTGGGGCTATCTGGTGTTAATATTGCTGAGGTGGTGGAACTGAGGTCCAGTCCTGCGCTGCCTGGGGTTGCTCTGATGAGTTCTGCGATGGGACGAAGGGAATGAATGGGTTCAGTGAGGCTGCCCCAATTGTTGTCGGGGCCTGAGGCTGGCCCCTCAATCCGTTTCCCGACTGCTGGTCGGGGCCCAAAAAGGCTCCATTTCTATGGAATTGTGACCTACATTCTTTTGCCCAGTGATATCCTTTTTGACAACGAGGGCAGAGAGATCTAGGGAGATTAGTAGGCACAGCCGGGGAGGGAGAATTCGGCAGAGAAGAACCGGCTGCTTTTTGGGGACAAGCTCGCATAAGGTGCCCTTCCCGTCCGCAAGAGAAGCAGGCCTTGGATAAACCAATATTCTGGCCTGGACTACTGGAATGACTCTTTGACGGGTTATTTCTATTTGTAAAAAAGGACTGTACTGCCTGCTGGTAAGAATTTCCCTTTATGGCTGCAGCTATGGCAACGCCCTGCATCATCGCTGGTCCTACATCTGCACATTGCCTGATATAATCTATTATTTCCCCAGTTTTTTTAATAGGACGTAAAATGGCCTGGCAGGTAGAATTAGCATTTTCAAATGCCAGTTGTTTTATCAATATACTAGCTGCCTCAGTGTTGGAAATTACTCTGTTGACTGCCTCTGCAAGTCTTGATATAAAGTCTTCATATGGCTCTTCTGGTTTTTGTTTAACATTTGAGAAGGAAGAGGTAGATTCTTTCCCTTCAGGCAACAAACGCCAAGCCCCAAGGGCGCAGGCGGTTACTTGATCTAAAGTGGTTTTATCTAATCCCATTTGATCTCTAAGTGTTCCAAAATCATTAGTCCCTGCCAACATATTTTTTATAATATATCTTGGGCCATATTTTTGGTTAGCATCAGCCTGTTTTTGGGCTAGATCTTCATATTCAGTTCTCCAAAGTACATATTGACCTCCAGACAGACAAGCTTTAGCGACTGTCTTCCAGTCATGGGGTGTCATCCATCTGCCCGCTAAAGCTTCCACCAATGATACAGTGTACGGGGCTTTAGGCCCATACAAAGCACAAGCCTGTTTGAGTTCTTTAATCATTTTCATTGGAATGGGTTCCCAGTGGGGGGCTGTTCTCCCACCACTTCCACCAAATATTATGGGGAAACAAGCCTCAAGGTGGGGATCAAGTTCATCATCTGGGCTAGAGAAAACTCTTCTTCGGGGAGCTTCTAGTGGAGGCCCCTCACCCTTATAGGGAGGGGGGGGCAAGGGGTGTCCTATGTCACTTTCTTCGTACTTTGGGAATTTTTTATCCGTTCTGTGTTTAGGTCTTACGGATGTTTTATCTGGGGAATCTGGCCTTAAACTCTCAGGTGCATATAATCTGATGGGGGACATTTGTCTTGAGCCTCTGGAAGCAGAAGGCTTAATTAAGGAAATTTCTCTTGAATTTGTGGAAGCAGGTGGTCTGGTTGGGGAAGTTTTTATTAAGCTCTTTGGAGCAGATAATCTAATTGGAGAAGTTTCTCTTAAACTCCTTGGAGCATCTTTATTTAATAAAGACCAGTCCTCATCAGAATGATCTTGACTTACTTCCTCTTCCAAATCTTCCTCATCTGAAAGCTGCTCTTTTTTGTCATCTCTATCTATTACCTTTTCTTGGGCAGTCATTGCAGCTATCATTTGACTCAACTGCCGATAGTTAGGTGTAGCCTCCTTTTCATCACTCTCCTCTTCGATAGATACCTTTTTCTCTGCACTTTCCTCTTTAAGATGTACCTTTTCAGATTCAGGGGCAGGGTCTAGAGCGTCCCTAATTATATTCCATAAGGAAAAGGCGTCAGTAGGCACCTTTTGTGAGCCATGTTCAGCATGGTAAGTTTTTAGTTGTTTTCCTACTCTCTCCCAGGTGTCTAAGTTAACAGTGCCTTCTTCTGGAAACCAGGGACACTGTTCTTGTACAAAGGAAAAAAATGAATGAATATTGGATTTTTTAACTTTAATTCCTCGTTTAGTTAGTAACTGCAAGATTACTCCTGTAAAAAGCTGTCTTTCTTTTGATTCACTGTTACCCATGTCAGAAAATTAAGTCTTATAGAAAAGTCTACCTCAACAAAAAGGTTTTACCTTTGGCGAGGGGGGTTTTGTTTTCAACCCTAAGATAGCAGGTTTCTTTTCAACCTCTAGAGCACCAGGTTTCTCTTAAACCCTTGAACACTTCCCACTCCTCCTCACCCTGTCTATCCTACAGGGGGGTCCGCGGCACCCTGAGTGGGGTCCTAGCCGTCCCGAACACTCAACACTGGGGGAGTACCCGAAAGTACTCCGGGGGGAGTGATTAAGTCACTCCGGGGGGGAGCAACAGAGAGTGCTCCGGGGGGAGCAACAGAGAGTGCTCCGGGGGGAGCTACAGAGAGTGCTCCGGGGGGAGCTTTTGCTCCGAGGAACCTACCTTCGAATAGCCTGTTCCGGGCGCCACTTGCCGGGGTCCAGCCCCGGTGGATCCAGGGAATTCGAAGGGTGGACGGCGTTGGCGTGGAAAGACTTGTTTATTTATTAATATAAGATTAGATTAAGAAACTGTAGTGCAGTAGGAAGATTAAGTGGAGAAAGAGGGCTGAATAGCTTGGTTTACGCGGAAGACCAATAAAATTCCAGACAAGGAATTTGCACCATCTACGTTGGGCCACCGGTGCCCGCTTGAATATCTAAGGGTGCCTCGCCTTAAGCTCCCTTTCTCGCGGATCTTAATAACCAGGGCAAATAAGTAGACCTGGCGAGCCTCCGCGCCCCAGATGGAAATTCAGCCTGAAATTAAAGTAAAGAGCAGAGGGAAGAAAAGGGAGAGAAAAAGAGAGAGAGAGAGAGACAGGGGGGGAGCCAGATTCCCAAGAAACCAGGCCGAGACTAGTCCGAGAAACTGGTCTGAGAATCTGGTCCCGTCCTTTATTGTTCAGAAGGCCTTTAATACTTTTGATAAAACATGGAGATCAATGGGTAACACAAAGTTATGCAGCGTTAGCAGTCCAGACTCTTATCAAAACCAGGCTTTTCTCTCTGCATACCTAATTGTATACACAAGTCTTAGGTAATTTACATCATCTTCCAACCAAAAGGGCCAATTAACATTTTACAGCCTTTTTTCTGATAAGGGTTTGTCAACCACAAGACTTATTTGTGTTGATCTTCCCAAGGTCTGGTGCCACTCTCGGAAAGCACTAAAGAAAGTTACATTCTTAGACAGCAAGGATACAGCAACTTATAACAAGTAGAGGGAGTGCAGTGATTTATAGCAAAAGAGAAGCAATTAACTCAAAAGTCTAGTGTTGCTAACATCAAAACTACTATGTATCTTTTTCTACATCCTGCTTACATTAACATCCTTCCAGGTGCCTAAAAGATAAAGAATAAGGAGGTCTGGCAGCAATCCTTGAGTCAACAGTGAAAACCCTCTACCAATATAATTTTTAACTCTTTAGAAAAGGCTCTGTATCTTTAAGATGCTTTTAAGCTTTGTGCCTCCCGCGGTTGGGGGGCTGTAAGCAATTCACAAGCTGTAAGCTTTGTGCCTCTCGCGGTTGGGGGGCTGTAAGCAATTCACAAGCTGTAAGAGGTCTGGGGAACCTGTTAGGCAGACTAGAGAGCTATCAGAGGGGTTTAACTGAAACATCCCTTTCAAATGCAGAAGACTAAAACCCTGAATTGACTTTTTTCCAGAGAATATCAGAAAAGTGGAAAAGCAGAGCACAAAAGCCAGCAGATTTTTGCTGGGGTACATGCTTAGGAATATCCAGAGGGGTCCCTGAAGTCTGAGCACGCCTTGCGTATGTCAGCTTCCTTCCTTATGACCTTGTCACGGGCGGGATTCCTCACACTGGCTTCCGGCAGGGTATGGTGGTGAACTTCTTGAGTTGCAGCAAGGCTGTGAAAGACCCTTTCGAAGTTCCAGAGGTAAGGTGTCATTAGTCTCCAGACGCCTCATCGGAAATAGGCCTCATCTCGCCTGGAAGGGAGAACTTCCTGGATTTTCTCGAGTTGCGGCAGGTGTTCTCGAGTTACGACGGGGACCTCAGGGACCCGCCCTGGTGGCCTCAGGAGAGGCCAGTCCCTATGCGAGTTGCTAGGGGGCCTCTCGGGATTCCTCTCCCGTCGATACCGGGGCCAAAAACCTTGTGTGGAGTCAGGGCCGGAACCGAGGATTCCTCTCAGGGGCTGACATGGATCTTTGGGTACTTCTGGAGTCTCCCCAGGGGAGTCAGGCCTCGTCTCGAGTGGGGGCATGCACGTGCACTTTCCTTCCAGGCTGTAGCAGCAATGTCACGCTACCTGTCGCGTGGATCAAATGATCTGTGGTTTTCCCTCGAGGCTTTCCCACAGGGCTGTCCACGTGCCACCGTGGTGTGAGTCGATCCTCGGCGTGAAAGATGAGCCAGTGCAGGGCAAAGAGGTTCCTCTGGAATGGACTGAGACATCTGGGGGACTCTTGGAATGGTGGTACGACCATGGAGTTCCTCTCGCCTTTCCTGTTGAGAGTGCCTCCTCTTGAGATGCGACGGGAACGCCGGGAATATTTTCCCGTTGAAAGCAGGGAAAGGATCCCTCATCTCGAGCTACGAGGGGGAAACGGGGCTCCTCTGGATGTGGGCGGGACCATCGTGCTTTCTCTCGAGTGGAGACGGTATGGCGGTGAACTTCTTGAGTTGCAGCAAGGGTGTGAAAGACCCTTTCGAAGTTCCAGAGGTTAGGTGTCATTAGTCTCCAGACGCCTCATCGGAAATAGGCCTCATCTCGCCTGGAAGGAAGAACTTCCTTGATTTTCTCGAGTTGCGGCAGGTGTTCTCGAGTTACGACGGGGACCTCAGGGACCCGCCCTGTTGGCCTCAGGAGAGGCCAGTCCCTATGCGTGTTGCTCGGGGGCCCCTCGGGATTCCTCTCCCGTCGATACCGGGGCCAAAAACCTTGTGTGGAGACAGGGCTGGAACCGAGGATTCCTCTCAGGGACTGATATGGATCTTTGGGTACTTCTGGAGTCTCGCCAGGGGAGACAGGCCTCGTCTCGTGTGGGGGCATGCACGTGCACTTTCCTTCCAGGCTGTAGCAGCAATGTCACGCTTCACGTCGCGTGGATCAAAGGATCTGCGGTTTTCCCTCGAGGCTTTCCCTCGAGGCTTTCCCACAGGGCTGTCCCACGTGACACCGTGGTGTGAGTCGATTCTCGGCGTGAAAAATGAGCCAGTGCAGGGCAAAGAGGTTCCTCTGGAATGGACTGAGACATCTGGGGGACTCTTGGAATGGTGGTACGACCATGGAGTTCCTCTCGCCTTTCCTGTTGAGAGTGCCTCCTCTTGAGATGCGACGGGAACGCCGGGAATTCTTTCCCGTTGAAAGGAGGGAAAGGATCCCTCATCTCGAGCTACGAGGGGGAAACGGGGCTCCTCTGGATGTGGGCGGGACCATCGTGCTTTCTCTCGAGTGGAGACGGGTATGGCGGTGAACTTCTTGAGTTGCAGCAAGGGTGTGAAAGACCCTTTCGAAGTTCCAGAGGTTAGGTGTCATTAGTCTCCAGACGCCTCATCGGAAATAGGCCTCATCTCGCCTGGAAGGGAGAACTTCCTGGATTTTCTCGAGTTGCGGCAGGTGTTCTCGAGTTACGACGGGGACCTCAGGGACCCGCCCTGGTGGCCTCAGGAGAGGCCAGTCCCCATGCGAGTTGCTAGGGGGCCTCTCGGGATTCCTCTTCCGTCGATACCGGGGCCAAAAAGCTTGTGTGGAGTCAGGGCCGGAACCGAGGATTCCTCTCAGGGGCTGACATGGATCTTTGGGTACTTCTGGAGTCTCCCCAGGGGAGTCAGGCTTCGTCTCGAGTGGGGGCATGCACGTGCGCTTTCCTTCCAGGCTGTAGCAGCAATGTCACGCTTCCCGTCGCGTGGATCAAAGGATCTGTGGTTTTCCCTCGAGGCTTTCCCTCGAGGCTTTCCCACAGGGCTGTCCCACGTGCCACCGTGTTGTGAGTCGATCCTCGGCTTGAAAGATGAGCCAGTGCAGGGCAAAGAGGTTCCTCTGGAATGGACTGAGACATCTGGGGGACTCTTGGAATGGTGGTACGACCATGGAGTTCCTCTCGCCTTTCCTGTTGAGAGTGCCTCCTCTTGAGATGCGACGGGAACGCCGGGAATACTTTCCCGTTGAAAGCAGGGAAAGGATCCCTCATCTCGAGCTACGAGGGGGAAACGGGGCTCCTCTGGATGTGGGCGGGACCATCGTGCTTCCTCTCGAGTGGAGACGGGTATGGCGGTGAACTTCTTGAGTTGCAGCAAGGGTGTGAAAGACCCTTTCGAAGTTCCAGAGGTTAGGTGTCATTAGTCTCCAGAGGCCTCATCGGAAATAGGCCTCATCTCGCCTGGAAGGGAGAACTTCCTGGATTTTCTCGAGTTGCGGCAGGTGTTCTCGAGTTACGACGGGGACCTCAGGGACCCGCCCTGGTGGCCTCAGGAGTGGCCAGTCCACATGCGAGTTGCTAGGGGGCCTCTCGGGATTCCTCTCCCGTCGATACCGGGGCCAAAAACCTTGTGTGCAGTCAGGGCCGGAACCGAGGATTCCTCTCAGGGGCTGACATGGATCTTTGGGTACTTCTGGAGTCTCCCCAGGGGAGTCAGGCCTCGTCTCGAGTGGGGGCATGCACGTGCGCTTTCCTTCCAGCCTGTAGCAGCAATGTCACGCTTCCCGTCGCGTGGATCAAAGGATCTGTGGTTTTCCCTCGAGGCTTTCCCTCGAGGCTTTCCCACAGGGCTGTCCCACGTGCCACCGTTTTGTGAGTCGATCCTCGGCGTGAAAGATGAGCCAGTGCAGGGCAAAGAGGTTCCTCTGGAATGGACTGAGACATCTGGGGGACTCTTGGAATGGTGGTACGACCATGGAGTTCCTCTCGCCTTTCCTGTTGAGAGTGCCTCCTCTTGAGATGCGACGGGAACGCCGGGAATTCTTTCCCGTTGAAACCAGGGAAAGGATCCCTCATCTCGAGCACCGAGGGGAAAACGGGGCTCCTCTGGATGTGGGCGGGACCATCGTGCTTCCTCTCGTGTGGAGACGGGTATGGCGGTGAACTTCTTGAGTTGCAGCAAGGGTGTGAAAGACCCTTTCGAAGTTCCAGAGGTTAGGTGTCATTAGTCTCCAGACGCCTCATCGGAAATAGGCCTCATCTCGCCTGGAAGGGAGAACTTCCTGGATTTTCTCGAGTTGCGGCAGGTGTTCTCGAGTTACGACGGGGACCTCAGGGACCCGCCCTGGTGGCCTCAGGAGAGGCCAGTCCACATGCGAGTTGCTAGGGGGCCTCTCGGGATTCCTCTCCCGTCGATACCGGGGCCAAAAACCTTGTGTGGAGTCAGGGCCGGAACCGAGGATTCCTCTCAGGGGCTGACATGGATCTTTGGGTACTTCTGGAGTCTCCCCAGGGGAGTCAGGCCTCGTCTCGAGTGGGGGCATGCACGTGCACTTTCCTTCCAGGCTGTAGCAGCAATGTCACGCTTCCCGTCGCGTGGATCAAAGGATCTGTGGTTTTCCCTCGAGGCTTTCCCACAGGGCTGTCCCACGTGCCACCGTGGTGTGAGTCGATCCTCGGCGTGAAAGATGAGCCAGTGCAGGGCAAAGAGGTTCCTCTGGAATGGACTGAGACATCTGGGGGACTCTTGGAATGGTGGTACGACCATGGAGTTCCTCTCGCCTTTCCTGTTGAGAGTGCCTCCTCTTGAGATGCGACGGGAACGCCGGGAATTCTTTCCCGTTGAAAGGAGGGAAAGGATCCCTCATCTCGAGCTACGAGGGGGAAACGGGGCTCCTCTGGATGTGGGCGGGACCATCGTGCTTCCTCTCGAGTGGAGACGGGTATGGCGGTGAACTTCTTGAGTTGCAGCAAGGGTGTGAAAGACCCTTTCGAAGTTCCAGAGGTTAGGTGTCATTAGTCTCCAGAGGCCTCATCGGAAATAGGCCTCATCTCGCCTGGAAGGGAGAACTTCCTGGATTTTCTCGAGTTGCGGCAGGTGTTCTCGAGTTACGACGGGGACCTCAGGGACCCGCCCTGGTGGCCTCAGGAGAGGCCAGTCCACATGCGAGTTGCTAGGGGGCCTCTCGGGATTCCTCTCCCGTCGATACCGGGGCCAAAAACCTTGTGTGCAGTCAGGGCCGGAACCGAGGATTCCTCTCAGGGGCTGACATGGATCTTTGGGTACTTCTGGAGTCTCCCCAGGGGAGTCAGGCCTCGTCTCGAGTGGGGGCATGCACGTGCGCTTTCCTTCCAGCCTGTAGCAGCAATGTCACGCTTCCCGTCGCGTGGATCAAAGGATCTGTGGTTTTCCCTCGAGGCTTTCCCTCGAGGCTTTCCCACAGGGCTGTCCCACGTGCCACCGTTTTGTGAGTCGATCCTCGGCGTGAAAGATGAGCCAGTGCAGGGCAAAGAGGTTCCTCTGGAATGGACTGAGACATCTGGGGGACTCTTGGAATGGTGGTACGACCATGGAGTTCCTCTCGCCTTTCCTGTTGAGAGTGCCTCCTCTTGAGATGCGACGGGAACGCCGGGAATTCTTTCCCGTTGAAACCAGGGAAAGGATCCCTCATCTCGAGCACCGAGGGGAAAACGGGGCTCCTCTGGATGTGGGCGGGACCATCGTGCTTCCTCTCGAGTGGAGACGGGTATGGCGGTGAACTTCTTGAGTTGCAGCAAGGGTGTGAAAGACCCTTTCGAAGTTCCAGAGGTTTGGTGTCATTAGTCTCCAGAGGCCTCATCGGAAATAGGCCTCATCTCGCCTTGAAGGGAGAACTTCCTGGATTTTCTCGAGTTGCGGCAGGTGTTCTCGAGTTACGACGGGGACCTCAGGGACCCGCCCTGGTGGCCTCCGGAGAGGCCAGTCCCCATGCGAGTTGCTAGGGGGCCTCTCGGGATTCCTCTCCCGTCGATACCGGGGCCAAAAACCTTGTGTGGAGTCAGGGCCGGAACCGAGGATTCCTCTCAGGGGCTGACATGGATCTTTGGGTACTTCTGGAGTCTCCCCAGTGGAGTCAGGCCTCGTCTCGAGTGGGGGCATGCACGTGCGCTTTCCTTCCAGGCTGTAGCAGCAATGTCACGCTTCCCGTCGCGTGGATCAAAGGATCTGTTGTTTTCCTCGAGGCTTTCCCTCGAGGCTTTCCCACAGGGCTGTCCCACGTGCCACCGTGGTGTGAGTCGATCCTCGGCGTGAAAGATGAGCCAGTGCAGGGCAAAGAGGTTCCTCTGGAATGGACTGAGACATCTGGGGGACTCTTGGAATGGTGGTACGACCATGGAGTTCCTCTCGCCTTTCCTGTTGAGAGTGCCTCCTCTTGAGATGCGACGGGAACGCCGGGAATGCTTTCCCGTTGAAAGCAGGAAAAGGATCCCTCATCTCGAGCTACGAGGGGGAAACGGGGCTCCTCTGGATGTGGGCGGGACCATCGTGCTTCCTCTCGAGTGGAGACGGGTATGGCGGTGAACTTCTTGAGTTGCAGCAAGGGTGTGAAAGACCCTTTCGAAGTTCCAGAGGTTAGGTGTCATTAGTCTCCAGACGCCTCATCGGAAATAGGCCTCATCTCGCCTGGAAGGGAGAACTTCCTGGATTTTCTCGAGTTGCGGCAGGTGTTCTCGAGTTACGACGGGGACCTCAGGGACCCGCCCTGGTGGCCTCAGGAGAGGCCAGTCCCCATGCGAGTTGCTAGGGGGCCTCTCGGGATTCCTCTCCCGTCGATACCGGGGCCAAAAACCTTGTGTGGAGTCAGGGCCGGAACCGAGGATTCCTCTCAGGGGCTGACATGGATCTTTGGGTACTTCTGGAGTCTCCCCAGGGGAGTCAGGCCTCGTCTCGAGTGGGGGCATGCACGTGCGCTTTCCTTCCAGGCTGTAGCAGCAATGTCACGCTTCCCGTCGCGTGGATCAAAGGATCTGTGGTTTTCCCTCGAGGCTTTCCCTCGAGGCTTTCCCACAGGGCTGTCCCACGTGCCACCGTGGTGTGAGTCGATCCTCGGCGTGAAAAATGAGCCAGTGCAGGGCAAAGAGGTTCCTCTGGAATGGACTGAGACATCTGGGGGACTCTTGGAATGGTGGTACGACCATGGAGTTCCTCTCGCCTTTCCTGTTGAGAGTGCCTCCTCTTGAGATGCGACGGGAACGCCGGGAATTCTTTCCCGTTGAAAGGAGGGAAAGGATCCCTCATCTCGAGCTACGAGGGGGAAACGGGGCTCCTCTGGATGTGGGCGGGACCATCGTGCTTTCTCTCGAGTAGAGACGGGTATGGCGGTGAACTTCTTGAGTTGCAGCAAGGGTGTGAAAGACCCTTTCGAAGTTCCAGAGGTAAGGTGTCATTAGTCTCCAGACGCCTCATCGGAAATAGGCCTCATCTCGCCTGGAAGGGAGAACTTCCTGGATTTTCTCGAGTTGCGGCAGGTGTTCTCGAGTTACGAGGGGGACCTCAGGGACCCGCCCTGGTGGCCTCAGGAGAGGCCAATCCCCATGCGAGTTGCTAGGGGGCCTCTCGGGATTCCTCTCCCGTCGATACCGGGGCCAAAAAGCTTGTGTGGAGTCAGGGCCGGAACCGAGGATTCCTCTCAGGGGCTGACATGGATCTTTGGGTACTTCTGGAGTCTCCCTAGGGGAGTCAGGCTTCGTCTCGAGTGGGGGCATGCACGTGCGCTTTCCTTCCAGGCTGTAGCATCAATGTCACGCTTCCCGTCGCGTGGATCAAAGGATCTGTGGTTTTCCCTCGAGGCTTTCCCTCGAGGCTTTCCCACAGGGCTGTCCCACGTGCCACCGTGTTGTGAGTCGATCCTCGGCTTGAAAGATGAGCCAGTGCAGGGCAAAGAGGTTCCTCTGGAATGGACTGAGACATCTGGGGGACTCTTGGAATGGTGGTACGACCATGGAGTTCCTCTCGCCTTTCCTGTTGAGAGTGCCTCCTCTTGAGATGCGACGGGAACGCCGGGAATACTTTCCCGTTGAAAGCAGGGAAAGGATCCCTCATCTCGAGCTACGAGGGGGAAACGGGGCTCCTCTGGATGTGGGCGGGACCATCGTGCTTCCTCTCGAGTGGAGACGGGTATGGCGGTGAACTTCTTGAGTTGCAGCAAGGGTGTGAAAGACCCTTTCGAAGTTCCAGAGGTTAGGTGTCATTAGTCTCCAGAGGCCTCATCGGAAATAGGCCTCATCTCGCCTGGAAGGGAGAACTTCCTGGATTTTCTCGAGTTGCGGCAGGTGTTCTCGAGTTACGACGGGGACCTCAGGGACCCGCCCTGGTGGCCTCAGGAGAGGCCAGTCCACATGCGAGTTGCTAGGGGGCCTCTCGGGATTCCTCTCCCGTCGATACCGGGGCCAAAAACCTTGTGTGCAGTCAGGGCCGGAACCGAGGATTCCTCTCAGGGGCTGACATGGATCTTTGGGTACTTCTGGAGTCTCCCCAGGGGAGTCAGGCCTCGTCTCGAGTGGGGGCATGCACGTGCGCTTTCCTTCCAGCCTGTAGCAGCAATGTCACGCTTCCCGTCGCGTGGATCAAAGGATCTGTGGTTTTCCCTCGAGGCTTTCCCTCGAGGCTTTCCCACAGGGCTGTCGCACGTGCCACCGTTTTGTGAGTCGATCCTCGGCGTGAAAGATGAGCCAGTGCAGGGCAAAGAGGCTCCTCTGGAATGGACTGAGACATCTGGGGGACTCTTGGAATGGTGGTACGACCATGGAGTTCCTCTCGCCTTTCCTGTTGAGAGTGCCTCCTCTTGAGATGCGACGGGAACGCCGGGAATTCTTTCCCGTTGAAACCAGGGAAAGGATCCCTCATCTCGAGCTACGAGGGGGAAACGTGGCTCCTCTGGATGTGGGCGGGACCATCGTGCTTCCTCTCGAGTGGAGACGGGTATGGCGGTGAACTTCTTGAGTTGCAGCAAGGGTGTGAAAGACCCTTTCGAAGTTCCAGAGGTTAGGTGTCATTAGTCTCCAGACGCCTCATCGGAAATAGGCCTCATCTCGCCTGGAAGGGAGAACTTCCTGGATTTTCTCGAGTTGCGGCAGGTGTTCTCGAGTTACGACGGGGACCTCAGGGACCCGCCCTGGTGGCCTCAGGAGAGGCCAGTCCCCATGCGAGTTGCTAGGGGGCCTCTCGGGATTCCTCTCCCGTCGATACCGGGGCCAAAAAGCTTGTGTGGAGTCAGGGCCGGAACCGAGGATTCCTCTCAGGGGCTGACATGGATCTTTGGGTACTTCTGGAGTCTCCCCAGGGGAGTCAGGCTTCGTCTCGAGTGGGGGCATGCACGTGCGCTTTCCTTCCAGGCTGTAGCAGCAATGTCACGCTTCCCGTCGCGTGGATCAAAGGATCTGTGGTTTTCCCTCGAGGCTTTCCCTCGAGGCTTTCCCACAGGGCTGTCCCACGTGCCACCGTGTTGTGAGTCGATCCTCGGCTTGAAAGATGAGCCAGTGCAGGGCAAAGAGGTTCCTCTGGAATGGACTGAGACATCTGGGGGACTCTTGGAATGGTGGTACGACCATGGAGTTCCTCTCGCCTTTCCTGTTGAGAGTGCCTCCTCTTGAGATGCGACGGGAACGCCGGGAATTTTTTGCCGTTGAAAGCAGGGAAAGGATCCCTCATCTCGAGCTACGAGGGGGAAACGGGGCTCCTCTGGATGTGGGCGGGACCATCGTGCATCCTCTCGAGTGGAGACGGGTATGGCGGTGAACTTCTTGAGTTGCAGCAAGGGTGTGAAAGACCCTTTCGAAGTTCCAGAGGTTAGGTGTCATTAGTCTCCAGAGGCCTCATCGGAAATAGGCCTCATCTCGCCTGGAAGGGAGAACTTCCTGGATTTTCTCGAGTTGCGGCAGGTGTTCTCGAGTTACGACGGGGACCTCAGGGACCCGCCCTGGTGGCCTCAGGAGAGGCCAGTCCCCATGCGAGTTGCTAGGGGGCCTCTCGGGATTCCTCTCCCGTCGATACCGGGGCCAAAAACCTTGTGTGGACTCAGGGCCGGAACCGAGGATTCCTCTCAGGGGCTGACATGGATCTTTGGGTACTTCTGGAGTCTCCCCAGTGGAGTCAGGCCTCGTCTCGAGTGGGGGCATGCACGTGCGCTTTCCTTCCAGGCTGTAGCAGCAATGTCACGCTTCCCGTCGCGTGGATCAAAGGATCTGTGGTTTTCCCTCGAGGCTTTCCCTCGAGGCTTTCCCACAGGGCTGTCCCACGTGCCACCGTGGTGTGAGTCGATCCTCGGCGTGAAAGATGAGCCAGTGCAGGGCAAAGAGCTTCCTCTGGAATGGACTGAGACATCTGGGGGACTCTTGGAATGGTGGTACGACCATGGAGTTCCTCTCGCCTTTCCTGTTGAGAGTGCCTCCTCTTGAGATGCGACGGGAACGCCGGGAATTCTTTCCCGTTGAAAGCAGGAAAAGGATCCCTCATCTCGAGCTACGAGGGGGAAACGGGGCTCCTCTGGATGTGGGCGGGACCATCGTGCTTCCTCTCGAGTGGAGACGGGTATGGCGGTGAACTTCTTGAGTTGCAGCAAGGGTGTGAAAGACCCTTTCGAAGTTCCAGAGGTTAGGTGTCATTAGTCTCCAGACGCCTCATCGGAAATAGGCCTCATCTCGCCTGGAAGGGAGAACTTCCTGGATTTTCTCGAGTTGCGGCAGGTGTTCTCGAGTTACGACGGGGACCTCAGGGACCCGCCCTGGTGGCCTCAGGAGAGGCCAGTCCCCATGCGAGTTGCTAGGGGGCCTCTCGGGATTCCTCTCCCTTCGAAACCGGGGCCAAAAACCTTGTGTGGAGTCAGGGCCGGAACCGAGGATTCCTCTCAGGGGCTGACATGGATCTTTGGGTACTTCTGGAGTCTCCCCAGGGGAGTCAGGCCTCGTCTCGAGTGGGCGCATGCACGTGCGCTTTCCTTCCAGGCTGTAGCAGCAATGTCACGCTTCCCGTCGCGTGGATCAAAGGATCTGTGGTTTTCCCTCGAGGCTTTCCCTCGAGGCTTTCCCACAGGGCTCTCCCACGTGCCACCGTGTTGTGAGTCGATCCTCGGCTTGAAAGATGAGCCAATGCAGGGCAAAGAGGTTCCTCTGGAATGGACTGAGACATCTGGGGGACTCTTGGAATGGTGGTACGACCATGGAGTTCCTCTCGCCTTTCCTGTTGAGAGTGCCTCCTCTTGAGATGCGACGGGAACGCCGGGAATTCTTTCCCGTTGAAACCAGGGAAAGGATCCCGCATCTCGAGCTACGAGGGGGAAACGGGGCTCCTCTGGATGTGGGCGGGACCATCGTGCTTCCTCTCGAGTGGAGACGGGTATGGCGGTGAACTTCTTGAGTTGCAGCAAGGGTGTGAAAGACCCTTTCGAAGTTCCAGAGGTTTGGTGTCATTAGTCTCCAGAGGCCTCATCGGAAATAGGCCTCATCTCGCCTGGAAGGGAGAACTTCCTGGATTTTCTCGAGTTGCGGCAGGTGTTCTCGAGTTACGACGGGGACCTCAGGGACCCGCCCTGGTGGCCTCAGGAGAGGCCAGTCCCCATGCGAGTTGCTAGGGGGCCTCTCGGGATTCCTCTCCCGTCGATACCGGGGCCAATAAGCTTGTGTGGAGTCAGGGCTGGAACCGAGGATGCCTCTCAAGGGCTGACATGGATCTTTGGGTACTTCTGGAGTCTCCCCAGGGGAGTCAGGCCTCGTCTCAAGTGGGGGCATGCACGTGCTCTTTCCTTCCAGGCTGTAGCAGCAATGTCACGCTTCCCGTCGCGTGGATCAAAGGATCTGTGGTTTTCCCTCGAGGCTTTCCCTCGAGGCTTTCCCACAGGGCTGTCCCACGTGCCACCGTGTTGTGAGTCGATCCTCGGCGTGAAAGATGAGCCAGTGCAGGGCAAAGAGGTTCCTCTGGAATGGACTGAGACATCTGGGGGACTCTTGGAATGGTGGTACGACCATGGAGTTCCTCTCGCCTTTCCTGTTGAGAGTGCCTCCTCTTGAGATGCGACGGGAATGCCGGGAATTCTTACCCGTTGAAAGCAGGGAAAGGATCCCTCATCTCGAGCTACGAGGGGGAAACGGGGCTCCTCTGGATGTGGGCGGGACCATCGTGCTTCCTCTCGAGTGGAGACGGGTATGGCGGTGAACTTCTTGAGTTGCAGCAAGGGTGTGAAAGACCCTTTCGAAGTTCCAGAGGTTTGGTGTCATTAGTCTCCAGAGGCCTCATCGGAAATAGGCCTCATCTCGCCTGGAAGGGAGAACTTCCTGGATTTTCTCGAGTTGCGGCAGGTGTTCTCGAGTTACGACGGGGACCTCAGGGACCCGCCCTGGTGGCCTCAGGAGAGGCCAGTCCCCATGCGAGTTGCTAGGGGGCCTCTCGGGATTCCTCTCCCGTCGATACCGGGGCCAAAAACCTTGTGTGGAGTCAGGGCCGGAACCGAGGATTCCTCTCAGGGGCTGACATGGATCTTTGGGTACTTCTGGAGTCTCCCCAGGGGAGTCAGGCCTCGTCTCGAGTGGGGGCATGCACGTGCACTTTCCTTCCAGGCTGTAGCAGCAATGTCACGCTTCCCGTCGCGTGGATCAAAGGATCTGTGGTTTTCCCTCGAGGCTTTCCCACAGGGCTGTCCCACGTGCCACCGTGGTGTGAGTCGATCCTCGGCGTGAAAGATGAGCCAGTGCAGGGCAAAGAGGTTCCTCTGGAATGGACTGAGACATCAGGGGGACTCTTGGAATGGTGGTACGACCATGGAGTTCCTCTCGCCTTTCCAGTTGAGAGTGCCTCCTCTTGAGATGCGACGGGAACACCGGGAATTCTTTCCCGTTGAAAGCAGGGAAAAGATCCCTCATCTCGAGCTACGAGGGGGAAACGGGGCTCCTCTGGATGTGGGCGGGACCATCGTGCTTCCTCTCTAGTGGAGACGGGTATGGCGGTGAACTTCTTGAGTTGCAGCAAGGGTGTGAAAGACCCTTTCGAAGTTCCAGAGGTTAGGTGTCATTAGTCTCCAGACGCCTCATCGGAAATAGGCCTCATCTCGCCTGGAAGGGAGAACTTCCTGGATTTTCTCGAGTTGCGGCAGGTGTTCTCGAGTTACGACGGGGACCTCAGGGACCCGCCCTGGTGGCCTCAGGAGAGGCCAGTCCCTAGGCGAGTTGCTAGGGGGCCTCTCGGGATTCCTCTCCCGTTGATACCGGGGCCAAAAACCTTGTGTGGAGTCAGGGCCGGAACCGAGGATTCCTCTCAGGGGCTGACATGGATCTTTGGGTACTTCTGGAGTCTCCCCAGGGGAGTCAGGCCTCGTCTCGAGTGGGGGCATGCACGTGCGCTTTCCTTCCAGGCTGTAGCAGCAATGTCACGCTTCCCGTCGCGTGGATCAAAGGATCTGTGGTTTTCCCTCGAGGCTTTCCCTCGAGGCTTTCTCACAGGGCTGTCCCACGTGCCACCGTGGTGTGAGTCAATCCTGGGCGTGAAAGATGAGCCAGTGCAGGGCAAAGAGGTTCCTCTGGAATGGACTGAGACATCTGGGGGACTCTTGGAATGGTGGTACGACCATGGAGTTCCTCTCGCCTTTCCTGTTGAGAGTGCCTCCTCTTGAGATGCGACGGGAACGCCGGGAATTCTTTCCCGTTTAAAGCAGGGAAAGGATCCCTCATCTCGAGCTACGAGGGGGAAACGGGGCTCCTCTGGATGTGGGCGGGACCATCGTGCTTCCTCTCTAGTGGAGACGGGTATGGTGGTGAACTTCTTGAGTTGCAGCAAGGCTGTGAAATACCCTTTCGAAGTTCCAGAGGTAAGGTGTCATTAGTCTCCAGACGCCTCATCGGAAATAGGCCTCATTTCGCCTGGAAGGGAGAACTTCCTGGATTTTCTCGAGTTGCGGCAGGTGTTCTCGAGTTACGACGGGGACCTCAGGGACCCGCCCTGGTGGCCTCAGGAGAGGCCAGTCCCTATGCGAGTTGCTAGGGGGCCTCTCGGGATTCCTCTCCCGTCGATACCGGGGCCAAAAACCTTGTGTGGAGTCAGGGCCGGAACCGAGGATTCCTCTCAGGGGCTGACATGGATCTTTGGGTACTTCTGGAGTCTCCCCAGGGGAGTCAGGCCTCGTCTCGAGTGGGGGCATGCACGTGCACTTTCCTTCCAGGCTGTAGCAGCAATGTCACGCTTCCCGTCGCGTGGATCAAAGGATCTGTGGTTTTCCCTCGAGGCTTTCCCTCGAGGCTTTCCCACAGGGCTGTCCCACGTGCCACCGTGTTGTGAGTCGATCCTCGGCGTGAAAGATGATCCAGTGCAGGGCAAAGAGGTTCCTCTGGAATGGACTGAGACATCTGGGGGACTCTTGGAATGGTGGTACGACCATGGAGTTCCTCTCGCCTTTCCTGTTGAGAGTGCCTCCTCTTGAGATGCGACGGGAACGCCGGGAATTCTTTCCCGTTGAAACCAGGGAAAGGATCCCTCATCTCGAGCTACAAGGGGGAAACGGGGCTCCTCTGGATGTGGGCGGGACCATCGTGCTTCCTCTCGAGTGGAGACGGGTATGGCGGTGAACTTCTTGAGTTGCAGCAAGGTGTGAAAGACCCTTTCGAAGTTCCAGAGGTTAGGTGTCATTAGTCTCCAGAGGCCTCATCGGAAATAGGCCTCATCTCGCCTGGAAGGGAGAACTTCCTGGATTTTCTCGAGTTGCGGCAGGTGTTCTCGAATTACGACGGGGACCTCAGGGACCCGCCCTGGTGGCCTCCGGAGAGGCCAGTCCCCATGCGAGTTGCTAGGGGCCCTCTCGGGATTCCTCTCCCGTCGATACCGGGGCCAAAAACCTTGTGTGGAGTCAGGGCCGGAACCGAGGATTCCTCTCAGGGGCTGACATGGATCTTTGGGTACTTCTGGAGTCTCCCCAGGGGAGTCAGGCCTCGTCTCGAGTGGGGGCATGCACGTGCGCTTTCCTTCCAGGCTGTAGCAGCAATGTCACGCTTCCCGTCACGTGGATCAAAGGATCTGTGATTTTCACTCGAGGCTTTCCCTCGAGGCTTTCCCACAGGGCTGTCCCACGGGCCACCGTGGTGTGAGTCGATCCTCGGCGTGAAAGATGAGCCAGTGCAGGGCAAAGAGTTTCCTCTGGAATGGACTGAGACATCTGGGGGACTCTTGGAATGGTGGTACGACCATGGAGTTCCTCTCGCCTTTCCTGTTGAGAGTGCCTCCTCTTGAGATGCGACGGGAACGCCGGGAATTCTTTCCCGTTGAAAGCAGGGAAAGGATCCCTCATCTCGAGCTACGAGGGGGAAACGGGGCTCCTCTGGATGTGGGCGGGACCATCGTGCTTCCTCTCGAGTGGAGACGGGTATGGCGGTGAACTTCTTGAGTTGCAGCAAGGGTGTGAAAGACCCTTTCGAAGTTCCAGAGGTTAGGTGTCATTAGTCTCCAGACGCCTCATCGGAAATAGGCCTCATCTCGCCTGGAAGGGAGAACTTCCTGGATTTTCTCGAGTTGCGGCAGGTGTTCTCGAGTTACGACGGGGACCTCAGGGACCCGCCCTGGTGGCCTCAGGAGAGGCCAGTCCCCATGCGAGTTGCTAGGGGGCCTCTCGGGATTCCTCTCCCGTCGATACCGGGGCCAAAAACCTTGTGTGGAGTCAGGGCCGGAACCGAGGATTCCTCTCAGGGGCTGACATGGATCTTTGGGTACTTCTGGAGTCTCCCCAGGGGAGTCAGGCCTCGTCTCGAGTGGGGGCATGCACGTGCACTTTCCTTCCAGGCTGTAGCAGCAATGTCACGCTTCCCGTCGCGTGGATCAAAGGATCTGTGGTTTTCCCTCGAGGCTTTCCCACAGGGCTGTCCCACGTGCCACCGTGGTGTGAGTCGATCCTCGGCGTGAAAGATGAGCCAGTGCAGGGCAAAGAGGTTCCTCTGGAATGGACTGAGACATCAGGGGGACTCTTGGAATGGTGGTACGACCATGGAGTTCCTCTCGCCTTTCCTGTTGAGAGTGCCTCCTCTTGAGATGCGACGGGAACACCGGGAATTCTTTCCCGTTGAAAGCAGGGAAAAGATCCCTCATCTCGAGCTACGAGGGGGAACCGGGGCTCCTCTGGATGTGGGCGGGACCATCGTGCTTCCTCTCTAGTGGAGACGGGTATGGCGGTGAACTTCTTGAGTTGCAGCAAGGGTGTGAAAGACCCTTTCGAAGTTCCAGAGGTTAGGTGTCATTAGTCTCCAGACGCCTCATCGGAAATAGGCCTCATCTCGCCTGGAAGGGAGAACTTCCTGGATTTTCTCGAGTTGCGGCAGGTGTTCTCGAGTTACGACGGGGACCTCAGGGACCCGCCCTGGTAGCCTCAGGAGAGGCCAGTCCCTAGGCGAGTTGCTAGGGGGCCTCTCGGGATTCCTCTCCCGTTGATACCGGGGCCAAAAACCTTGTGTGGAGTCAGGGCCGGAACCGAGGATTCCTCTCAGGGGCTGACATGGATCTTTGGGTACTTCTGGAGTCTCCCCAGGGGAGTCAGGCCTCGTCTCGAGTGGGGGCATGCACGTGCGCTTTCCTTCCAGGCTGTAGCAGCAATGTCACGCTTCCCGTCGCGTGGATCAAAGGATCTGTGGTTTTCCCTCGAGGCTTTCCCTCGAGGCTTTCCCACAGGGCTGTCCCACGTGCCACCGTGGTGTGAGTCAATCCTGGGCGTGAAAGATGAGCCAGTGCAGGGCAAAGAGGTTCCTCTGGAATGGACTGAGACATCTGGGGGACTCTTGGAATGGTGGTACGACCATGGAGTTCCTCTCGCCTTTCCTGTTGAGAGTGCCTCCTCTTGAGATGCGACGGGAACGCCGGGAATTCTTTCCCGTTTAAAGCAGGGAAAGGATCCCTCATCTCGAGCTACGAGGGGGAAACGGGGCTCCTCTGGATGTGGGCGGGACCATCGTGCTTCCTCTCTAGTGGAGACGGGTATGGTGGTGAACTTCTTGAGTTGCAGCAAGGCTGTGAAATACCCTTTCGAAGTTCCAGAGGTAAGGTGTCATTAGTCTCCAGACGCCTCATCGGAAATAGGCCTCATTTCGCCTGGAAGGGAGAACTTCCTGGATTTTCTCGAGTTGCGGCAGGTGTTCTCGAGTTACGTCGGGGACCTCAGGGACCCGCCCTGGTGGCCTCAGGAGAGGCCAGTCCCTATGCGAGTTGCTAGGGGGCCTCTCGGGATTCCTCTCCCGTCGATACCGGGGCCAAAAACCTTGTGTGGAGTCAGGGCCGGAACCGAGGATTCCTCTCAGGGGCTGACATGGATCTTTGGGTACTTCTGGAGTCTCCCCAGGGGAGTCAGGCCTCGTCTCGAGTGGGGGCATGCACGTGCACTTTCCTTCCAGGCTGTAGCAGCAATGTCACGCTTCCCGTCGCGTGGATCAAATGATGTGTGGTTTTCCCTCGAGGCTTTCCCACAGGGCTGTCCCACGTGCCACCGTGGTGTGAGTCGATCCTCGGCGTGAAAGATGAGCCAGTGCAGGGCAAAGAGGTTCCTCTGGAATGGACTGAGACATCTGGGGGACTCTTGGAATGGTGGTACGACCATGGAGTTCCTCTCGCCTTTCCTGTTGAGAGTGCCTCTTCTTGAGATGCGACGGGAACGCCGGGAATTCTTTCCCGTTGAAACCAGGGAAAGGATACCTCATCTCGAGCACTGAGGGGAAAACGGGGCTCCTCTGCATGTGGGCGGGACCATCGTGCTTCCTCTCTAGTGGAGACGGGTATGGCGGAGAACTTCTTGAGTTGCAGCAAGGGTGTGAAAGACCCTTTCAAAGTTCCAGAGGTTAGGTGTCATTAGTCTCCAGACGCCTCATCGGAAATAGGCCTCATCTCGCCTGGAAGGGAGAACTTCCTGGATTTTCTCGAGTTGCGGCAGGTGTTCTCGAGTTACGACGGGGACCTCAGGGACCCGCCCTGGTGGCCTCAGGAGAGGCCAGTCCCTAGGCGAGTTGCAAGGGGGCCTCTCGGGATTCCTCTCCCGTTGATACCGGGGCCAAAAACCTTGTGTGGAGTCAGGGCCGGAACCGAGGATTCCTCTCAGGGGCTGACATGGATCTTTGGGTACTTCTGGAGTCTCCCCAGGGGAGTCAGGCCTCGTCTCGAGTGGGGGCATGCACGTGCGCTTTCCTTCCAGGCTGTAGCAGCAATGTCACGCTTCCCGTCGCGTGGATCAAAGGATCTGTGGTTTTCCCTCGAGGCTTTCCCTCGAGGCTTTCCCACAGGGCTGTCCCACGTGCCACCGTGGTGTGAGTCAATCCTGGGCGTGAAAGATGAGCCAGTGCAGGGCAAAGAGGTTCCTCTGGAATGGACTGAGACATCTGGGGGACTCTTGGAATGGTGGTACGACCATGGAGTTCCTCTCGCCTTTCCTGTTGAGAGTGCCTCCTCTTGAGATGCGACGGGAACGCCGGGAATTCTTTCCCGTTGAAAGCAGGGAAAGGATCCCTCATCTCGAGCTACGAGGGGGAAACGGGGCTCCTCTGGATGTGGGCGGGACCATCGTGCTTCCTCTTGAGTGGACACGGGTATGGCGGTGAACTTCTTGAGTTGCAGCAAGGGTGTGAAAGACCCTTTCGAAGTTCCAGAGGTTAGGTGTCATTAGTCTCCAGACGCCTCATCGGAAATAGGCCTCATCTCGCCTGGAAGGGAGAACTTCCTGGATTTTCTCGATTTGCGGCTGGTGTTCTCGAGTTACGACGGGGACCTCAGGGACCCGCCCTGGTGGCCTCAGGAGAGGCCAGTCCCCATGCGAGTTGGTAGGGGGCCTCTCGGGATTCCTCTCCCGTCGATACCGGGGCCAAAAACCTTGTGTGGAGTCAGGGCCGGAACCGAGGATTCCTCTCAGGGGCTGACATGGATCTTTGGGTACTTCTGGAGTCTCCCCAGGGGAGTCAGGCCTCGTCTCGAGTGGGGGCATGCGCGTGCGCTTTCCTTCCAGGCTTTAGCAGCAATGTCACGCTTCCCGTCGCTTGGATCAAAGGATCTGTGGTTTTCCCTCGAGGCTTTCCCTCGAGGCTTTCCCACAGGGCTGTCCCACGTGCCACCGTGGTGTGAGTCGATCCTCGGCGTGAAAGATGAGCCAGTGCAGGGCAAAGAGGCTCCTCTGGAATGGACTGAGACATCTGGGGGACTCTTGGAATGGTGGTACGACCATGGAGTTCCTCTCGCCTTTCCTGTTGAGAGTGCCTCCTCTTGAGATGCGACGGGAACGCCGGGAATTTTTTGCCGTTGAAAGCAGGGAAAGGATCCCTCATCTCGAGCTACGAGGGGGAAACGGGGCTCCTCTGGATGTGGGCGGGACCATCGTGCTTCCTCTCGAGTGGAGACGGGTATGGCGGTCAACTTCTTGAGTTGCAGCAAGGGTGTGAAAGACCCTTTCGAAGTTCCAGAGGTTAGGTGTCATTAGTCTCTAGAGGCCTCATCGGAAATAGGCCTCATCTCGCCTGGAAGGGAGAACTTCCTGGATTTTCTCGAGTTGCGGCAGGTGTTCTCGAGTTACGACGGGGACCTCAGGGACCCGCCCTGGTGGCCTCAGGAGAGGCCAGTCCCCATGCGAGTTGCTAGGGGGCCTCTCGGGATTCCTCTCCCGTCGATACCGGGGCCAAAAACCTTGTGTGGAGTCAGGGCCGGAACCGAGGATTCCTCTCAGGGGCTGACATGGATCTTTGGGTACTTCTGGAGTCTCCCCAGGGGAGTCAGGCCTCGTCTCGAGTGGGGGCATGCACGTGCACTTTCCTTCCAGGCTGTAGCAGCAATGTCACGCTTCCCGTCGCGTGGATCAAAGGATCTGTGGTTTTCCCTCGAGGCTTTCCCACAGGGCTGTCCCACGTGCCACCGTGGTGTGAGTCGATCCTCGGCGTGAAAGATGAGCCAGTGCAGGGCAAAGAGGTTCCTCTGGAATGGACTGAGACATCTGGGGGACTCTTGGAATGGTGGTACGACCATGGAGTTCCTCTCGCCTTTCCTGTTGAGAGTGCCTCCTCTTGAGATGCGACGGGAACGCCGGGAATTTTTTGCCGTTGAAAGCAGGGAAAGGATCCCTCATCTCGAGCTACGAGGGGGAAACGGGGCTCCTCTGGATGTGGGCGGGACCATCGTGCTTCCTCTCGAGTGGAGACGGGTATGGCGGTGAACTTCTTGAGTTGCAGCAAGGGTGTGAAAGACCCTTTCGAAGTTCCAGAGGTTAGGTGTCATTAGTCTCCAGACGCCTCATCGGAAATAGGCCTCATCTCGCCTGGAAGGGAGAACTTCCTGGATTTTCTCGAGTTGCGGCAGGTGTTCTCGAGTTACGACGGGGACCTCAGGGACCCGCCCTGGTGGCCTCAGGAGAGGCCAGTCCCCATGCGAGTTGCTAGGGGGCCTCTCGGGATTCCTCTCCCGTCGATACCGGGGCCAAAAACCTTGTGTGGAGTCAGGGCCGGAACCGAGGATTCCTCTCAGGGGCTGACATGGATCTTTGGGTACTTCTGGAGTCTCCCCAGGGGAGTCAGGCCTCGTCTCGAGTGGGGGCATGCACGTGCACTTTCCTTCCAGGCTGTAGCAGCAATGTCACGCTTCCCGTCGCGTGGATCAAAGGATCTGTGGTTTTCCCTCGAGGCTTTCCCACAGGGCTGTCCCACGTGCCACCGTGGTGTGAGTCGATCCTCGGCGTGAAAGATGAGCCAGTGCAGGGCAAAGAGGTTCCTCTGGAATGGACTGAGACATCTGGGGGACTCTTGGAATGGTGGTACGACCATGGAGTTCCTCTCGCCTTTCCTGTTGAGAGTGCCTCCTCTTGAGATGCGACGGGAACGCCGGGAATTCTTTCCCGTTGAAAGCAGGGAAAGGATCCCTCATCTCGAGCTACGAGGGGGAAACGGGGCTCCTCTGGATGTGGGCGGGACCATCGTGCTTCCTCTCGAGTGGAGACGGGTATGGTGGTGAACTTCTTGAGTTGCAGCAAGGGTGTGAAAGACCCTTTCGAAGTTCCAGAGGTTAGGTGTCATTAGTCTCCAGACGCCTCATCGGAAATAGGCCTCATCTCGCCTGGAAGGTAGAACTTCCTGGATTTTCTCGAGTTGCGGCAGGTGTTCTCGAGTTACGACGGGGACCTCAGGGACCCGCCCTGGTGGCCTCAGGAGAGGCCAGTCCCTAGGCGAGTTGCTAGGGGGCCTCTCGGGATTCCTCTCCCGTTGATACCGGGGCCAAAAACCTTGTGTGGAGTCAGGGCCGGAACCGAGGATTCCTCTCAGGGGCTGACATGGATCTTTGGGTACTTCTGGAGTCTCCCCAGGGGAGTCAGGCCTCGTCTCGAGTGGGGGCATTCACGTGCGCTTTCCTTCCAGGCTGTAGCAGAAATGTCACGCTTCCCGTCGCGTGGATCAAAGGATCTGTGGTTTTCCCTCGAGGCTTTCCCTCGAGGCTTTCCCACAGGGCTGTCCCACGTGCCACCGTGGTGTGAGTCAATCCTGGGCGTGAAAGATGAGCCAGTGCAGGGCAAAGAGGTTCCTCTGGAATGGACTGAGACATCTGGGGGACTCTTGGAATGGTGGTACGACCATGGAGTTCCTCTCGCCTTTCCTGTTGAGAGTGCCTCCTCTTGAGATGCGACGGGAACGCCGGGAATTCTTTCCCGTTTAAAGCAGGGAAAGGATCCCTCATCTCGAGCTCCGAGGGGGAAACGGGGCTCCTCTGGATGTGGGCGGGACCATCGTGCTTCCTCTCTAGTGGAGACGGGTATGGTGGTGAACTTCTTGAGTTGCAGCAAGGCTGTGAAAGACCCTTTCGAAGTTCCAGAGGTAAGGTGTCATTAGTCTCCAGACGCCTCATCGGAAATAGGCCTCATTTCGCCTGGAAGGGAGAACTTCCTGGATTTTCTCGAGTTGCGGCAGGTGTTCTCGAGTTACGACGGGGACCTCAGGGACCCGCCCTGGTGGCCTCAGGAGAGGCCAGTCCCTAGGCGAGTTGCTAGGGGGCCTCTCGGGATTCCTCTCCCGTTGATACCGGGGCCAAAAACCTTGTGTGGAGTCAGGGCCGGAACCGAGGATTCCTCTCAGGGGCTGACATGGATCTTTGGGTACTTCTGGAGTCTCCCCAGGGGAGTCAGGCCTCGTCTCGAGTGGGGGCATGCACGTGCGCTTTCCTTCCAGGCTGTAGCAGCAATGTCACGCTTCCCGTCGCGTGGATCAAATGATGTGTGGTTTTCCCTCGAGGCTTTCCCACAGGGCTGTCCCACGTGCCACCGTGGTGTGAGTCGATCCTCGGCGTGAAAGATGAGCCAGTGCAGGGCAAAGAGGTTCCTCTGGAATGGACTGAGACATCTGGGGGACTCTTGTAATGGTGGTACGACCATGGAGTTCCTCTCGCCTTTCCTGTTGAGAGTGCCTCCTCTTGAGATGCGACGGGAACGCCGGGAATTTTTTGCCTTTGAAAGCAGGGAAAGGATCCCTCATCTCGAGCTACAAGGGGGAAACGGGGCTCCTTAGGATGTGGGCGGGACCATCGTGCTTTCTCTCGAGTGGAGACGGGTATGGCGGTGAACTTCTTGAGTTGCAGGAAGGGTGTGAAAGACCCGTTCGAAGTTCCAGAGGTTAGGTGTCATTAGTCTCCAGACGCCTCATCGGAAATAGGCCTCATCTCGCCTGGAAGGGAGAACTTCCTTGATTTTCTCGAGTTGCGGCAGGTGTTCTCGAGTTACGACGGGGACCTCAGGGACCCGCCCTGTTGGCCTCAGGAGAGGCCAGTCCCTATGCGTGTTGCTAGGGGGCCCCTCGGGATTCCTCTCCCGTCGATACCGGGGCCAAAAACCTTGTGTGGAGTCAGGGCCGGAACCGAGGATTCCTCTCAGGGACTGATATGGATCTTTGGGTACTTCTGGAGTCTCGCCAGGGGAGACAGGACTCGTCTCGTGTGGGGGCATGCACGTGCACTTTCCTTCCAGGCTGTAGCAGCAATGTCACGCTTCCCGTCGCGTGGATCAAAGGATCTGCGGTTATCGCTCGAGGCTTTCCATCGAGGCTTTCCCACAGGGCTGTCCCACGTGACACCGTGGTGTGAGTCGATTCTCGGCGTGAAAAATGAGCCAGTGCAGGGCAAAGAGGTTCCTCTGGAATGGACTGAGACATCTGGGGAACTCTTGGAATGGTGGTACGACCATGGAGTTCCTCTCGCCTTTCCTGTTGAGAGTGCATCCTCTTGAGATGCGACGGGAACGCCGGGAATTCTTTCCCGTTGAAAGCAGGGAAAGGATCCCTCATCTCGAGCTACGAGGGGGAAACGGGGCTCCTCTGGATGTGGGCGGGACCATCGTGCTTCCTCTCTAGTGGAGACGGGTATGGTGGTGAACTTTTTGAGTTGCAGCAAGGCTGTGAAAGACCCTTTCGAAGTTCCAGAGGTAAGGTGTCATTAGTCTCCAGACGCCTCATCTGAAATAGGCCTCATCTCGCCTGGAAGGGAGAACTTCCTGGATTTTCTCGAGTTGCGGCAGGTGTTCTCGAATTACGACGGGGACCTCAGGGACCCGCCCTGGTGGCCTCAGGAGAGGCCAGTCCCCATGCGAGTTGCTAGGGGGCCTCTCGGGATTCCTCTCCCGTCGATACCGGGGCCAAAAACCTTGTGTGGAGTCAGGGCCGGAACCGAGGATTCCTCTCAGGGGCTGACATGGATCTTTGGGTACTTCTGGAGTCTCCCCAGTGGAGTCAGGCCTCGTCTCGAGTGGGGGCATGCACGTGCGCTTTCCTTCCAGGCTGTAGCAGCAATGTCACGCTTCCCGTCGCGTGGATCATAGGATCTGTGGTTTTCCCTCGAGGCTTTCCCTCGAGGCTTTCCCACAGGGCTGTCCCACGTGCCACCGTGGTGTGAGTCGATCCTCGGCGTGAAAGATGAGCCAGTGCAGGGCAAAGAGGTTCCTCTGGAATGGACTGAGACATCTGGGGGACTCTTGGAATGGTGGTACGACCATGGAGTTCCTCTCGCCTTTCCTGTTGAGAGTGCCTCCTCTTGAGATGCGACGGGAACGCCGGGAATTCTTTCCCGTTGAAAGCAGGGAAAGGATCCCTCATCTCGAGCTACGAGGGGGAAACGGGGCTCCTCTGGATGTGGGCGGGACCATCGTGCTTCCTCTCGAGTGGAGACGGGTATGGCGGTGAACTTCTTGAGTTGCAGCAAGGGTGTGAAAGACCCTTTCGAAGTTCCAGAGGTTTGGTGTCATTAGTCTCCAGAGGCCTCATCGGAAATAGGCCTCATCTCGCCTGGAAGGGAGAACTTCCTGGATTTTCTCGAGTTGAGGCAGGTGTTCTCGAGTTACGACGGGGACCTCAGGGACCCGCCCTGGTGGCCTCAGGGGAGGCCAGTCCCCATGCGAGTTGCTAGGGGGCCTCTCGGGATTCCTCTCCCGTCGATACCGGGGCCAAAAACCTTGTGTGGAGTCAGGGCCGGAACCGAGGATTCCTCTCAGGGGCTGACATGGATCTTTGGGTACTCCTGGAGTCTCCCCAGGGGAGTCAGGCCTCGTCTCGAGTAGGGGCATGCACGTGCGCTTTCCTTCCAGGCTGTAGCAGCAATGTCACGCTTCCCGTCGCGTGGATCAAAGGATCTGTGGTTTTCCCTCGAGGCTTTCCCTCGAGGCTTTCCCACAGGGCTGTCCCACGTGCCACCGTGGTGAGAGTCGATCCTCGGCGTGAAAGATGAGCCAGTGCAGGGCAAAGAGGTTCCTCTGGAATGGACTGAGACATCTGGGGGACTCTTGGAATGGTGGTACGACCATGGAGTTCCTCTCGCCTTTCCTGTTGAGAGTGCCTCCTCTTGAGATGCGACGGGAACGCAGGGAATTCTTTCCCGTTGAAAGCAGGGAAAGGATCCCTCATCTCGAGCTACGAGGGGGAAACGGAGCTCCTTTGGATGTTGTCGGGACCATCGTGCTTCCTCTCGAGTGGAGACGGGTATGGTGGTGAACTTCTTGAGTTGCAGCAAGGGTGTGAAAGACCCTTTCGAAGTTCCAGAGGTTAGGTGTCATTAGTCTCCAGACGCCTCATCGGAAATAGGCCTCATCTCGCCTGGAAGGGAGAACTTCCTGGATTTTCTCGAGTTGCGGCAGGTGTTCTCGAGTTACGACGGGGACCTCAGGGACCGGCCCTGGTGGCCTCAGGAGAGGCCAGTCCCCATGCGAGTTGCTAGGGGGCCTCTCGGGATTCCTCTCCCGTCGATACCGGGGCCAAAAACCTTGTGTGGAGTCAGGGCCGGAACCGAGGATTCCTCTCAGGGGCTGATATGGATCTTTGGATACTTCTGGAGTCTCGCCAGGGGAGACAGGCCTCGTTTCGTGAGGGGGCATGCACGTGCACTTTCCTTCCAGGCTGTAGCAGCAATGTCACGCTTCCCGTCGCGTGGATCAAATGATGTGTGGTTTTCCCTAGAGGCTTTCCCACAGGGCTGTCCCACGTGCCACCGTGGTGTGAGTCGATCCTCGGCGTGAAAGATGAGCCAGTGCAGGGCAAAGAGGTTCCTCTGGAATGGACTGAGACATCTGGGGGACTCTTGGAATGGTGGTACGACCATGGAGTTCCTCTCGCCTTTCCTGTTGAGAGTGCCTCCTCTTGAGATGCGACTGGAACGCCGGGAATTCTTTCCCGTTGAAAGCAGGGAAAGGATCCCTCATCTCGAGCTCCGAGGGGGAAACGGGGCTCCTCTGGATGTGGGCGGGACCATCGTGCTTCCTCTCGAGTGGAGACGGGTATGGCGGTGAACTTCTTGAGTTGCAGCAAGGGTGTGAAAGACCCTTTCGAAGTTCCAGAGGTTTGGTGTCATTAGTCTACAGAGGCCTCATCGGAAATAGGCCTCATCTCGCCTGGAAGGGAGAACTTCCTGGATTTTCTCGAGTTGCGGCAGGTGTTCTCGAGTTACGACGGGGACCTCAGGGACCCGCCCTGGTGGCCTCAGGAGAGGCCAGTCCCCATGCGAGTTGCTAGGGGGTCTCTCGGGATTCCTCTCCCGTCGATACCGGGGCCAAAAAGCTTGTGTGGAGTCAGGGCCGGAACCGAGGATTCCTCTCAGGGGCTGACATGGATCTTTGGGTACTTCTGGAGTCTCCCCAGGGGAGTCAGGCCTCGTCTCGAGTGGGGGCATGCTCGCGCGCTTTCCTTCCAGGCTGTAGCAGCAATGTCACGCTTCCCGTCGCGTGGATCAAAGGATCTGTGGTTTTCCCTCGAGGCTTTCCCTCGAGGCTTTCCCACAGGGCTGTCCCACGTGCCACCGTGTTGTGAGTCGATCCTCGGCGTGAAAGATGAGCCAGTGCAGGGCAAAGAGGTTCCTCTGGAATGGACTGAGACATCTGGGGGACTCTTGGAATGGTGGTACGACCATGGAGTTCCTCTCGCCTTTCCTGTTGAGAGTGCCTCCTCTTGAGATGCGACGGGAACGCCGGGAATTCTTTCCCGTTGAAAGCAGGGAAAGGATCCCTCATCTCGAGCTACGAGGGGGAAACGGGGCTCCTCTGGATGTGGGCGGGACCATCGTGCTTCCTCTCGAGTGGAGACGGGTATGGCGGTGAACTTCTTGAGTTGCAGCAAGGGTGTGAAAGACCCTTTCGAAGTTCCAGAGGTTTGGTGTCATTAGTCTCCAGAGGCCTCATCGGAAATAGGCCTCATCTCGCCTGGAAGGGAGAACTTCCTGGATTTTCTCGAGTTGAGGCAGGTGTTCTCGAGTTACGACGGGGACCTCAGGGACCCGCCCTGGTGGCCTCAGGAGAGGCCAGTCCCCATGCGAGTTGCTAGGGGGCCTCTCGGGATTCCTCTCCCGTCGATACCGGGGCCAAAAACCTTGTGTGGAGTCAGGGCCGGAACCGAGGATTCCTCTCAGGGGCTGACATGGATCTTTGGGTACTCCTGGAGTCTCCCCAGGGGAGTCAGGCCTCGTCTCGAGTAGGGGCATGCACGTGCGCTTTCCTTCCAGGCTGTAGCAGCAATGTCACGCTTCCCGTCGCGTGGATCAAAGGATCTGTGGTTTTCCCTCGAGGCTTTCCCTCGAGGCTTTCCCACAGGGCTGTCCCACGTGCCACCGTGGTGAGAGTCGATCCTCGGCGTGAAAGATGAGCCAGTGCAGGGCAAAGAGGTTCCTCTGGAATGGACTGAGACATCTGGGGGACTCTTGGAATGGTGGTACGACCATGGAGTTCCTCTCGCCTTTCCTGTTGAGAGTGCCTCCTCTTGAGATGCGACGGGAACGCCGGGAATTCTTTCCCGTTGAAAGCAGGGAAAGGATCCCTCATCTCGAGCTACGAGGGGGAAACGGGGCTCCTTTGGATGTTGTCGGGACCATCGTGCTTCCTCTCGAGTGGAGACGGGTATGGTGGTGAACTTCTTGAGTTGCAGCAAGGGTGTGAAAGACCCTTTCGAAGTTCCAGAGGTTAGGTGTCATTAGTCTCCAGACGCCTCATCGGAAATAGGCCTCATCTCGCCTGGAAGGGAGAACTTCCTGGATTTTCTCGAGTTGCGGCAGGTGTTCTCGAGTTACGACGGGGACCTCAGGGACCGGCCCTGGTGGCCTCAGGAGAGGCCAGTCCCCATGCGAGTTGCTAGGGGGCCTCTCGGGATTCCTCTCCCGTCGATACCGGGGCCAAAAACCTTGTGTGGAGTCAGGGCCGGAACCGAGGATTCCTCTCAGGGGCTGATATGGATCTTTGGATACTTCTGGAGTCTCGCCAGGGGAGACAGGCCTCGTTTCGTGAGGGGGCATGCACGTGCACTTTCCTTCCAGGCTGTAGCAGCAATGTCACGCTTCCCGTCGCGTGGATCAAATGATGTGTGGTTTTCCCTAGAGGCTTTCCCACAGGGCTGTCCCACGTGCCACCGTGGTGTGAGTCGATCCTCGGCGTGAAAGATGAGCCAGTGCAGGGCAAAGAGGTTCCTCTGGAATGGACTGAGACATCTGGGGGACTCTTGGAATGGTGGTACGACCATGGAGTTCCTCTCGCCTTTCCTGTTGAGAGTGCCTCCTCTTGAGATGCGACTGGAACGCCGGGAATTCTTTCCCGTTGAAAGCAGGGAAAGGATCGCTCATCTCGAGCTCCGAGGGGGAAACGGGGCTCCTCTGGATGTGGGCGGGACCATCGTGCTTCCTCTCGAGTGGAGACGGGTATGGCGGTGAACTTCTTGAGTTGCAGCAAGGGTGTGAAAGACCCTTTCGAAGTTCCAGAGGTTTGGTGTCATTAGTCTCCAGAGGCCTCATCGGAAATAGGCCTCATCTCGCCTGGAAGGGAGAACTTCCTGGATTTTCTCAAGTTGCGGCAGGTGTTCTCGAGTTACGATGGGGACCTCAGGGACCCGCCCTGGTGGCCTCAGGAGAGGCCAGTCCCCATGCGAGTTGCTAGGGGGTCTCTCGGGATTCCTCTCCCGTCGATACCGGGGACAAAAAGCTTGTGTGGAGTCAGGGCCGGAACCGAGGATTCCTCTCAGGGGCTGACATGGATCTTTGGGTACTTCTGGAGTCTCCCCAGGGGAGTCAGGCCTCGTCTCGAGTGGGGGCATGCTCGTGCGCTTTCCTTCCAGGCTGTAGCAGCAATGTCACGCTTCCCGTCGCGTGGATCAAAGGATCTGTGGTTTTCCCTCGAGGCTTTCCCTCGAGGCTTTCCCACAGGGCTGTCCCACGTGCCACCGTGGTGAGAGTCGATCCTCGGCGTGAAAGATGAGCCAGTGCAGGGCAAAGAGGTTCCTCTGGAATGGACTGAGACATCTGGGGGACTCTTGGAATGGTGGTACGACCATGGAGTTCCTCTCGCCTTTCCTGTTGAGAGTGCCTCCTCTTGAGATGCGACGGGAACGCAGGGAATTCTTTCCCGTTGAAAGCAGGGAAAGGATCCCTCATCTCGAGCTACGAGGGGGAAACGGGGCTCCTTTGGATGTTGTCGGGACCATCGTGCTTCCTCTCGAGTGGAGACGGGTATGGTGGTGAACTTTTTGAGTTGCAGCAAGGGTGTGAAAGACCCTTTCGAAGTTCCAGAGGTTAGGTGTCATTAGTCTCCAGACGCCTCATCGGAAATAGGCCTCATCTCGCCTGGAAGGGAGAACTTCCTGGATTTTCTCGAGTTGCGGCAGGTGTTCTCGAGTTACGACGGGGACCTCAGGGACCGGCCCTGGTGGCCTCAGGAGAGGCCAGTCCCCATGCGAGTTGCTAGGGGGCCTCTCGGGATTCCTCTCCCGTCGATACCGGGGCCAAAAACCTTGTGTGGAGTCAGGGCCGGAACCGAGGATTCCTCTCAGGGGCTGATATGGATCTTTGGATACTTCTGGAGTCTCGCCAGGGGAGACAGGCCTCGTTTCGTGAGGGGGCATGCACGTGCACTTTCCTTCCAGGCTGTAGCAGCAATGTCACGCTTCCCGTCGCGTGGATCAAATGATGTGTGGTTTTCCCTAGAGGCTTTCCCACAGGGCTGTCCCACGTGCCACCGTGGTGTGAGTCGATCCTCGGCGTGAAAGATGAGCCAGTGCAGGGCAAAGAGGTTCCTCTGGAATGGACTGAGACATCTGGGGGACTCTTGGAATGGTGGTACGACCATGGAGTTCCTCTCGCCTTTCCTGTTGAGAGTGCCTCCTCTTGAGATGCGACGGGAACGCCGGGAATTTTTTCCCGTTGAAAGCAGGGAAAGGATCCCTCATCTCGAGCTACGAGGGGGAAACGGGGCTCCTCTGGATGTGGGCGGGACCATCGTGCTTTCTCTCGAGTGGAGACGGGTACGGCGGTGAACTTCTTGAGTTGCAACAAGGGTGTGAAAGACACTTTCGAAGTTCCAGAGGTTAGGTGTCATTAGTCTCCAGACGCCTCATCGGAAATAGGCCTCATCTCGCCTGGAAGGGAGAACTTCCTGGATTTTCTCGAGTTGCGGCAGGTGTTCTCGAATTACGACGGGGACCTCAGGGACCCGCCCTAGTGGCCTCCGGAGAGGCCAGTCCCCATGCGAGTTGCTAGGGGGCCTCTCGGGATTCCTCTCCCGTCGATACCGGGGCCAAAAACCTTGTGTGGAGTCAGGGCCGGAACCGAGGATTCCTCTCAGGGGCTGACATGGATCTTTGGGTACTTCTGGAGTCTCCCCAGTGGAGTCAGGCCTCGTCTCGAGTGGGGGCATGCACGTGCGCTTTCCTTTCAGGCTGTAGCAGCAATGTCACGCTTCCCGTCACGTGGATCAAAGGATCTGTGGTTTTCCCTCGAGGCTTTCCCTCGAGGCTTTCCCACAGGGCTGTCCCACGTGCCACCGTGGTGTGAGTCGATCCTCGGCGTGAAAGATGAGCCAATGCAGGGCAAAGAGGTTCCTCTGGAATGGACTGAGACATCTGGGGGACTCTTGGAATGGTGGTACGACCATGGAGTTCCTCTCGCCTTTCCTGTTGAGAGTGCCTCCTCTTGAGATGCGACGGGAACGCCGGGAATTCTTTCCCGTTGAAAGCAGGGAAAGGATCCCTCATCTCGAGCTACGAGGGGGAAACGGGGCTCCTCTGGATGTGGGCGGGACCATCGTGCTTCCTCTCTAGTGGAGACGGGTATGGCGGTGAACTTCTTGAGTTGCAGCAAGGGTGTGAAAGACCATTTCGAAGTTCCAGAGGTTAGGTGTCATTAGTCTCCAGACGCCTCATCGGAAATAGGCCTCATCTCGCCTGGAAGGGAGAACTTCCTGGATTTTCTCGAGTTGCGGCAGGTGTTCTCGAGTTACGACGGGGACCTCAGGGACCCGCCCTGGTGGCCTCAGGAGAGGCCAGTCCCTAGGCGTGTTGCTAGGGGGCCTTTCGGGATTCCTCTCCCGTTGATACCGGGGCGAAAAACCTTGTGTGGAGTCAGGGCCGGAACCGAGGATTCCTCTCAGGGGCTGACATGGATCTTTGGGTACTTCTGGAGTCTCCCCAGGGGAGTCAGGCCTCGTCTCGATTGGGGGCATGCACGTGCGCTTTCCTTCCAGGCTGTAGCAGCAATGTCACGCTTCCCGTCGCGTGGATCAAAGGATCTGTGGTTTTCCCTCGAGGCTTTCCCTCGAGGCTTTCCCACAGGGCTGTCCCACGTGCCACCGTGGTGTGAGTCGATCCTCGGCGTGAAAGATGAGCCAGTGCAGGGCAAAGAGTTTCCTCTGGAATGGACTGAGACATCTGGGGGACTCTTGGAATGGTGGTGCGACCATGGAGTTCCTCTCGCCTTTCCTGTTGAGAGTGCCTCCTCTTGAGATGCGACGGGAACGCCGGGAATTCTTTCCCGTTGAAAGCAGGGAAAGGATCCCTCATCTCGAGCTACGAGGGGGAAACGGGGCTCCTCTGGATGTGGGCGGGACCATCGTGCTTCCTCTCTAGTGGAGGAGGGTATGGTGGTGAACTTCTTGAGTTGCAGCAAGGCTGTGAAAGACCCTTTCGAAGTTCCAGAGGTAAGGTGTCATTAGTCTCCAGACGCCTCATCGGAAATAGGCCTCATCTCGCCTGGAAGGGAGAACTTCCTGGATTTTCTCGAGTTGTGGCAGGTGTTCTCGCGTTACGACGGGGACCTCAGGGACCCGCCCTGGTGGCCTCAGGAGAGGCCAGTCCCTATGCGAGTTGCTAGGGGGCCTCTCGGGATTCCTCTCCCGTCGATACCGGGGCCAAAAACCTTGTGTGGAGTCAGGGCCGGAACCGAGGATTCCTCTCAGGGGCTGACATGGATCTTTGGGTACTTCTGGAGTCTCCCCAGGGGAGTCAGGCCTCGTCTCGAGTGGGGGCATGCACGTGCACTTTCCTTCCAGGCTGTAGCAGCAATGTCACGCTTCCCGTCGCGTGGATCAAATGATGTGTGGTTTTCCCTAGAGGCTTTCCCACAGGGCTGTCCCACGTGCCACCGTGGTGTGAGTCGATCCTCGGCGTGAAAGATGAGCCAGTGCAGGGCAAAGAGGTTCCTCTGGAATGGACTGAGACATCTGGGGGACTCTTGGAATGGTGGTACGACCATGGAGTTCCTCTCGCCTTTCCTGTTGAGAGTGCCTCCTCTTGAGATGCGACGGGAACGCAGGGAATTCTTTCCCGTTGAAAGCAGGGAAAGGATCCCTCCTCTCGAGCTACGAGGGGGAAACGGGGCTCCTCTGGATGTGGGCGGGACCATCGTGCTTCCTCTCGAGTGGAGACGGGTATGGCGGTGAACTGCTTGAGTTGCAGCAAGGGTGTGAAAGACCCTTTCGAAGTTCCAGAGGTTTGGTGTCATTAGTCTCCAGAGGCCTCATCGGAAATAGGCCTCATCTCGCCTGGAAGGGAGAACTTCCTGGATTTTCTCGAGTTGCGGCAGGTGTTCTCGAGTTACGACGGGGACCTCAGGGACCCGCCCTGGTGGCCTCAGGAGAGGCCAGTCCCCATGCGAGTTGCTAGGGGGCCTCTCGGGATTCCTCTCCCGTCGATACCGGGGCCAAAAACCTTGTGTGGAGTCAGGGCCGGAACCGAGGATTCCTCTCAGGGGCTGACATGGATCTTTGGGTACTTCTGGGGTCTCCCCAGTGGAGTCAGGCCTCGTCTCGAGTGGGGGCATGCACGTGCGCTTTCCTTCCAGGCTGTAGCAGCAATGTCACGCTTCCCGTCGCGTGGATCAAAGGATCTGTGGTTTTCCCTCGAGGCTATCCCTCGAGGCTTTCCCACAGGGCTCTCCCACGTGCCACCGTGGTGTGAGTCGATCCTCGGCGTGAAAGATGAGCCAGTGCAGGGCAAAGAGGTTCCTCTGGAATGGACTGAGACATCTGGGGGACTCTTGGAATGGTGGTACGACCATGGAGTTCCTCTCGCCTTTCCTGTTGAGACTGCCTCCTCTTGAGATGCGACGGGAACGCCGGGAATTCTTTCCCGTTGAAAGCAGGGAAAGGATCCCTCATCTCGAGCTACGAGGGGGAAACGGGGCTCCTCTGGATGTGGGCGGGACCATCGTGCTTCCTCTCGAGTGGAGACGGGTATGGCGGTGAACTTCTTGAGTCGCAGCAAGGGTGTGAAAGACCCTTTCGAAGTTCCAGAGGTTAGGTGTCATTAGTCTCCAGACGCCTCATCGGAAATAGGCCTCATCTCGCCTGGAAGGGAGAACTTCCTGGATTTTCTCGAGTTGCGGCAGGTGTTCTCGAGTTACGACACGGACATCAGGGACCCGCCCTGGTGGCCTCAGGAGAGGCCAGTCCCCATGCGAGTTGCTAGGGGGCCTCTCGGGATTCCTCTCCCGTCGATACCGGGGCCAAAAACCTTGTGTGGAGTCAGGGCCGGAACCGAGGATGCCTCTCAGGGGCTGACATGGATCTTTGGGTACTTCTGGAGTCTCCCCAGGGGAGTCAGGCCTCGTCTCGAGTGGGGGCATGCACGTGCGCTTTCCTTCCAGGCTGTAGCAGCAATGTCACGCTTCCCGTCGCGTGGATCAAAGGATCTGTGGTTTTCCCTCGAGGCTTTCCCTCGAGGCTTTCCCACAGGGCTGTCCCACGTGGCACCGTGGTGTGAGTCGATCCTCGGCGTGAAAGATGAGCCAGTGCAGGGCAAAGAGGTTCCTCTGGAATGGACTGAGACATCTGGGGGACTCTTGGAATGGTGGTACGACCATGGAGTTCCTCTCGCCTTTCCTGTTGAGAGTGCCTCCTCTTGAGATGCGACGGGAACGCCGGGAATTCTTTCCCGTTGAAAGCAGGGAAAGGATCCCTCATCTCGAGCTCCGAGGGGGAAACGGGACTCCTCTGGATGTGGGCGGGACCATCGTGCTTACTCTCGAGTGGAGACGGGTATGGCGGTGAACTTCTTGAGTTGCAGCAAGGGTGTGAAAGACCCTTTCGAAATTCCAGAGGTTTGGTGTCATTAGTCTCCAGAGGCCTCATCGGAAATAGGCCTCATCTCGCCTGGAAGGGAGAACTTCCTGGATTTTCTCGAGTTGCGGCAGGTGTTCTCGAGTTACGACGGGGACCTCAGGGACCCGCCCTGGTGGCCTCAGGAGAGGCCAGTCCCCATGCGAGTTGCGAGGGGGTCTCTCGGGATTCCTCTCCCGTCGATACCGGGGCCAAAAAGCTTGTGTGGAGTCAGGGCCGGAACCGAGGATTCCTCTCAGGGGCTGACATGGATCTTTGGGTACTTCTGGAGTCTCCCCAGGGGAGTCAGGCCTCGTCTCGAGTGGGGGCATGCTCGTGCGCTTTCCTTCCAGGCTGTAGCAGCAATGTCACGCTTCCCGTCACGTGGATCAAAGGATCTGTGGTTTTCCCTCGAGGCTTTCCCTCGAGGCTTTCCCACAGGGCTGTCCCACGTGCCACCGTGTTGTGAGTCGATCCTCGGCGTGAAAGATGAGCCAGTGCAGGGCAAAGAGGTTCCTCTGGAATGGACTGAGTCATCTGGGGGACTCTTGGAATGGTGGTACGACCATGGAGTTCCTCTCGCCTTTCCTGTTGAGAGTGCCTCCTCTTGAGATGCGACGGGAACGCCGGGAATTCTTTCCCGTTGAAAGCAGGGAAAGGATCCCTCATCTCGAGCTACGAGGGGGAAACGGGGCTCCTCTGGATGTGGGCGGGACCATCGTGCTTCCTCTCGAGTGGAGACGGGTATGGCGGTGAACTTCTTGAGTTGCAGCAAGGGTGTGAAAGACCCTTTCGAAGTTCCAGAGGTTTGGTGTCATTAGTCTCCAGAGGCCTCATCGGAAATAGGCCTCATCTCGCCTGGAAGGGAGAACTTCCTGGATTTTCTCGAGTTGCGGCAGGTGTTCTCGAGTTACGACGGGGACCTCAGGGACCCGCCCTGGTGGCCTCAGGAGAGGCCAGTCCCCATGCGAGTTGCTAGGGGGCCTCTCGGGATTCCTCTCCCGTCGATACCGGGGCCAAAAACCTTGTGTGGAGTCAGGGCCGGAACCGAGGATTCCTCTCAGGGGCTGACATGGATCATTGGGTACTTCTGGAGTCTCCTCAGGGGAGTCAGGCCTCGTCTCGAGTAGGGGCATGCACGTGCGCTTTCCTTCCAGGCTGTAGCAGCAATGTCACGCTTCCCGTCGCGTGGATCAAAGGATCTGTGGTTTTCCCTCGAGGCTTTCCCTCGAGGCTTTCCCACAGGGCTGTCCTACGTGCCACCGTGGTGTGAGTCGATCCTCGGCGTGAAAGATGAGCCAGTGCAGGGCAAAGAGGTTCCTCTGGAATGGACTGAGACATCTGGGGGACTCTTGGAATGGTGGTACGACCATGGAGTTCCTCTCGCCTTTCCTGTTGAGAGTGCCTCCTCTTGAGATGCGACGGGAACGCAGGGAATTCTTTCCCGTTGAAAGCAGGGAAAGGATCCCTCATCTCGAGCTACGAGGGGGAAACGGGGCTCCTTTGGATGTTGTCGGGACCATCGTGCTTCCTCTCGAGTGGAGACGGGTATGGTGGTGAACTTCTTGAGTTGCAGCAAGGGTGTGAAAGATCCTTTCGAAGTTCCAGAGGTTAGGTGTCATTAGTCTCCAGACGCCTCATCGGAAATAGGCCTCATCTCGCCTGGAAAGGAGAACTTCCTGGATTTTCTCGAGTTGCGGCAGGTGTTCTCGAGTTACGACGGGGACCTCAGGGACCGGCCCTGGTGGCCTCAGGAGAGGCCAGTCCCCATGCGAGTTGCTAGGGGCCCTCTCGGGATTCCTCTCCCGTCGATACCGGGGCCAAAAACCTTGTGTGGAGTCAGGGCCGGAACCGAGGATTCCTCTCAGGGGCTGATATGGATCTTTGGATACTTCTGGAGTCTCGCCAGGGGAGACAGGCCTCGTTTCGTGAGGGGGCATGCACGTGCGCTTTCCTTCCAGGCTGTAGCAGCAATGTCACGCTTCCCGTCGCGTGGATCAAAGGATCTGTGGTTTTCCCTCGAGGCTTTCCCTCGAGGCTTTCCCACAGGGCTGTCCCACGTGCCACCGTGGTGTGAGTCGATCCTCGGCGTGAAAGATGAGCCAGTGCAGGGCAAAGAGGTTCCTCTGGAATGGACTGAGACATCTGGGGGACTCTTGGAATGGTGGTACGACTATGGAGTTCCTCTCGCCTTTCCTGTTGAGAGTGCCTCCTCTTGAGATGCGACGGGAACGCAGGGAATTCTTTCCCGTTGAAAGCAGGGAAAGGATCCCTCATCTCGAGTTACGAGGGGGAAACGGGGCTCTTCTGGATGTGGGCGGGACCATCGTGCTTCCTCTCGAGTGGAGACGGGTATGGCGGTGAACTTCTTGAGTCGCAGCAAGGGTGTGAAAGACCCTTTCGAAGTTCCAGAGGTTAGGTGTCATTAGTCTCCAGACGCCTCATCGGAAATAAGCCTCATCTCGCCTGGAAGGGAGAACTTCCTGGATTTTCTCGAGTTGCGGCAGGTGTTCTCGAGTTACGACGGGGACCTCAGGGACCCGCCCTGGTGGCCTCAGGAGAGGCCAGTCCCCATGCGAGTTGCTAGGGGGCCTCTCGGGATTCCTCTCCCGTCGATACCGGGGCCAAAAACCTTGTGTGGAGTCAGGGCCGGAACCGAGGATTCCTCTCAGGGGCTGACATGGATCTTTGGATACTTCTGGAGTCTCCCCAGTGGAGTCAGGCCTCGTCTCGAGTGGGGGCATGCACGTGCGCTTTCCTTCCAGGCTGTAGCAGCAATGTCACGCTTCCCGTCGCGTGGATCAAAGGATCTGTGGTTTTCCCTCGAGGCTTTCCCTCGAGGCTTTCCCACAGGGCTGTCCCACGTGCCACCGTGGTGTGAGTCGATCCTCGGCGTGAAAGATGAGCCAGTGCAGGGCAAAGAGGTTCCTCTGGAATGGACTGAGACATCTGGGGGACTCTTGGAATGGTGGTACGACCATGGAGTTCCTCTCGCCTTTCCTGTTGAGAGTGCCTCCTCTTGAGATGCGACGGGAACGCAGGGAATTCTTTCCCGTTGAAAGCAGGGAAAGGATCCCTCATCTCGAGCTACGAGGGGGAAACGGGGCTCCTTTGGATGTGGTCGGGACCATCGTGCTTCCTCTCGAGTGGGGACGGGTATGGTGGTGAACTTCTTGAGTTGCAGCAAGGGTGTGAAAGACCCTTTCGAAGTTCCAGAGGTTAGGTGTCATTAGTCTCCAGACGCCTCATCGGAAATAGGCCTCATCTCGCCTGGAAGGGAGAACTTCCTGGATTTTCTCGAGTTGCGGCAGGTGTTCTCGAGTTACGACGGGGACCTCAGGGATCGGCCCTGGTGGCCTCAGGAGAGGCCAGTCCCCATGCGAGTTGCTAGGGGGCCTCTCGGGATTCCTCTCCTGGCGATACCGGGGCCAAAAACCTTGTGTGGAGTCAGGGCCGGAACCGAGGATTCCTCTCAGGGGCTGATATGGATCTTTGGATACTTCTGGAGTCTCGCCAGGGGAGACAGGCCTCGTTTCGTGAGGGGGCATGCACGTGCACTTTCCTTCCAGGCTGTAGCAGCAATGTCACGCTTCCCGTCGCGTGGATCAAAGGATCTGTGGTTTTCCCTCGAGGCTTTCGCTCGAGGCTTTCCCACAGGGCTGTCCCACGTGCCACCGTGGTGTGAGTCGATCCTCGGCGTGAAAGATGAGCCAGTGCAGGGCAAAGAGGTTTCTCTGGAATGGACTGAGACATCTGGGGGACTCTTGGAATGGTGGTACGACCATGGAGTTCCTCTCGCCTTTCCTGTTGAGAGTGCCTCCTCTTGAGATGCGACTGGAACGCCGGGAATTCTTTCCCGTTGAAAGCAGGGAAAGGATCCCTCATCTCGAGCTCCGAGGGGGAAACGGGGCTCCTCTGGATGTGGGCGGGACCATCGTGCTTCCTCTCGAGTGGAGACGGGTATGGCGGTGAACTTCTTGAGTTGCAGCAAGGGTGTGAAAGACCCTTTCGAAGTTCCAGAGGTTTGGTGTCATTAGTCTCCAGAGGCCTCATCGGAAATAGGCCTCATCTCGCCTGGAAGGGAGAACTTCCTGGATTTTCTCGAGTTGCGGCAGGTGTTCTCGAGTTACGACGGGGACATCAGGGACCCGCCCTGGTGGCCTCAGGAGAGGCCAGTCCCCATGCGAGTTGCTAGGGGGTCTCTCGGGATTCCTCTCCCGTCGATACCGGGGCCAAAAAGCTTGTGTGGAGTCAGGGCCGGAACCGAGGATTCCTCTCAGGGGCTGACATGGATCTTTGGGTACTTCTGGAGTCTCCCCAGGGGAGTCAGGCCTCGTCTCGAGTGGGGGCATGCTCGTGCGCTTTCCTTCCAGGCTGTAGCAGCAATGTCACGCTTCCCGTCGCGTGGATCAAAGGATCTGTGGTTTTCCCTCGAGGCTTTCCCTCGAGGCTTTCCCACAGGGCTGTCCCACGTGCCACCGTGGTGTGAGTCGATCCTCGGCGTGAAAGATGAGCCAGTGCAGGGCAAAGAGGTTCCTCTGGAATGGACTGAGACATCTGGGGGACTCTTGGAATGGTGGTACGACCATGAAGTTCCTCTCGCCTTTCCTGTTGAGAGTGCCTCCTCTTGAGATGCGACGGGAACGCCGGGAATTCTTTCCCGTTGAAAGCAGGGAAAGGATCCCTCATCTCGAGCTACGAGGGGGAAACGGGGCTCCTCTGGATGTGGGCGGGACCATCGTGCTTCCTCTCGAGTGGAGACGGGTATGGCGGTGAACTTCTTGAGTTGCAGCAAGGGTGTGAAAGACCCTTTCGAAGTTCCAGAGGTTTGGTGTCATTAGTCTCCAGAGGCCTCATCGGAAATAGGCCTCATCTCGCCTGGAAGGGAGAACTTCCTGGATTTTCTCGAGTTGCGGCAGGTGTTCTCGAGTTACGACGGGGACCTCAGGGACCCGCCCTGGTGGCCTCAGGAGAGGCCAGTCCCCATGCGAGTTGCTAGGGGGCCTCTCGGGATTACTCTCCCGTCGATACCGGGGCCAAAAACCTTGTGTGGAGTCAGGGCCGGAACCGAGGATTCCTCTCAGGGGCTGACATGGATCTTTGGGTACTCCTGGAGTCTCCCCAGGGGAGTCAGGCCTCGTCTCGAGTAGGGGCATGCACGTGTGCTTTCCTTCCAGGCTGTAGCAGCAATGTCACGCTTCCCGTCGCGTGGATCAAAGGATCTGTGGTTTTCCCTCGAGGCTTTCCCTCGAGGCTTTCCCACAGGGCTGTCCCACGTGCCACCGTGGTGAGAGTCGATCCTCGGCGTGAAAGATGAGCCAGTGCAGGGCAAAGAGGTTCCTCTGGAATGGACTGAGACATCTGGGGGACTCTTGGAATGGTGGTACGACCATGGAGTTCCTCTCGCCTTTCCTGTTGAGAGTGCCTCCTCTTGAGATGCGACGGGAACGCAGGGAATTCTTTCCCGTTGAAAGCAGGGAAAGGATCCCTCATCTCGAGCTACGAGGGGGAAACGGGGCTCCTTTGGATGTTGTCGGGACCATCGTGCTTCCTCTCGAGTGGAGACGGGTATGGTGGTGAACTTCTTGAGTTGCAGCAAGGGTGTGAAAGACCCTTTCGAAGTTCCAGAGGTTAGGTGTCATTAGTCTCCAGACGCCTCAACGGAAATAGGCCTCATCTCGCCTGGAAGGGAGAACTTCCTGGATTTTCTCGAGTTGCGGCAGGTGTTCTCGAGTTACGACGGGGACCTCAGGGACCGGCCCTGGTGGCCTCAGGAGAGGCCAGTCCCCATGCGAGTTGCTAGGGGGCCTCTCGGGATTCCTCTCCCGTCGATACCGGGGCCAAAAACCTTGTGTGGAGTCAGGGCCGGAACCGAGGATTCCTCTCAGGGGCTGATATGGATCTTTGGATACTTCTGGAGTCTCGCCAGGGGAGACAGGCCTCGTTTCGTGAGGGGGCATGCACGTGCACTTTCCTTCCAGGCTGTAGCAGCAATGTCACGCTTCCCGTCGCGTGGATCAAAGGATCTGTGGTTTTCCCTCGAGGCTTTCCCTCGAGGCTTTCCCACAGGGCTGTCACACGTGCCACCGTGGTGTGAGTCGATCCTTGGCGTGAAAGATGAGCCAGTGCAGGGCAAAGAGGTTCCTCTGGAATGGACTGAGACATCTGGGGGACTCTTGGAATGGTGGTACGACCATGGAGTTCCTCTCGCCTTTCCTGTTGAGAGTGCCTCCTCTTGAGATGCGACGGGAACGCCGGGAATTCTTTCCCGTTGAAAGCAGGGAAAGGATCCCTCATCTCGAGCTACGAGGGGGAAACGGGGCTCCTCTGGATGTGGGCGGGACCATCGTGCTTCCTCTCGAGTGGAGACGGGTATGGCGGTGAACTTCTTGAGTTGCAGCAAGGGTGTGAAAGACCCTTTCGAAGTTCCAGAGGTTTGGTGTCATTAGTCTCCAGAGGCCTCATCGGAAATAGGCCTCATCTCGCCTGGAAGGGAGAACTTCCTGGATTTTCTCGAGTTGCGGCAGGTGTTCTCGAATTACGACGGGGACCTCAGGGACCCGCCCTGGTGGCCTCCGGAGAGGCCAGTCCCCATGCGAGTTGCTAGGGGGCCTCTCGGGATTCCTCTCCCGTCGATACCGGGGCCAAAAACCTTGTGTGGAGTCAGGGCCGGAACCGAGGATTCCTCTCAGGGGCTGACATGGATCTTTGGGTACTTCTGGAGTCTCCCCAGTGGAGTCAGGCCTCGTCTCGAGTGGGGGCATGCACGTGCGCTTTCCTTTCAGGCTGTAGCAGCAATGTCACGCTTACCGTCACGTGGATCAAATGATCTGTGGTTTTCCCTCGAGGCTTTCCCTCGAGGCTTTCCCACAGGGCTGTCCCACGTGCCACCGTGGTGTGAGTCGATCCTCGGCGTGAAAGATGAGCCAATGCAGGGCAAAGAGGTTCCTCTGGAATGGACTGAGACATCTGGGGGACTCTTGGAATGGTGGTACGACCATGGAGTTCCTCTCGCCTTTCCTGTTGAGAGTGCCTCCTCTTGAGATGCGACGGGATCGCCGGGAATTCTTTCCCGTTGAAAGCAGGGAAAGGATCCCTCATCTCGAGCTACGAGGGGGAAACGGGGCTCTTCTGGATGTGGGCGGGACCATCGTGCTTCCTCTCGAGTGGAGACGGGTATGGCGGTGAACTTCTTGAGTTGCAGCAAGGGTGTGAAAGACCCTTTCGAAGTTCCAGAGGTTAGGTGTCATTAGTCTCCAGACGCCTCATCGGAAATAAGCCTCATCTCGCCTGGAAGGGAGAACTTCCTGGATTTTCTCGAGTTGCGGCAGGTGTTCTTGAGTTACGACGGGGACCTCAGGGACCCGCCCTGGTGGCCTCAGGAGAGGCCAGTCCCCATGCGAGTTGCTAGGGGGCCTCTCGGGATTCCTCTCCCGTCGATACCGGGGCCAAAAACCTTGTGTGGAGTCAGGGCCGGAATCGAGGATTCCTCTCAGGGGCTGACATGGATCTTTGGGTACTTCTGGAGTCTCCCCAGTGGAGTCAGGCCTCGTCTTGAGTAGGGGCATGCACGTGCGCTTTCCTTCCAGGCTGTAGCAGCAATGTCACGCTTCCCGTCGCGTGGATCAAAGGATCTGTGGTTTTCCCTCGAGGCTTTCCCTCGAGGCTTTCCCACAGGGCTGTCCCACGTGCCACCGTGGTGTGAGTCGATCCTCGGCATGAAAGATGAGCCAGTGCAGGGCAAAGAGGTTCCTCTGGAATGGACTGAGACATCTGGGGGACTCTTGGAATGGTGGTATGACCATGGAGTTCCTCTCGCCTTTCCTGTTGAGAGTGCCTCCTCTTGAGATGCGACGGGAACGCCGGGAATTCTTTCCCGTTGAAAGCAGGGAAAGGATCCCTCATCTCGAGCTACGAGGGCGAAACGGGGCTCCTCTGGATGTGGGCGGGACCATCGTGCTTCCTCTCGAGTGGAGACGGGTATGGCGGTGAACTTCTTGAGTTGCAGCAAGGGTGTGAAAGACCCTTTCGAAGTTCCAGAGGTTTGGTGTCATTAGTCTCCAGAGGCCTCATCGGAAATAGGCCTCATCTCGCCTGGAAGGGAGAACTTCCTGGATTTTCTCGAGTTGCGGCAGGTGTTCTCGAATTACGACGGGGACCTCAGGGACCCGCCCTGGTGGCCTCAGGAGAGGCCAGTCCCCATGCGAGTTGCTAGGGGGCCTCTCGGGATTCCTCTCCCGTCGATACCGGGGCCAAAAACCTTGTGTGGAGTCAGGGCCGGAACCGAGGATTCCTCTCAGGGGCTGACATGGATCTTTGGGTACTTCTGGAGTCTCCCCAGTGGAGTCAGGCCTCGTCTCGAGTGGGGGCATGCACGTGCGCTTTCCTTTCAGGCTGTAGCAGCAATGTCACACTTCCCGTCACGTGGATCAAAGGATCTGTGGTTTTCCCTCGAGGCTTTCCCTCGAGGCTTTCCCACAGGGCTGTCCCACGTGCCACCGTGGTGTGAGTCGATCCTCGGCGTGAAAGATGAGCCAATGCAGGGCAAAGAGGTTCCTCTGGAATGGACTGAGACATCTGGGGGACTCTTGGAATGGTGGTACGACCATGGAGTTCCTCTCGCCTTTCCTGTTGAGAGTGCCTCCTCTTGAGATGCGACGGGAACGCCGGGAATTCTTTCCCGTTGAAAGCAGGGAAAGGATCCCTCATCTCGAGCTACGAGGGGGAAACGGGGCTCCTCTGGATGTGGGCGGGACCATCGTGCTTCCTCTCTAGTGGAGACGGGTATGGCGGTGAACTTCTTGAGTTGCAGCAAGGGTGTGAAAGACCATTTCGAAGTTCCAGAGGTTAGGTGTCATTAGTCTCCAGACGCCTCATCGGAAATAGGCCTCATCTCGCCTGGAAGGGAGAACTTCCTGGATTTTCTCGAGTTGCGGCAGGTGTTCTCGAGTTACGACGGGGACCTCAGGGACCCGCCCTGGTGGCCTCAGGAGAGGCCAGTCCCTAGGCGTGTTGCTAGGGGGCCTCTCGGGATTCCTCTCCCGTTGATACCGGGGCGAAAAACCTTGTGTGGAGTCAGGGCCGGAACCGAGGATTCCTCTCAGGGGCTGACATGGATCTTTGGGTACTTCTGGAGTCTCCCCAGGGGAGTCAGGCCTCGTCTCGAGTGGGGGCATGCACGTGCGCTTTCCTTCCAGGCTGTAGCAGCAATGTCACGCTTCCCGTCGCGTGGATCAAAGGATCTGTGGTTTTCCCTCGAGGCTTTCCCTCGAGGCTTTCCCACAGGGCTGTCCCACGTGCCACCGTGGTGTGAGTCGATCCTCGGCATGAAAGATGAGCCAGTGCAGGGCAAAGAGTTTCCTCTGGAATGGACTGAGACATCTGGGGGACTCTTGGAATGGTGGTACGACCATGGAGTTCCTCTCGCCTTTCCTGTTGAGAGTGCCTCCTCTTGAGATGCGACGGGAACTCCGGGAATACTTTCCCGTTGAAAGCAGGGAAAGGATCCCTCATCTCGAGCTACGAGGGGGAAACGGGGCTCCTCTGGATGTGGGCGGGACCATCGTGCTTCCTCCCGAGTGGAGACGGGTATGGTGGTGAACTTCTTGAGTTGCAGCAAGGCTGTGAAAGACCCTTTCGAAGTTCCAGAGGTAAGGTGTCATTAGTCTCCAGACGCCTCATCGGAAATAGGCCTCATCTCGCCTGGAAGGGAGAACTTCCTGGATTTTCTCGAGTTGCGGCAGGTGTTCTCGAGTTACGACGGGGACCTCAGGGACCCGACCTGGTGGCCTCAGGAGAGGCCAGTCCCTATGCGAGTTGCTAGGGGGCCTCTCGGGATTCCTCTCCCGTCGATACCGGGGCCAAAAACCTTGTGTGGAGTCAGGGCCGGAACCGAGGATTCCTCTCAGGGGCTGACATGGATCTTTGGGTACTTCTGGAGTCTCCCCAGGGGAGTCAGGCCTCGTCTCGAGTGGGGGCATGCACGTGCACTTTCCTTCCAGGCTGTAGCAGCAATGTCACGCTTCCCGTCGCGTGGATCAAATGATGTGTGGTTTTCCCTAGAGGCTTTCCCACAGGGCTGTCCCACGTGCCACCGTGGTGTGAGTCGATCCTCGGCGTGAAAGATGAGCCAGTGCAGGGCAAAGAGGTTCCTCTGGAATGGACTGAGACATCTGGGGGACTCTTGGAATGGTGGTACGACCATGGAGTTCCTCTCGCCTTTCCTGTTGAGAGTGCCTCCTCTTGAGATGCGACGGGAACGCCGGGAATTTTTTCCCGTTGAAAGCAGGGAAAGGATCCCTCATCTCGAGCTACGAGGGGGAAACGGGGCTCCTCTGAATGTGGGCGGGACCATCGTGCTTTCTCTCGAGTGGAGACGGGTATGGCGGTGAACTTCTTGAGTTGCAACAAGGGTGTGAAAGACCCTTTCGAAGTTCCAGAGGTTAGGTGTCATTAGTCTCCAGACGCCTCATCGGAAATAGGCCTCATCTCGCCTGGAAGGGAGAACTTCCTTGATTTTCTCGAGTTGCAGCAGGTGTTCTCGAGTTACGACGGGGACCTCAGGGACCCGCCTTGTTGGCCTCAGGGGAGGCCAGTCCCTATGCGTGTTGCTATGGGGCCCCTCGGGATTCCTCTCCCGTCGATACCGGGGCGAATAACCTTGTGTGGAGTCAGGGCCGGAACCGAGGATTCCTCTCAGGGACTGATATGGATCTTTGGGTACTTCTGGAGCCTCGCCAGGGGAGACAGGCCTCGTCTCGTGTGGGGGCATGCACGTGCACTTTCCTTCCAGGCTGTAGCAGCAATGTCACGCTTCCCGTAGCGTGGATCAAAGGATCTGCGGTTTTCCCTCGAGGCTTTCCCTCGAGGCTTTCCCACAGGGCTGTCCCACGTGACACCGTGGCGTGAGTCGATTCTCGGCGTGAAAAATGAGCCAGTGCAGGGCAAAGAGGTTCCTCTGGAATGGACTGAGACATCTGGGGGACTCTTGGAATGGTGGTACGACCATGGAGTTCCTCTCGCCTTTCCTGTTGAGAGTGCCTCCTCTTGAGATGCGACGGGAACGCCGGGAATTCTTTCCCGTTGAAAGCAGGGAAAGGATCCCTCATCTCGAGCTACGAGGGGGAAACGGGGCTCCTCTGGATGTGGGCGGACCATCGTGCTTCCTCTCGAGTGGAGACGGGTATGGCGGTGAACTTCTTGAGTTGCAGCAAGGGTGTGAAAGACCCTTTCGAAGTTCCAGAGGTTAGGTGTCATTAGTCTCCAGACGCCTCATCGGAAATAGGCCTCATCTCGCCTGGAAGGGAGAACTTCCTGGATTTTCTCGAGTTGCGGCAGGTGTTGTCGAGTTACGACGGGGACCTCAGGGACCCGCCCTGGTGGCCTCAGGAGAGGCCAGTCCCCATGCGAGTTGCTAAGGGGCCTCTCGGGATTCCTCTCCCGTCGATACCGGGGCCAAAAACCTTGTGTGCAGTCAGGGCCGGAACCGAGGATTCCTCTCAGGGGCAGACATGGATCTTTGGGTACTTCTGGAGTCTCTCCAGGGGAGTCAGGCCTCGTCTCGAGTGGGGGCATGCACGTGCGCTTTCCTTCCAGGCTGTAGCAGCAATGTCACGCTTCCCGTGGCGTGGATCAAAGGATCTGTGGTTTTCCCTCGAGGCTTTCCCACAGGGCTGTCCCACGTGCCACCGTGGTGTGAGTCGATCCTCGGCGTGAAAGATTAGCCAGTGCAGGGCAAAGAGGTTCCTCTGGAATGGACTGAGACATCTGGGGGACTCTTGGAATGGTGGTACGACCATGGAGTTCCTCTCGCCTTTCCTGTTGAGAGTGCCTCCTCTTGAGATGCGACGGGAACGCCGGGAATTCTTTCCCGTTGAAAGCAGGGAAAGGATCCCTCATCTCGAGCTCCGAGGGGGAAACGGGGCTCCTCTGGATGTGGGCGGGACCATCGTGCTTCCTCTCTAGTGGAGACGGGTATGGCGGTGAACTGCTTGAGTTGCAGCAAGGGTGTGAAAGACCCTTTCGAAGTTCCAGAGGTTTGGTGTCATTAGTCTCCAGAGGCCTCATCGGAAATAGGCCTCATCTCGCCTGGAAGGGAGAACTTCCTGGATTTTCTCGAGTTGCGGCAGGTGTTCTCGAGTTACGACGGGGACCTCAGGGACCCGCCCTGGTGGCCTCCGGAGAGGCCAGTCCCCATGCGAGTTGCTAGGGGGCCTCTCGGGATTCCTCTCCCGTCGATACCGGGGCCAAAAACCTTGTGTGGAGTCAGGGCCGGAACCGAGGATTCCTCTCAGGGGCTGACATGGATCTTTGCGTACTTCTGGAGTCTCCCCAGTGGAGTCAGGCCTCGTCTCGGGTGGGGGCATGCACGTGCGCTTTCCTTCCAGGCTGTAGCAGCAATGTCACGCTTCCCGTCGCGTGGATCAAAGGATCTGTGGTTTTCCCTCGAGGCTTTCCCTCGAGGCTTTCCCACAGGGCTGTCCCACGTGCCACCGTGGTGTGAGTCGATCCTCGGCGTGAAAGATGAGCCAGTGCAGGGCAAAGAGGTTCCTCTGGAATGGACTGAGACATCTGGGGGACTCTTGGAATGGTGGTACGACCATGGAGTTCCTCTCGCCTTTCCTGTTGAGAGTGCCTCCTCTTGAGATGCGACGGGAACGCAGGGAATTCTTTCCCGTTGAAAGCATGGAAAGGATCCCTCATCTCGAGCTACGAGGGGGAAACGGGGCTCCTTTGGATGTGGTCGGGACCATCGTGCTTCCTCTCGAGTGGAGACGGGCATGGTGGTGAACTTCTTGAGTTGCAGCAAGGGTGTGAAAGACCCTTTCGAAGTTCCAGAGGTTAGGTGTCATTAGTCTCCAGACGCCTCATCGGAAATAGGCCTCATCTCGCCTGGAAGGGAGAACTTCCTGGATTTTCTCGAGTTGCGGCAGGTGTTCTCGAGTTACGACGGGGACCTCAGGGACCGGCCCTGGTGGCCTCAGGAGAGGCCAGTCCCCATGCGAGGTGCTAGGGGGCCTCTCTGGATTCCTCTCCCGTCGATACCGGGGCCAAAAAGCTTGTGTGGATTCAGGGCCGGAACCGAGGATTCCTCTCAGGGGCTGACATGGATCTTTGGGTACTTCTGGAGTCTCCCCAGGGGAGTCAGGCCTCGTCTCGAGTGGGGGCATGCACGTGCGCTTTCCTTCCAGGCTGTAGCAGCAATGTCACGCTTCCCGTCGCGTGCATCAAAGGATCTGTGGTTTTCCCTCGAGGCTTTCCCTCGAGGCTTTCCCACAGGGCTGTCCCACGTGCCACCGTGTTGTGAGTCGATCCTCGGCGTGAAAGATGAGCCAGTGCAGGGCAAAGAGGTTCCTCTGGAATGGACTGAGACATCTGGGGGACTCTTGGAATGGTGGTACGACCATGGAGTTCCTCTCGCCTTTCCTGTTGAGAGTGCCTCCTCTTGAGATGCGACGGGAATGCCGGGAATTCTTTCCCGTTGAAAGCAGGGAAAGGATCCCTCATCTCGAGCTCCGAGGGGGAAACGGGGCTCCTTTGCATGTGGTCGGGACCATCGTGCTTCCTCTCGAGTGGAGACGGGTATGGTGGTGAACTTCTTGAGTTGCAGCAAGGGTGTGAAAGACCCTTTCGAAGTTCCAGAGGTTAGGTGTCATTAGTCTCCAGACGCCTCATCGGAAATAGGCCTCATCTCGCCTGGAAGGGAGAACTTCCTGGATTTTCTCGAGTTGCGGCAGGTGTTCTCGAGTTAGGACGGGGACCTCAGGGACCGGCCCTCGTGGCCTCAGGAGAGGCCAGTCCCCATGCGAGTTGCTAGGGGGCCTCTCGGGATTCCTCTCCCGTCGATACCGGGGCCAAAAACCTTCTGTGGAGTCAGGGCCGGAAACGAGCATTCCTCTCAGGGGCTGATATGGATCTTTGGATACTTCTGGAGTCTCGCCAGGGGAGACAGGCCTCGTTTCGTGAGGGGGCATGCACGTGCACTTTCCTTCCAGGCTTTAGCAGCAATGTCACGCTTCCCGTGGCGTGGATCAAAGGATCTGTGGTTTTCCCTCGAGGCTTTCCCTCGAGGCTTTCCCACAGGGCTGTCCCACGTGCCACCGTGGTGTGAGTCTATCCTCGGCGTGAAAGATGAGCCAGTGCAGGGCAAAGAGGTTCCTCTGGAATGGACTGAGACATCTGGGGGACTCTTGGAATGGTGGTACGACCATGGAGTTCCTCTCGCCTTTCCTGTTGAGACTGCCTCCTCTTGAGATGCGACGGGAACGCCGGGAATTCTTTCCCGTTTAAAGCAGGGAAAGGATCCCTCATCTCGAGCTACGAGGGGGAAACGGGGCTCCTCTGGATGTGGGCGGGACCATCGTGCTTCCTCTCGAGTGGAGACGGGTATGGCGGTGAACTTCTTGAGTCGCAGCAAGGGTGTGAAAGACCCTTTCGAAGTTCCAGAGGTTAGGTGTCATTAGTCTCCAGACGCCTCATCGGAAATAGGCCTCATCTCGCCTGGAAGGGAGAACTTCCTGGATTTTCTCGAGTTGCGGCAGGTGTTCTCGAGTTATGACAGGGACATCAGGGACCCGCCCTGGTGGCCTCAGGAGAGGCCAGTCCCCATGCGAGTTGCTAGGGGGCCTCTCGGGATTCCTCTCCCGTCGATACCGGGGCCAAAAACCTTGTGTGGAGTCAGGGCCGGAACCGAGGATGCCTCTCAGGGGCTGACATGGATCTTTGGGTACTTCTGGAGTCTCCCCAGGGGAGTCAGGCCTCGTCTCGAGTGGGGGCATGCACGTGCGCTTTCCTTCCAGGCTGTAGCAGCAATGTCACGCTTCCCGTCGCGTGGATCAAAGGATCTGTGGTTTTCCCTCGAGGCTTTCCCTCGAGGCTTTCCCACAGGGCTGTCCCACGTGGCACCGTGGTGTGAGTCGATCCTCGGCGTGAAAGATGAGCCAGTGCAGGGCAAAGAGGTTCCTCTGGAATGGACTGAGACATCTGGGGGACTCTTGGAATGGTGGTACGACCATGGAGTTCCTCTCGCCTTTCCTGTTGCGAGTGCCTCCTCTTGAGATGCGACGGGAACGCCGGGAATTCTTTCCCGTTGAAAGCAGGGAAAGGATCCCTCATCTCGAGCTCCGAGGGGGAAACGGGGCTCCTCTGGATGTGGGCGGGACCATCGTGCTTCCTCTCGAGTGGAGACGGGTATGGCGGTGAACTTCTTGAGTTGCAGCAAGGGTGTGAAAGACCCTTTCGAAGTTCCAGAGGTTTGGTGTCATTAGTCTCCAGAGGCCTCATCGGAAATAGGCCTCATCTCGCCTGGAAGGGAGAACTTCCTGGATTTTCTCGAGTTGCGGCAGGTGTTCTCGAGTTACGACGGGGACCTCAGGGACCCGCCCTGGTGGCCTCAGGAGAGGCCAGTCCCCATGCGAGTTGCTAGGGGGTCTCTCGGGATTCCTCTCCCGTCGATACCGGGGCCAAAAACCTTGTGTGGAGTCAGGGCCGGAACCGAGGATTTCTCTCAGGGGCTGACATGGATCTTTGGGTACTTCTGGAGTCTCCCCAGGGGAGTCAGGCCTCGTCTCGAGTGGGGGCATGCACGTGCGCTTTCCTTCCAGGCTGTAGCAGCAATGTCACGCTTCCCGTCGCGTGGATCAAAGGATCTGTGGTTTTCCCTCGAGGCTTTCCCTCGAGGCTTTCCCACAGGGCTGTCCCACGTGCCACCGTGTTGTGAGTCGATCCTCGGCGTGAAAGATGAGCCAGTGCAGGGCAAAGAGGTTCCTCTGGAATGGACTGAGACATCTGGGGGACTCTTGGAATGGTGGTACGACCATGGAGTTCCTCTCGCCTTTCCTGTTGAGAGTGCCTCCTCTTGAGATGCGACGGGAACGCCGGGAATTCTTTCCCGTTGAAAGCAGGGAAAGGATCCCTCATCTCGAGCTACGAGGGGGAAACGGGGCTCCGCTGGATGTGGGCGGGACCATCGTGCTTCCTCTCGAGTGGAGACGGGTATGGCGGTGAACTTCTTGAGTTGCAGCAAGGGTGTGAAAGACCCTTTCGAAGTTCCAGAGGTTTGGTGTCATTAGTCTCCAGAGGCCTCATCGGAAATAGGCCTCATCTCGCCTGGAAGGGAGAACTTCCTGGATTTTCTCGAGTTGCGGCAGGTGTTCTCGAGTTACGACGGGGACCTCAGGGACCCGCCCTGGTGGCCTCAGGAGAGGCCAGTCCCCATTCGAGTTGCTAGGGGGCCTCTCGGGATTCCTCTCCCGTCGATACCGGGGCCAAAAACCTTGTGTGGAGTCAGGGCCGGAACCGAGGATTCCTCTCAGGGGCTGACATGGATCTTTGGGTACTTCTGGAGTCTCCCCAGGGGAGTCAGGCCTCGTCTCGAGTAGGGGCATGCACGTGCGCTTTCCTTCCAGGCTGTAGCAGCAATGTCACGCTTCCCGTCGCGTGGATCAAAGGATCTGTGGTTTTCCCTCGAGGCTTTCCCTCGAGGCTTTCCCACAGGGCTGTTCCACGTGCCACCGTGGTGTGAGTCGATCCTCGGCGTGAAAGATGAGCCAGTGCAGGGCAAAGAGGTTCCTCTGGAATGGACTGAGACATCTGGGGGACTCTTGGAATGGTGGTACGACCATGGAGTTCCTCTCGCCTTTCCTGTTGAGAGTACCTCCTCTTGAGATGCGACGGGAACGCAGGGAATTCTTTCCCGTTGAAAGCAGGGAAAGGATCCCTCATCTCGAGCTACGAGGGGGAAACGGGGCTCCTTTGGATGTTGTCGGGACCATCGTGCTTCCTCTCGAGTGGAGACAGGTATGGTGGTGATCTTCTTGAGTTGCAGCAAGGGTGTGAAAGACCCTTTCGAAGTTCCAGAGGTTAGGTGTCATTAGTCTCCAGACGCCTCATCGGAAATAGGCCTCATCTCGCCTGGAAGGGAGAACTTCCTGGATTTTCTCGAGTTGCGGCAGGTGTTCTCGAGTTACGACGGGGACCTCAGGGACCGGCCCTGGTGGCCTCAGGAGAGGCCAGTCCCCATGCGAGTTGCTAGGGGCCCTCTCGGGATTCCTCTCCCGTCGATACCGGGGCCAAAAACCTTGTGTGGAGTCAGGGTCGGAACCGAGGATTCCTCTCAGGGGCTGATATGGATCTTTGGATACTTCTGGAGTCTCGCCAGGGGAGACAGGCCTCGTTTCGTGAGGGGGCATGCACGTGCACTTTCCTTCCAGGCTGTAGCAGCAATGTAACGCTTCCCGTCGCGTGGATCAAAGGATCTGTGGTTTTCCCTCGAGGCTTTCCCTCGAGGCTTTCCCACAGGGCTGTCCCACGTGCCACCGTGGTGTGAGTCGATCCTCGGCGTGAAAGATGAGCCAGTGCAGGGCAAAGAGGTTCCTCTGGAATGGACTGAGACATCTGGGGGACTCTTGGAATGGTGGTACGACCATGGAGTTCCTCTCGCCTTTCCTGTTGAGAGTGCCTCCTCTTGAGATGCGACGGGAACGCCGGGAATTCTTTCCCGTTGAAAGCAGGGAAAGGATCCCTCATCTCGAGCTCCGAGGGGGAAACGGGGCTCTTCTGGATGTGGGCGGGACCATCGTGCTTCCTCTCGAGTGGAGACGGGTATGGCGGTGAACTTCTTGAGTCGCAGCAAGGGTGTGAAAGACCCTTTCGAAGTTCCAGAGGTTAGGTGTCATTAGTCTCCAGACGCCTCATCGGAAATAAGCCTCATCTCGCCTGGAAGGGAGAACTTCCTGGATTTTCTCGAGTTGCGGCAGGTGTTCTCGAGTTACGACGGGGACCTCAGGGACCCGCCCTGGTGGCCTCAGGAGAGGCCAGTCCCCATGCGAGTTGCTAGGGGGCCTCTCGGGATTCCTCTCCCGTCGATACCGGGGCCAAAAACCTTGTGTGGAGTCAGGGCCGGAACCGAGGATTCCTCTCAGGGGCTGACATGGATCTTTGGGTACTTCTGGAGTCTCTCCAGTGGAGTCAGGCCTCGTCTCGAGTGGGGGCATGCACGTGCGCTTTCCTTCCAGGCTCTAGCAGCAATGTCACGCTTCCCGTCGCGTGGATCAAAGGATCTGTGGTATTCCCTCGAGGCTTTCCCTCGAGGCTTTCCCACAGGGCTGTCCCACGTGCCACCGTGGTGTGAGTCGATCCTCGGCGTGAAAGATGAGCCAGTGCAGGGCAAAGAGGTTCCTCTGGAATGGACTGAGACATCTGGGGGACTCTTGGAATGGTGGTACGACCATGGAGTTCCTCTCGCCTTTCCTGTTGAGAGTGCCTCCTCTTGAGATGCGACGGGAACGCAGGGAATTCTTTTCCGTTGAAAGCAGGGAAAGGATCCCTCATCTCGAGCTACGAGGGGGAAACGGGGCTCCTTTGGATGTGGTCGGGACCATCGTGCTTCCTCTCGAGTGGAGACGGGTATGGTGGTGAACTTCTTGAGTTGCAGCAAGGGTGTGAAAGACCCTTTCGAAGTTCCAGAGGTTAGGTGTCATTAGTCTCCAGACGCCTCATCGGAAATAGGCCTCATCTCGCCTGGAAGGGAGAACTTCCTGGATTTTCTCGAGTTGCGGCAGGTGTTCTCGAGTTACGACGGGGACCTCAGGGACCGGCCCTGGTGGCCTCAGGGGAGGCCAGTCCCCATGCGAGTTGCTAGGGGGCCTCTCGGGATTCCTCTCCCGTCGATACCGGGGCCAAAAACCTTGTGTGGAGTCAGGGCCGGAACCGAGGATTCCTCTCAGGGGCTGACATGGATCTTTGGATACTTCTGGAGTCTCGCCAGGGGAGACAGGCCTCGTTTCGTGAGGGGGCATGCACGTGCACTTTCCTTCCAGGCTGTAGCAGCAATGTCACGCTTCCCGTCGCGTGGATCAAAGGATCTGTGGTTTTCCCTCGAGGCTTTCCCTCGAGGCTTTCCCACAGGGCTGTCCCACGTGCCACCGAGGTGTGAGTCGATCCTCGGCGTGAAAGATGAGCCAGTGCAGGGCAAAGAGGTTCCTCTGGAATGGACTGAGACATCTGGGGGACTCTTGGAATGGTGGTACGACCATGGAGTTCCTCTCGCCTTTCCTGTTGAGAGTGCCTCCTCTTGAGATGCGACGGGAACGCAGGGAATTCTTTCCCGTTGAAAGCAGGGAAAGGATCCCTCATCTCGAGCTCCGAGGGGGAAACGGGGCTCCTCTGGTTGTGGGCGGGACCATCGTGCTTCCTCTCGAGTGGAGACGGGTATGGCGGTGAACTTCTTGAGTTGCAGCAAGGGTGTGAAAGACCCTTTCGAAGGTCCAGAGGTTTGGTGTCATTAGTCTCCAGAGGCCTCATCGGAAATAGGCCTCATCTCGCCTGGAAGGGAGAACTTCCTGGATTTTCTCGAGTTGAGGCAGGTGTTCTCGACTTACGACGGGGACCTCAGGGACCCGCCCTGGTGGCCTCAGGAGAGGCCAGTCCCCATGCGAGTTGCTAGGGGGTCTCTCGGGATTCCTCTCCCGTCGATACCGGGGCCAAAAAGCTTGTGTGGAGTCAGGGCCGGAACCGAGGATTCCTCTCAGGGGCTGACAAGGATCTTTGGGTACTTCTGGAGTCTCCCCAGGGGAGTCAGGCCTCGTCTCGAGTGGGGGCATGCTCGTGCGCTTTCCTTCCAGGCTGTAGCAGCAATGTCACGCTTCCCGTCGCGTGGATCAAAGGATCTGTGGTTTTCCCTCGAGGCTTTCCCTCGAGGCTTTCCCACAGGGCTGTCCCACGTGCCACCGTGTTGTGAGTCGATCCTCGGCGTGAAAGATGAGCCAGTGCAGGGCAAAGAGGTTCCTCTGGAATGGACTGAGACATCTGGGGGACTCTTGGAATGGTGGTACGACCATGGAGTTCCTCTCGCCTTTCCTGTTGAGAGTGCCTCCTCTTGAGATGCGACGGGAACGCCGGGAATTCTTTCCCGTTGAAAGCAGGGAAAGGATCCCTCATCTCGAGCTACGAGGGGGAAACGGGGCTCCTCTGGATGTGGGCGGGACCATCGTGCTTCCTCTCGAGTGGAGACGGGTATGGCGGTGAACTTCTTGAGTTGCAGCAAGGGTGTGAAAGACCCTTTCGAAGTTCCAGAGGTTTGGTGTCATTAGTCTCCAGAGGCCTCATCGGAAATAGGCCTCATCTCGCCTGGAAGGGAGAACTTCCTGGATTTTCTCGAGTTGCGGCAGGTGTTCTCGAGTTACGACGGGGACCTCAGGGACCCGCCCTGGTGGCCTCAGGAGAGGCCAGTCCCCATGCGAGTTGCTAGGGGGCCTCTCGGGATTCCTCTCCCGTCGATACCGGGGCCAAAAACCTTGTGTGGAGTCAGGGCCGGAACCGAGGATTCCTCTCAAGGGCTGACATGGATCTTTGGGT